>NW_012101757.1:100271-146654 GCF_000951045.1 Mandrillus leucophaeus | reverse complement strand
AGTTAATGGGTGCAGCACACCAACATGGCACATGTATACATATGTAACAAACCTGCACGTTGTGCACATGTACCCTAGAACTTAAAGTATAATTTAAAAAACAAAAAAGAAATATTGACCTGTATATATGAGAAAAAAGTCAACTCACATTATTGGCTGACTACTACACTAAACAGGCAATGGCAAGAGCCCTCCAAGAAGGCAGGGGTAAAATATCAAACTTTGGAAGCTGACAAAACTTGAGCAGGTATATCAAGTGATGCATACTGTACGGGAGACAGAGTTTATAAGACTAAGAAATTTAATTGCACAGTAGATATAAAACTCAATAACAGAGAAAACAGAGAATTCAGAGTCAGAATATTACATTACCCTTTTCTACAGTGCCCAGTTTTGGTAGACACGAAAATATACCCATGAAATTTATTGCTCTGAGGAGCATAGTTAACAGATATTCCCAGTTGCCATTTCACTAGATATACCACTATATCATAAAGATATCACTTTCTCCCTGGACTTCTCCCAGACAGTGTTAAGCATAGAGGGAATACAAATGGAGGCCTATACCCATAAAACATAGGGCTCTTCTGATGAGTTTCTTTAAGTTGAAGTCCCCCCATCATCCCGGCCAACGCAAATTGAACTCTGCACTTCAGTCAGAGACTAACGACACAATTCCCCTTCCTTCTATGTTTCATTTCACTGATGTCATAGCTACCTGTATTCTAAAGGCTCTCTAACTATACTTGTGCTCCATATTCTCCATTTATCTTTTACAGGAAGTCGCCAAGTAAATATTGTACACAGATAAATCCATCTTGTTACTTGCTTCTCAGAAGACTTAAAATGTGGTACCAGGAGTAGTCTGATAAATCAGGTTGTAAGATGGGGTCTCAGGAGTGGCACATTCACTGCCTGATGAAAAAAAAAATGATACTATGGTGAGTGGCATGTTGAGCACAGCCCAGTTGATAAAGATTTTACTGTTAAAGACCTGGAAAACATACTGAAAGGGAAGAACACCTTTGCAAGTGTGATGGCTTAAAAAGTATGTGGATGAGAGAGGAATTATTGTGAAGAAAGCAAAGGTGGCTGGTGATTGCTAAGCTGAAACTGACATAGCACAGAGGAAAAATGAGAAAATAAGGGACATTGAACAGCACATAAAGGCTAACTATAAGAGTCAAAGGGTAGCTTGCATAGGCTTACAGAATTTTTTTTTTTATTCTGTAAAAAAAAAGAGTGGAAGCCATTTTGCAGCTGACTCAGGTTTAGTAGTGGCAGTTGCATTGCTTGAAAGATGTTTATGTGCTTTGCCAAGACAGTACTCTTGTGCTAAAATCTGGGCCCTTGTTGCAAAAACTGGGATGCCAAAAAACGGAATAGAAAACATAAATAGACATTATTGAGGATGCGGATGTTTCAGACTCTCTTGTAATCATTTACAAAAGTGGTCCACATGTCCATTACAAGAGATAGCACTATCCACAAGTTAAAAGATGCTTCAGATTATCCTCACCCACAAGTGAACCAGACCCATACTCTCTGGCAAACGCACATTCAGGAGATGCCCCCATCTTCCCTTCTGTCTTTTAGGTTATACATAAGATTAAATTGCAGCATAAATAGCTAGAGATATGCTGTATCAGATAAAGGTAGAAAGTAATTATACATCACAAAAGTGGAATAATTTCCTAGTATATTCTGGCAGAAATCGGGGTAGTATTAACACAAGATTTAATGTTAAGAGAGCTTGCTCAAGGGAGACAGAACATAAGTCTGGATAACCAAGAATATGTTACCTAGAGGGCAAGTATGAGGACATGGGATTTAACTCATTGGCAAGTACAGTTGGAAACGAAACAAACTAGCTACTATAAACCTGATGAAACTAGGGGACCATGCTGAGTGGGGTAAAAATCCTAGAGTTGTCCTGGAAGGCAGAATAGGAACAAAGGAAGAAGTGAAGACATGTAAGGATATCAAAATTCATTATTATGTGTGTCAAGAAGACCCATCAGAATATTGTGTGGAGGGTTCTAGTTCCTGATTAAAAATCTATGTATGACTTTTCAGGTCTCACTATAGACTAATCACAAAGTCTTTACCTGGCAGGTTTCACTGGAGAAAGTTGCCCTCCCCACACCAGCCTTGATGCACAGCCAGTGCATTGCCTTCTGTGAAGGGAGCTGCAGTCAGGGCTTCAGGCCCTTCTGGCTAACCATGTTCTTATGCATATCTGCACTCCTATAACCTGTGCCTTCACAGGTCTCCTTATCATGAAAACTCCTTATCACCAAGGTCTCCTTATCATGAAAACTCAAAGGTACTTTTCCATCCTAACAGACTTTTCATTCAGGGCTTCCTCAACAGTAGGAGAGCCTAATGTCTGCACTGGTTTATCAGACCCACTAATTCCATGGGAAAACATAAAACAAGAATAATTCATGCTTCTTCCAGTGATGATTTATCATCATCACTATAAATAACTGGATATTTAACTATTTCATTTTTGGTTTGATGCTCTAATTAGCTACTCTGACACCTGACAACTCAGCTCTCTTTTCCAGATCACTTAAACTGACAAGTGTTTCATGGGAGGGCTCAAGAGTCACAGTATTTCAAACCCAGTGTGAATACAGTAGTGAGAATGAAACTGACATCACTAAGAAATTCAGTGTTCCTTTTTGCAGATTGGACATAAAAATAAGAGAGAGAGTCTCATAGCTGAACTCATTAATGTTCATATATATATACATCTGTTCATATTTATGTTCATATATATACACATATGTCCGTATATATACGTTCATATATATATATATATATATAACCAAATGAATGGAAGTCAGGTGGCAAGGCTTATCCTCCAGAAACCAGAAATCTTCAATTGCAGCAATCAGAAATATCAGTGATAAAAGCAAGGGATCTTAACCCACAGGGAGTTTTAAAAATAGTTAATCAAGTATAGTACCTCTAGGGGGAAAAAAATGGCAGTAAACAAGGATACTACTTAATTTGCAAAAGCAGAAAAAAGCCAAGAATTGAGATGGAGGAGACTGAGAATAATTTCCCCAATAAAAAGTAACAATACTTTGCTCGGTTCCCTGACGTGCCACTTTTCATACAGAGAACACATTGGCCTGGTGAGTAGGTGAAAAAAATTGCCATGGTAGCAGAGGTACTGAATATTTTCTCCATAACATGGACTCCCACTTAATCAGGATTATATAGCTACCTTAGCATCTAAATGCATGGTAGGTCTAAATACATATTGGTCTCACAACAGAGACCAATATTGATTTCCCAATGTGACATTGTCGCATTATTTTTTACTCAGATGACCTGGTCACTTGATGACAAATACACTACATGGTTCTCCTTCTTTTATGACAAACAAAACGCCAGTTTATTTTCACAAGGATACATACTTATTGTATGTATGAGTTTGTCTTTTCATCCACAAGTTTACCATCTGCACCGCTAATAGAAGCAGTATAGAATGTTGTATCTAAAGACATGAAATGTCATATAGTATAGAATATCATCACAGGTACACATCAGCATCCAGTGCTACTCTTCGGTATCTACTGTTGTGCTCAATAGAGATGGTGCTTCCCCAAAGCTGTTCCCATTCAAAGATGAGCATGGGGTACCAAAAACCAACATGCCCACTTTGTAAAAATCAAGAGTGTAATTCATAATTTAAAAGTTAGTAAACATAAACTAACTCTAGATATTAGAATTGGATGTGACCCTAGATATTAGAATTAGAAGATAATACATCATAGCAGGTATTATTAATATGTGTAATGGATTAAAAATATGTTTAATCTGTTTACGCAGATTAAAGGAGGAAGCAGTTTTAACGAGCAAACAAGTAATTTTAAGACAAAAGAAAACTTCACAAAATAAGATCCAAATAGATATAGTAAGACGGAAATACAATACTTATGAGGTGTCTTGAATAAAATATTGAAAATAGCAACTAAATAACACATTAACATAAAACTAAATCAATAACAATTATTCAATCTGAACAATGGAGAAAAAAATAAAGAAAAAAATTAAGGGCACCTCAGAGTCTTGTGTGAAAATATAAAGTGGTATAATATACATGGAATTGAAGTCTCCAAAAGAGAAAAGAGTTAACACAAAACAGGAAAAGACAATTTGGAGCAAGAGTGGCCAAAAACTTTTTAACTAAATGTGTAAAAAGTATTAACCCAACGCTCTAAAAGAATTATTAAATATTAAACAGGTAAATACAAAGAAACTTCACATTCCCATATTAACAAGATCCTGTTGAAAAGACAAAAACAGAGAATGTTCTAAAAGGAGCAAGGGAAGGGGTCAATTACCTATTCTATCAAAAGAAAAAATACATAATTAATGAATAATTTATCATTAGAAATGACAGACACCAGAATATGCTAGAATGGCATATTCAAACACCTCAAAAATACACCTTAATATTTAGAATGCAATATTCTACCAAATTGTATTTTAAAAATGACAAAAAATCTGAGACACATTTTCAAGTTAAAAAATATAGAGGGATAAGTCACCATTAGGAGACATTCATTAAAAACTATAAAGGAAATTATTTAACTAAAGGAAGAAAAAAATGCATAGAAAGAATCTTGGATCTGAAGGAGAAAATACAGAGTGAAAGATGCGATAAATATTCTGGTAAGTAAAAATATTTCCTGTTTATCTCTATTTTATACTTGTATGGTTATGTCTATATTTTATCTTTTTATCTATAATTTTTATAAAGGTCTGTGTATTCATATTTATATCTATATTCATATCTTTATCTGTCTATTTATATCTATCTAGAGTAAAAGAGAGTGAAAGAGAGTAGCCAGAATTTTTTCTTTTCTTTTCTAATATGTTTAAACGACACACTAATGTTCCTGGCTCAGCATGGCACACTTGGTGTCTGTACACATTCAATGGAACAAAGCAGTCATATGGTAAAGTATACCATCAGTGCAGTGAAAAAGAATGATGCTATCATAGTGGGAGACATTTAATGGATAAATAAGTAAAAATCATGAATATTTGATTTTACTAAAAGGTGAGTGTAAATAATTGGAAATAATTACCAAATCTATGGCACTAATATACTTTATAAATATTCACAATAATAATGGATAATTACCAAACAAGGCTTCAATTAAAATACATATTTTTTCCAAGCGAGCAATAACAAAACTGACAATATTTTCAGCCACAAAAATAATAAGACAAGAAGATATTACTGTAACATATTTAAGTATAACAACAAAATGATAAAAATAATAACAGTAACAATAATTGACAACCTAGGATGTTATGTAATTAAATTACTTTCAAAAATGTTGGTTGAATGTAGAAATATTTAGACTGAACTTGAATGAATCTATGATTAGAATGCTTACACTAACAGAGCTTCTGAAAGAGGACTATAACACATTTCCAAAAAAGAAAACGATCCTAGATGACTGAATTCAAAGTACAGGAAGTTATTTTAAAAAGAGAGGAGTAAATATGTTGGTAAATGAATGTTATTGGTTTACATACATCATATATATTATTTCAAAATCATATCTATGTTTCAAGGCCTGGATAAACTATTATCTCTTCTGCAAACTCTTTTCAGATGTCCGGAAAGATAATTCATGCTTCCACCCTCCAACGTCTCACAATTGTAGCACATTCTGATTCTTCCTAAGCTTCTAATGTAACTATCCTATAGTAAGCTGATGAAGAGTAAAGCCAATGATGTATCCTTTTGTATTTAATTATCCATCAAGCAAAGTACCTTGAAAATAGCATATAGTCCATGTCAATAAATAAAAATAATAATTATCTTGGTCCATCTGTAATTGAAGCATTGTAAATACAGATGGTCGCCAGTTGTGTTTTAAACTTAAACATTGAATGATTTTTTAAAAAAGATTATTCTTTTAGCCGTGGTCCTTTATATGTTTCCTAGAAATATCTCAAGTTTGTCACAAGTAGGAAATTTATTGACTCAAAACTGACCAAAATTTACTCCAAATGTATATTATTTTCTTCAAGTAAACTATGGAATAACAGCATGTAGTCTATTTACTGTCAGGCATAGATAATTTCAATATTTTAGGTTAAAAACTTTGATTTTGAGAATTACAGTTATTCACCCTATTAAAGTATTATTATCCTCTGCTTTCTTGGCTTCTGTATTTTCACTATAAAATTTTTAGTGGAAATTTATTTTTATTTATCATTCTCAGGATTCTCTAATATTTTATAACTTTTTCTATTATTATACTTTAAGTTCTAGGGTACATGTGCACAACGTGCAGGTTTGTTACATATGTATTCATGTGCCATGTTGCTGTGCTGCATCCATTAACTCATCATTTACATTAGGTATATCTCCTAATGGGGAGTGATAGCATTAGGATAGCATTTCACAACTTTTAAATTATTGTTTTTAATCATTTTGAGGAAAACTTAATCCATTAACATACCAAATATTAATTTTCTTTATTTTTCCCTTTTCTCTTACCGGAACTAAGATTAAACATATGTTAGATGTTTCTACCTCGCACATTTTACTCTCTCCTTTATAATTTCTGTCTATTTTTATTCCTGCAGGTAAAATATTGGAAAATTAATTTTCACTTCTAAGAAGTTTACTTTTTCTGTCAGCTGTGTCTAAGCTATTATCACATCCATGAATTGAGTACAGTACTTATATTTTGATAGAATTTCTTAGTTCTAGAAATTATCTCAGGTTCTCTTCTAAATCTAATATATAACTCTATCATCTATTTTTTTCCCACAGACATTTTCAAACTTCTCTCCCTTTCTACTGTGTCTCTCTCTGTAACATACTTTAATAAGTCAGTACTTGATCATTTCCAAAACTCATACCTTTTTAGGTAGTTCACTACTTAGTCTTACACAATATATGCTAAGATTTAGGAATATGCTAAAGAGTATCAACATAAATTTCTTACATACATCATCTTCATGTAACACACATTAGCAAAACACAGCTGTAAATTAAAAAAAAAAACCTGTAGTAATATATACCACATAATTATAATATTGATTAAAGTAATCAGTTTTGTCCATAGGTGCCATTTCTATCGTGGAGTTACAGGCTATTCACTCTTTCATAGCTGTTAATTCATGTAATAGAAAAATTCAGAGAGAAAAAGAAGATGTAAATCCTCCTAAGCAGTGAAGCCGGAGCTTTTCTCAATTATTTAATCAGAGTAATATCAATATATTCAAAGCAATCCATTGAACACATTGTTGACAATAACATTTGTTACTGTCCTCTGTATATACACAACTGTGATCAGAGAAAATGGCATCTTTTTTTTTTTTCTCAACTTCCCAACTTCCACTCTGCGTTTACTCAATTATTCATGAATGAAATAACAGCTTTCTGCATTAATAATGTAAGAGACAATGTAAGATAAAATGTAACTGGCAAAAGGATGAACATTTTGGCAGCTTTTATGATACCCATTTATCTAGCATTTTCTGTCATTAATTATAATGCCAACTTTGATAGGAAACATGCTCAGGGACAGAAGGTTTTCCCATTGACAGGCAGGATCATTACACTTTAATAAAAATACATTTTTTCCCTTAGCATAGCATACCTTCCTAAGAGCAAGGGAAAATTTTTGTTGGTTTATTTGTTTTCGGAATTACAACTTTAAAATACTTTGAAGAAATTAGGCATAAATTCTTGTATTTCAGTTCTGTCTTTTCACCCTTATATTCAATACCTTACACTGAGCAATGTTGTTAGCTAAGATGATATGGATAATATTTCAGTGAAAAAATCTCTCCACAGAGTATTTATTTTCTTTCTACATAGAACTAACCTTTACTCAGAATGTTTTAGACATATGTAAAAAAATCCCCAAATTTCTATAATGGTATTTTATAACAATGCAAATTTTAACTTGAATGCTTATCAAAATAAATAATTTTAACAATATGAAGCATACTACCTGTGTAAGAGATAATATTTGATTCTAAAATACAAAGTCATAAATGGTAATTGCCTTCAAGGAGATTGTTTCTTGGTTATCCTTAGTAGAAATTCTACCAATTGTTTCTAACTGGTTAACTAATGTAAACATTTAAGCTTTGAAAAGCAGTTTTGAGACTGCATTTTTTATCATAGAATTTGAGAATTGAAATGAGTCTAAATTGAATATATTGTAAGGCAACTCTTTCAGGTATGAAAAGTAAATCCCCCCAAAATTGATTATATTATCACCATTGTGACCGGTATTCATATTGCAATCTCATTTTTCTGAGCTTTCATTATGTAACATTGTCTGCTCCTGCACTCTTCGTTTTTAGTAAGCATCGTTATCTCATCAGTTAATATTTGGGTTAGCATAATAACCAAGAAAACTTCCTACTACTTGTAATCAAAACACATCATAAAACATGAAAATAAACATGATTAACATATTATATCACAGAATCAGGTATGCAAACTGATTCTATTTCATAAACAATAATCATTTTTCTGCACAGTGTATATATTATTAATTAATGCATGAAAATATAAAATGTACACCACATTTACTTACTAAAACTTAGTTGTTTGTTTAACCTACCTCAACATAATAATCTTCATTTTGTGTTCATTTTTGTATAACCAGTCACTTTATAAATTTCTTTGAAATTTTACATTTGGTGCTTTGTAGTGAGAATGTATTTCACAACACAATACAATCAATCTAAGGTGCCTTATTACAATGTATTCTATTATGGCATAAAAAATGAAGAAATTCTATGTCCAATTTTATATAAACCTTGCAGTCTATCCTCCTTGATCACTACATGTTTGATTATTATTTATTTACCTTTCTCATCATAATATGTGATACATGTAACACCAAGCCTCTCAGAGTGTAAGGACCTCTTCAGGACACAGGAACTATTCTATCATGTCATTCTTCTCACTAAGCACACTACCATGCTCATTGCTCCACCATCACTGGCTACAAATGACAAAACTACAATGTTTACTTTTAACTGTCACATCCATATGTCTCAAGAAAGAAGGTTATTGGTCAAGTCATTTGTCTTGGAGCATAAAGAAACATTTTTCATTAAATTAGCTCATAGGTTGACCTTTAGATTAGGCATTCATCCTTCATTCAACAAAGCATGACAAGTGAAACAGTAGAACATGGTAAATCACAGTTACTGTATTAGTCCATTTTCATGCTGCTGATAAAGACATAACTGAGACTGGACAGAAAAAGAGGTTTAATCTGACTTACAGTTCCACATGGCTGGGGAAGCCTCAGAATCATGGCAGGAGGTGAAAGGCACTTCTTAACCTGGTGGCGACAAAAGAAAATTAACAAGAAGCAAAAGTGGAAACACCTGATGAAACCTTCAGATCCCCTGAGACTTATTCACTATCACGAAAATAACACTGGAAAGACTGGCCCCCATGATGAAATTGTCTCCCCTTGGGTCCCTCCCACAACACGTGGGAATTCTGGGAGATACAATTGAAGTTGAGATTTGGGTGGAGACACAGCCAAACCATATCAGTGACCTATACATAATGAATTCATCATAAGAAAACAGGAAGAATATAGATAGCTGGCAGTATATTATTGTAATGTGTTTCAATGTTATATCTATTGTTTCATAAAAGTAGATGTTAGAAGTGGATTGCATATTTTACTAATTTAAAGCATCTTTTAGTCTAACTTAGTTATATCAATTGGATTTTCTTTATAAAATTGCAGGGACCTGCTTTCTAAGAAGTTTATCATATAATGTTATCATTTTCAAATGTCTTTATTAGTCATTTGCTTATGAATCTAGAAAAAAATTATTGAATGTATATCCAATTTTATTTTAATTTTAAGTTCCAATTTGCCTTTCCATATTTGTATAGTTTACTCACAATGGCTGATATGGATTATACTTATATTAATTACTAATATTTTCTGTTTATTTTGGTTTAATAATTAATGTTTTAGTTCCTTGAAATGTAAATTATATTTTACTTCTATATTTTTTCTTTGTAGGAATTTAACATTTTTCAATTTCTGTTATATTTATTAAAGTTTAAAATAAGAGAATATAAAATATCAATAGTCAGTATTAACGATGAAGAATCCTTTATTTTGGCCAAGTGCAGTGGCTCATGCCTGTAATCCCAGCACTTTGGGAGAGTGAGGCAGGCAGATCATGAGGTCAGGAGTTCGAGACCATCCTGGCCAACATGGTGAAACCCTGTCTCTACTAATACACAAAACAATAGCTGGGTGTGGTGGCGTGCACCTGTAGTATCAGCTATTGGGGAGGCTGAGGCAAGGGAATTGCTTGAACCTGGAAGGCAGAGGTTGCAGTGAGCCAAGATTTTGCCACTGAACTCAAGCCTGACAACAGAACAAGACTCTGTCTCAAAAAAAAAAAAAAAAAAAAAAAAAAAAAATTCCTTCATTTTGACTCCCACATAAGTATGAGTTATAGTATAAATAAGGTCATGGTAAAATTCGTTTAAATCTGTCTACACTATTTTCGTAATTTTACTTTAAAAATGTTTTATTTGTTCATTAATCATTATATTCATATACATACATATTTACAATGAATACTTGGAATATATGTGTGTCCATGTGTGTAACATATATTTCTACATACTTGCGTATATATAAGAACTACCAGGCAAAAACATACAAGGGTTTTTTAAATATAAATAATGGTCAAGGAATTTCTCAATGGTAAGTATCATAAAATAAAAAGGTATAACTTTTGAAACAGTAAAATACTAATTCATTTACATCATGAAAGTATAATAGCCGCTAGAAATGAAACAGAATAGCAACAGAATATGTAGAAATGTAACATAAAAAAATCACATAATCGCTTAGAAAGATTAAATTAAAACAAATGATTGAGCCATATTTCATTATGGGAAAGCAAAACATCAATATTCATGACTTGATTCAACATGAATTCATGATTGTCTAAAGAGATGTTATATAACAAATTACAAATAAGTGCTCATATGACTGACGACATAAATATTTTTAATGTTTATATCAAATAAACCATAAAATAAATCTAATAGGTAATACATACCTGCAATAATTATTATGTCTATCAAAGTAGTAATACTTATTGTATAAATATGTCATTCAAAATAGATAAGACAAATATGAATGCCTTAAGATTAAAATAAGCAAAACATACAAGAATTCAATAAAAAGGCATTTTTAATGCTAAATATGTTCTTAAAAATAAAAAATAAAAATTTTCCACAAGAATATGTATACCGCTTTATTTTATTTTATTTTAGACTGAGGATCTCACTCTGTCACCCACGCGTGAGTGCAGTGGCGCGATCTTTGGCAAACTTTTTTATATTTTGTAGAGACAGTTTCGCCGTGTTGCCTAGGCTGGTCTCCACCTCCTGAGCTCAAGGGATCTCCACGCGTCAGCCTCCCGAAGAGCTGGAATTACAGGCATGAGCCACCGCGTCCGGCCTGCATATTTTCTTTATCAAATTGGCATAAATGTTTAAAAATCAGTAATAGAAAATGATTGCTACAATTATTATAAATTGTTTTTGGAAACAGAACAAGAACAATATGGCAGGATGACAATTCTTCTATATGAATTCAGTGTCTTATAATGATTTAATTCAAATATAGGTATTCAGTTAAATAAATTATATGGAAATATGAATAATAAATATAAATACTACTAGGATTGCGATGCTATAATCATTTATAATATTTATTATTATTAAACCTTCTTACAGCATTGATAGAATAATATGCAGGCTAATATATGAAATGACTAATTATTAATATACTGATAAAGAACATAAATATATATTTCATTTTTATGACAAAAATAATTTATGTTCATTGTAGAAAATATAAAATATCTTTATAATGAGTGAATAAAAATTATAACCTATGATAATTATTTTATTGTTTAATAGGGGACAAAAAACTATACTTGGAATGAAAAAAATCATGAAAAAAGCTTTACTGATGAAAATGCTAGTAAGATTATATTATGAACATTATTTTCACACTAGTTTTGAAGACATAACTGATTATGTTTTGAGAAAAATAACTTACCAAAAAGATCTGAAATGATTTCATAATACTAATAATTGTATATGCATTAGGGAAATAATGTAAGCAGTTTAAACCTTTCACTTTCAGGGTAACTTCTTAGCTAATTATATCAAATATCCAAGAAACATTTAAGCATAATCTTATTTAAACTATATATGAAAATAAAAATGGAAATAATTAAATCAATTAAATATAAAATTTTATAAACATTATTTAACATCAAAATATTTTAGACTTTAGGAAGGCACATTACTATGAAAAATATTTAACAATGTAACCTTATAAATGTTAAGCACTGTGTTTTTTAAAAGATTAATTACAAGTACAATGTTATCATTGAAAGTTTGTGTTCTTACTTGTGAATTCAATAGAAAGCTGTGGATATTTTTTCAAACCTTATTTTTAATTACTTCAATGTAAAACTATTTTACTCCTTAAGATACTTCACAGTGTTTTTATTACTTTAATCCATTATGGAAAAAAATAGTTTGCAGATATGTTTGGAATAAACCTGCTTGTTTTCTGTTGGGTATACATGTGCTATTTTTGTTCATTTTGTGACAGGTAACTGGGAGGTTTTCTTAAAGGAACAAAAGTAAACTGAAGGAAAAAAAACATACCCAATAACTGCTGAAGTCTACCCACAATAATAAATACAAGCTTTGCTTCAAAAAAAAGTCCATAAAATGTACCTTTAGCTATGACAAAGTGCCTTATATAAAATAAAATGACTTTTAAAACAATTACAAATGACAAATTAAACTAAAGTTTAAATATACTTGAAATTAATGAAAATTCAGATATTTTCAAAAACTATAACCCTTCATATAGTGAAAACAAAGTAAAACAAATAATAGGTTTTGAAATATTAATGATTTGGGGAAAACAGAGAAATGTAGAAAATTACTGACTACACCTATACTTTGATTTTATTAGGGTAAAATCCATGTTTTAAAGTCAATTTCCAAAAGGATTTATATATGTCTGAACATAATATAGATATAATTAACAACCACTTTAAGTTTGTATAACAAAAATGTGAAATACTTTAGCATTTTTATTTCTTGGGGGGTAATTTATATAATTACAAATAGTTTTATGGGACTTCATATTCAATTACTTGTAAGTGGGTGGTATCTTTCTATTTTTATGTGCTAGAAGGACATTTACCTAATTTGAAATAATAGAGTAATATCAAGCAAAGATTTCAATTTTGTAGAAAAAAATGATGCTGTCATTCATAATTTCAGTAAAAAAGAGTATATATTTTTCTATTCAGGAAAGCAAGAAAGTTATTTAGACAATTTAGCATAGCATCAATATTTTCATTAAATTTGGAATGTCCTAATGCTTTACAAATTACAAATTTATATTTGTAATTTCAAAACAGAAAAATATTGCCTTTCAATATTTATACATAAGATATTTATTTAGGAGTTAATTTCCTTGCACTTGTATAATATGCTCTGATCTTTATTTTTTTACTTATTGTGTTTTATATTTTCTTAGTTTTCATTTTATCATCATAATCATAATTCTTACTATTATTAATAATAGTAGCAGTCTGTTATTTTCAACATCCATGCACCTCTGAGCAAAGACTGCATTTCATATTTCAAAAACTAATGTTTTTTCTTATTTATATTTATGATGTTAATTTGTTTATTATATTCAATAAACATTTATAGAGCACCTACACTGTAGCAGGTTCTACTCTAGGATTGTATGGAACAAACAAATAGCTGTACATTCAAGGGGCTTACATTCTAGTTTGTAAGGAGGGACAATTAGTAAGATAAATAAGTAAAAAAAAAAAAAAAAAGATAAAATAGCCACTAAGGATTAAGCAGAAAATATGTCTATTGATATACCAAATGCAAAATTATATTCAATTCACTTATACTTTGTGTTTTTAAATGAATCATAAGCAGTTAAATGAAAATGCTAAAGTATTACAAATAACTCTAAATTAATCTGTCCATTACTTATTCATAAATAATGTCAGTGAGTTTGCCTAAGACATATAAACAAAATAAAAATCAAAATAATATCAATCACAAAAATAGAATTTAACATTCCATGAAAGTGTATGTATGTCTTCTTTCTTTACTAATCAGTATTTGCTATTTCTATTTTGAGAGAAAAGTTCATGTGCAGTACAATATTTTGTGGATAAATCAAATATGTCTATATATTAGGTAAATTTCACATTTATTACGTAATTACAAATGTAATCACAATATCACACTCAGTTTTTATACAAATCAGTACCTAAGTATATCTTTATATCTGCCTTTATGTCTGCCTATATACTTTCTTAGCTATATACCTACCTATCTATCTACCAATCTGGCTTATTTAAGGATTTAGCTTCTGAGAATACTGTGTTTTCTCCGATACTAATTAGTGAGATAAGCATTACAAAAGCAGTGACAAACTAATCAAAAAATTCATCAACAATTTGCATTTGATAATGATGCTTAACAGACCAGGATGTTTACTGTCCACATTTTATCTATGAGGCAAAACAAACAACTAAATTATAACTTTGTAACATCTGCTTCCTCTACGGGGCTATTTGTATAGACTTTGACAGATGTGAGAACAGCAAAGAATGGCTGTAACAAATGCGACAACTAATAGTGATGTCTTTTAAAAAAAAAAAAAAATCAGCCAATCTGAGTTTATTGAAATGAGCTCCAGACTGAGACTGAGATGACATGCACCTGTTCCTCCAAACTATTACTCTGGAAAGAGATAATGACTTTAAAATTATTATTTTCCATCATGTGAAATGTGAAAAAAACCTGAAATAGTACACCACGGAATATTGCAACATCACAATATATTTTTCCAAAGGTCTCTCAGTTTGTGCAAAATTATGGTGCATTTTATTGCCTGGTGAAT
Source organism: Mandrillus leucophaeus (assembly GCF_000951045.1). Classification (NCBI taxonomy): domain Eukaryota; kingdom Metazoa; phylum Chordata; class Mammalia; order Primates; family Cercopithecidae; genus Mandrillus; species Mandrillus leucophaeus. Next base: position 131,610 of record NW_012101757.1, on the reverse strand, counting down.
GACTAGTGCAGGAATGAAAGAGGCAGAAAAGGATTAGGCTTTTTATCTACTTATGTATGCATTTGATTGCTTATAAATTCTGTAGATTACGGTTCTACACATGAGAATTCAAATGGGCTTTCTTGATGCAATCTTTCTATCTCCGGTACAGAAAAGTTGTTGAATCCTCTAAGTTAGATAATCAAATATACTGAAGACTTAGAAGTGAAAACCTTCAGGGCAAATTCATAAGGCCAGGATTGAAATAAGTTATATTTTTACGTTAAGTAAATAGTTTTATAAATTTATAGTTTAAATAAAAGCATAGTCCAACATTTGTTCTGTAGGTTTAAAACACATCTACAAATATTTTGATAAGTTTCTCATGAAGAATTGGAGTCAATGCCGTCCTGTTTTTAAGCTAGGCAGGTCTTTGTGACTTCTTCAATGATCAGAATATGTTGAAAGTTGTACTGCATGATTTCTAAGGCTAGGTTAGAATATGTGTATCGTTTCTACTAGTTTCTCTTGGGATGCAAGCTCTGGGAACTTCCAGCCACCATGTAAGAAGTTCAGCTACACTGAGGCTGCCAGGCTGAGGAGGCCTTGTGGAGGAAAATGCCCTGCAGCCTAAGTTAATCCCAACCGAGTCGTTTCAACCTAGGCACCAGCTGTATGTGGACATTTTCTAGATGACTCCGGCCACAGCACCTGTAGGAACGAAAAACTAAACAATGACTAATTAGTTGAGACCAGTTATAGGCAATGACTGATTAGTCGAGACCAGTTACTCTTCTAAATATGATAGATGATAACAATAAGGAAATGGTTTTATGTGCCTAAAAGTAGATAGTTTTATATACTATCCTTATATATATTTATTTACATCAATAAATATCCAAAACACCTAGTACATTGAAGTCTATGCAATAATATATTTATGGTTTTTAAATAAAAAATCACAATCCATCTTGTATTTGGTAAAATCTTCCTTTTTTCTGAAAAAAACATTTATTTACATGAAAAATGCATGATACATACATAAATATATACACACACACATACACACATATATAATCTTTTAAATTCACAAAAAAACTTAATTTATCATAATAGAAGACCAAAAGAGAGTATGTATATAATTATACCAATAGATTTTATAAAAGCATTTAAAAATGCAACATTTATTGCTGATAAAATCTCTCAGCAAACAAGACACAGAAGGAAATGTTCTCTAAATGATAAATGTATTCTAGGTAAAACCTATAGCTATCACAATTTATTAAGCTATCTTAATGGTGATAGAATTAATATTTTCCAATATTTTCCTCTTAATATCAAGATCGAAGCAAAGATTTCCATTTTGACCACTCCTCTCTAACCTTGTACTTGGGTTTCTATACATGAAAATCATGCACACACACATACACACAAACACATTGGAAAGAGTTGTTTTTGTCATGGATGGTATGATCATCAATGTAGACAACACAGGGAATAAACAAAAATTCTATTAGATCTAATTAATAAGATTAACAAATTTGTAAAATGCAACATCAAGAAACAAACATAAGTTGTATTTATATAAGCTACAAAATCAATGGGAAAATTAAATTCAAACTACCATATCCAATTGGATCAAAATACAAAATACAAATCTGACAAAATATCTGTTAAACGTGTACTCTGATATCAACACAACTATTTGAGGGAAGTTAAAAAAAATCTAAATAAATGGAGAGATACACCATGTTAATTGATTGAAAGACTCAGTATTTTTAGGATGTCAATTGTCTGTAAATTGATCTAGTATAAATTCAACACAATCCCAATTGAAATGGTGACAGGCATTTTCTGAAATTTGAGAAGTTTATCCTGAAGATTTTATAAAAAAGCAAATATTTAGAATAGACAAAACAAATTTAATATAAAAGAACAAAGTAGTAAGACGTACCTAAGCTTATTTAAAGACTTATTACAAAGTTATAGAAAGCTGGGCAGTAAGGCATTGAACATAACCATAAACAAATAAATCAATGAAATAGAATAGATGGAATAGAAATACATGTGCACGGGCATGCACACACACAGACACACAAACACACACACAAATATGGATCACAAATTTAAGGACATAATCTAAAACAATACAATTTGTTAAATAAAGCATAAAAACATATTTTCTAACTTTTATTAGCAATGATTTCTAAACTACAGACCTAAAAAAATTGAGAACTAATGTTCTGCAAAAGACTCAGTTAAGTAAATAAAATGACAAACCAGAGACTTGAAAAATATCACTATGAATCACATATCTGATGAAAAAACTGTGTACAGAATATATAAAGGAACGTCAAAACTCAGTAAAAACAAAATCAAAATCAACCCAATAAAAATGAGTAAATATTTGAACAGGAACATCACCAAATAAAATATAAAATAAATAAACTCTTTAAAATGCTCAGTGTAATTAACAGAATGCAGATTGAACAACAATGAGATGTTATTATACATCTAGTAGATTATCTAACATTTAAAATTCACCATAAAACATGTTGGAAAAAATGAAAGCACTGAAACTAATACATTGCTGATGAAAATGTTAAATGGTAAAACCACAATGGAAAGCAGTTTGACCATTTCTTATAAAGTTAAACTTACACCAACTATATGACCCAGCTATTCCATTCTCATGTCTTTACCCAAAAGTGTTTGAAGCTTAAGTTTGTTTAGAAAAAATATATATAGATGTTTGTAACAGGCTTATTTGTAAAAGCAAAAATCATGAAATAACCTACATATCTATTACTTGGTATTAAATAAACAAATTTAGGTATTTTTATAAAAATTATGCTATTAAATTAGTGAACAAAGGAAGCCAACCAAAACAAGGTACACATTACAAAATTCTATTTACATAAAAATGTAGAAACTGGAAACTAATTTATAATAATGATTGCCATCCAGGGACAATTTTGTCCCCTATGCACAATTTATCTATATCTAGGGATATTATTGGTTGTGATACCTAAGGAATAATACTTTCATCTACTAGTTGGAGGCCAGAGGTGTGGCAGAGTACTATATAATGCACAAGATATTATCCAATCAAAACTTTACAGTAGATGCTGCTCCCGAAAAATCCCTATCTATGTTCATAAAAATAAAAGAAATCAGTGGTTGCTTGCAGGTACAGATAAAATTACAAGGGAGTATGAGAAAATCTGGGGAGCTAACTCATGCATTTATTATTGCAATGGCAATGATTGATAATAGGAGTCTATTAAGTTATCAGAACTTATCAATTTGTGTACTTTCAATGCATGCAGTTTATTACATATCAATTATGTCATACTGTTTAAAAAGCTACTATCTAAGTGAGAATCTGAGTCTAGCAAAAATATTGAGTAATAAAAAAGAATTTAGGAAACTAGGAATAGGAGAACAGACAGGATGGAACAAACAAATAATCAATAGTAAAATGGCACACCTAAACCCAGCCATACCTGTAGTTATATTAGATATAATTATCTAATTGTCTATATTAAACATGTATATTAAAAGTGGGAGATCATCAGAATTGATGGAAAAACAAGACACAACAACAGGTGATGTACTTCAAAGATTTAGATAAGTTGGAATTAAAATAACAAAATGTCATGTCATTAAAAAGTGTAAGAAAATGACAATGATCCTGTCAACCTCAAAGGAAACTTAAAGACAAAGAGCATTATTAGGGATAGAGATAATTGGCCAGCTGTGGCAGCGCAGGCCTGTAATCCCAGCAATTTGGGAGGCCTAGGTGGGTGGATGGCTTGAGTCCAGGAGTTCAAGAGTAGCTTGGGAAACATAGTAAAATCCTGTCTGTAGAAAAAATACAAAAATTAGCTGGGCATGGTGGCACATACCCATAGTCCCAGCTACTTGGGAGGCTGAGGTGGGAGGATCACTTGAGCCCTTGGAGACTGAGGCTGCAGTGAGCCATGATTATGCCACTACAATTGAACCTGGACGACAGAGTGAGATTATGTCACACACACACACATACACACACACACACACACACACAGAGATTTTATAATTTCATAATTATAAAATAATCAATTTATCAACAAAATATAATAATTACATTAAGCATATTTAAAAGAAATGAATATTTATGTCCCCACAGAATTAAAATGTTGAAGCCTTAATTTTTCAATGTGATGGTATTTGGAAGTAAGGGAGGCTTAGACAAGGTCATGAGGATGGAGTTCCCATGATAGGATTAATGCCCTTATAAGCAAAGGAAAAGACTAAAGCCCTCTCTATCTCTATCACAGGAGAATACAAAAGAGTAGCTATCGGGGAACCAGCCCCCAATATTTCAATGTAGGTTCTTTTCTATTTCCCCTAAGTGTCAGCCTGTCTGAGAAATAAAGGGAAAGAGTGCAAAAGAGAGAAATTTTAAAGCTGGGTGTCTGGGGGAGATATCACATGTCAGCAGGTTCTGTGATGCCCCCCAAGCCGCAAAACAGCAAGTTTTTATTAGCAATTTTCAAAGGGGAGGGAGTGTACGAATAGGGTGTGGGTTACAGAGATCACATGCTTCAAGGGCAACAAAATATCTCAAGGCAAATGGGCAGGGCAAAGTCACAAGGCCAGGGTGAAACTAGAATTACTAATGAGGTTCCCAGTTCCATTGTGCATGCATTGTCATTGATAAGCATCAGGAAACAGGGTTTGAGAGCAGACAACCGATCTGACTAAAATTTACTAGGCAGGAATTTCCTAATCCTGATAAGCCTGGGGGTGCTGCAGGAGACTAGGGCATGTTTCATCCCCTATCTATGCCTGCATAGGGCAGACATTCCCTGAGTGGCCATTTTAGAGCTCTCCCCCTTTCCCCTCGGAATGCATTCTTTTCCCAGGGCTGTCAGTTATTAATATTCTTTACTGGGGAAAGAATTCAGTGATATTTCTCTTACCAGTTTTTGGCAGTAAGAGAAGGCTCTGTCTTGCCTGGCTCCCAGGCAGTCAGACCTAATGGTTATCTCCCTTGTTCCCTGAACGTTGCTGTTATCCTGTTCTTTTTTCAAGGTGCCCAGATTTCATATTGTTCAAACACACATGCTTTATGAACAATTTGTGCAGTTAACTGCAATAATCACAGGGTCCTGAGGCAACATACGTCCTCAGTTTAGGAAGATGACAGAATTAAGAGATAAAAGACAGGCATTGGAAATTATAAAAGTATTGATTGGGGAAGTGATAAATGTCCATGAAATCTTCACAATTTGTGTTCAGAGACTGCAGTAAAGACAGGCATGAGAATTATAAAAGTATTAATTTGGAGAACTAACAAATGTCCATGAAATCTTCACAATTTATGTTGTTCTGTCATGGCTTCAACAGGTCCCTCCATTCGGGGTCCCTGACTTCCCACAAAAAGTAGCCATTTGTAAACCAGGAGGAGGGCCCTTAGCAGCCTCACAAGCCAGCAATTTGATTTTGGACTTTCCATCATCCAAAACGGTGTGAATTTAAGTGTTTGTTATTTAAGTCACCCAGTGTATAGCATTTTGCTATAACAACTCAATCTGACTAACACATATATACAAAAACTAATGAACTTAACATATATGAAGCCAAATTGACAGTACAAGGAGAAACCAAAAAGTTAATATAAATAGTTAGAGATTTTAACTTCTATTTTCAATTTATATGACAACTACTTACACACAGAAAATCGATAAAGACATGGAAGAATTAAAGAACAATATCAACTCATAAACCTTATTGATGGTTACAGAAGACTGCAAACAACGATTGAAGAATTTATAGTCACTTCAAGCAGACATCGTATATTCACCAAGATGCTATATGCTGATTCTTTAAAAAGTACAAAATTTTAAAAGATGGAAATATCATAGCATATTTTATTTTCTTTCACCAATATAAAATTCTGTAAAATTAAATAAAAATATTCAAAAATCACCAAATATTCAACAACATATTTTTAAATTACCAGTAGTTAATTATAAAGTAACAAAATATTAGAAAATATTTTGAGTTGTGCAATAATGGAAATACAATGTATCAAATTTCATAGGATATAGCTATAGCAGAACTTAAAGGAATATTTATAGCTTTAAAATTTGTGTTATAATAAGTGACAAATAGAGTAAGTAACCTATATTTTCACATTACTCAGCTAGAAAAAGATGTTTAAAAGATGTCCAAAAGTAAGTACAAGATAGGAAATTATAAAGAAAGAGAAGTGAAGGAATTATATAACAAATGATACAAAGAACAAACAAAGCCAAATTTGGATTATTAAAAGAAAATCTACAAAATTGTTCAGCCACAAGCTAGTGCTAAAAAATCAAAAGAGAAGACAGCAGTTACTAATACTAGAAAGTTAAAAGGCATCTTTAGAGATTTTACATTAAGGTAAAATGAGGGGATGTTTTGATCAACATTAAATAATGTATGCAAATAAATTTCAAAATCTCAATAAATTGCCAAAAATCATTGAAAGACAGAAAATGCAAAAGCTAAATCAAGAAGAATTATAAATTCTGAATAATCTAATATTCAATAAAAAAAGATAAAAGTAAAATTTATCATAAAGAAAAATCCAGTCCACATAGCTTCAATATCATTTTTACCTAATACTTAAAAAAGAAATTAGGTCATTTCTACATAAACTCTTTCATAAAAGTTTCACTTGAAGGGATTTAAGGGAAATTTATAACTTTGGAAGTTTGTATTAAAATCAGTATTAAAGCTTACATTAAATATCAGCTTGCACAAACCTGTATGAAAAATTGACAAACTTTCACAAATAGAAAATTGAGAGTAATATACTTCACAGAGTGAACTTTAATAACCATAAAACATACCTTATTTAGTTAATTAATATATACGAGGAAAAATACACCTTGACAGAGTTAGTTCATTCCAGGAGTGCAAATTTAGCTAAATATTTAAAAAGCAATTGTTATACTTCATCTATTAGCAGAATAAAGCAGATAGCAATATGATCATTTCAATATGCAGGAAATCATTTCAATAATTTCAACATTATTTTACAATAAAAGCTATCAGCATTCTAGGAATAAAAGAAAACTTGCTTGATATAATAAAAAGTAGGTAAAAATTAGAGCTTACATCTTATTGGTGAAATATTAACTATTTTCCCTCTAAGATGAGGCGAAGAGTAAATACACTGTCACTACTTCTGTTTTGCCAGAGATACTGTCCACTATATTAACATGGGAAAGTAAAATGCATACAGTTGATAAAGGAAAAATGGTATTGTCCTGAATGTAGAAAATAAAACTCTGTAAAACAACTACTAGAACTAGTAAACACAGTTATGAAATCCATAAGATACATGGTTAGCATAAAAATCAATTGTATTTTTCAAATTTTGAAAATGAAAACTCCATTAATTTGCATTGTCATGAAAACAAAATATTTAATAAGAAATGTTACAAATAATAATTGTAAGATCTTTGCACTAAAAACTGTAAACCATTATTCATGATTAAATAAAGAAAAAGAGCAACTACATGGATTGGCAGATTCATCATTCTTAAGATGTCACATCTTCCTAAAATTTTATATAGATTTAATGTAATCCCTTTCATAAATCTCACCAAGCTTTTTTGTAGATAAGAAAAAATTCAATCAACATTTTATAAACATATACAAATAAACTATAATAGTCAATTAAATTGAGTTTAAAAAGTCCAAAACTACCATCCATGAGATTACAGAATGTCTTATACACCATTATGGTACTTCACAGAGCATTGCTTCTGATCAAAGTACTCATTTCACAACAAAGTAAGTTTGGCAAGGGATGCAAACCTATAGAATGTATTGATCTTACCATGCTTCCTGGCCTCCTAAAGCAGCTGGCTTGATAGAACAGTGAAATGGCCTCTGAGGACTCAGTTATAGTTCCAGTTGGGTGGCAGTCCATTATAGGAATGGAACAAGATTCTCCAGAAGATTCTAAATTAGCGTGCCATATGTGATGTCATTTCTCCGAAAGGTGGAAACCTCAGGTCCAGGAATCCAGTACGGTTTTCTTATATACTCTTTTATTACTCAGCAAGTTGGAGGATTTCGGTGACATGCAGGTTTATAGGTGCAAATGTATAAACACGTTTATAATAAACTTTAAAGTAACCTGTAGACTTTACGAGTAGTATGGTCACATTTGTCAAGTAATTATCTGGCTGTTATACAATTCAAGTTATCAGAAAATGTATAACTTTTATTTAACAACTATTTAATGCCTACTATGTTTGATACTGTCTTCTTAGTACTTACTTATGTGTATCATTTATTTTAATCTTCAAGAAATATATCAAGTAGTAACTATTACTAAGTGAACACTTTCATAGAATACATTTAGGCAGATAGGTGAAGTTACTTGTCTAAGATCACATTACAGGTAGGTCAGCGTTGAGTCAAACTCAAGTATTCCACTTTAAAATTCATACTCTTAACTTCTGTCTGATTTCTATTAAAGAACAGATTGGAGATAAAGCCAAGAATTTGCAATCAAAAATATGTTATTGAAAAGAATGGGATAAAATCATCAACAAAATCTTTAGGATATAAACAGAGAGATGAACAAAGGTCAAGAGAAAGACGTATGTTGATAGTTTGAGGAATGAGTGAGGTTACATGTGAGCAGGAGTTAAATGATGGTGCCGGAGAACACATGGGAAATAATAGATTTAAATGTCAGAGTGCAGGTTTCAACAACTCTTATTACACCTAGCAAATCTGATACATTTTCTGACCTTTGCATTGGAAACACAATTGTTAGAATGTGATTTGATACTCCAGAATAAAGGTCCAGATAGCTGATATTTCAATGAACACTTAGCTTGAATACTTAGCTAGTTCTAATAATGTCAAGATATGTGACCCAGATATGGTTACCTTTACAAGGAAAAATTTACTCAGGCATCTAATGACTGGCAGAATAATTCTGGCAATTTTATTGTAATGTGTCATGGTGTGTAGTGGGCAAAATAGTGTCCCCAAAAGATGTGCACTTCCATATTCCTGGAACAGTTAATGTTACCTTATATGGAAAAAGCAACTTCACCGAAGTGATTAAAATTAAGGATATTGTGATGAGTAGATTATTTCAGATTATCAGAATGGGGTCAATCTGATTGCATGAGTCCTTAGGAGAGGAAAAAATGACAGAAGTATAGGTTAGAGAGATTTGACGTAAGAAGGATTTGAGCCTCTTTTGCTAGCTTTAAAAGCTACACGAAAGAAACAAAGAATCAAAGAATGATGATGGCCTCTAGAAGCTGAAAAATGTAAGAACATGAATTATCCCCTGGAGCTTCTAGAAAAGAATAAAGCCCTGAGGAAATCTTTGATTCAGCCCAGTGACACTCATGGACAAATTTTGATCTACAGAACTTAAAATAATAAATTTCTGTTGTTTTAAGCCACTAAACTTGTAGTAATTTGTAACAACAGCAATAAAAAATAATACAGATTGGTAAGTAAGAGTTATCTTGGAGATAATGAGTCAATTGTGTATCCAATTATTAGCAGAGTAACTGGAACATTACACTGGGTACTTAATATTAATCTTTTAAGTCAATAATTAAGTTGAAAGTACATAGAATCTTTGGGAGGTGACAATGGAGAAGATAATATTATAAAAAATAGATATAAGTGAACATGAGCAAAATCTTTCAGTTAAATTATCTTAAAATTTGAAATAGAATTTGAGCCTAAAGTCAGATATATTGTTAACTCTAGAATGTATAGAGTCATTAGGTAATATTACTGCTCTATTTGTCTCTGCAGTTGGTATAACACTGTGTATGCTAAGAAAACTTCATGTTCTTTGGTTATTTTTCTCGCAAGTTAGAGTATATTGTTACTGATAGAAATTAAAAATAAAAGACAAAAGCTCTCTCACAACTTTTATTTATTGCCTGTTGAATCATTCATTCAAAACGTTTTTAACGTGTATCTATCATGCATAAAATATGTTATACGCTAGGAATAAAATAGTAATCACTATCTTTACTGGTACATTTGAAAGCTGTTTGATTAAAAAAATACTTTAATCAAATATCTATACAAAGATAAAATTGCAAGAAAAAGAAATCGCAAGGAAGGCAAACATAGGGAGTTATGAGAGTGAATAAGGGAAGACTTTGTGTATTTTTGAACTTGGGCTTAAGGGTAAACAACAAAAGTTTCTCCCAGAAAGTACCTATTTTACTTAACCCCAGTCTTCTGGTAAGAAAACATTTTAAAAGGTCAATTTTCAAGGCATGATAAATCTAAGCACTGGCAGCCAGCCTGTGGATATAACAAGCTGACAGCTTATGCTCCTAGAAAGTCATGGTAAGCGAACAGAATGTAGAGGAGGGATCAGCCCATAGAAGGGAAGAAAGTTTTGTTTTTGGGAAATCAAAACTTAAGCAAGGAAGAGGGGCAGGGTATATATAACCTTCTAAGGGGGATAATGAAACTTAGACGATGTCTGGGAAGATTGTAGCCTCATAGTACTCGACCAATAAGGAATTGTGGGAGGGAGTTGCATGCTAGGAGATAAATTATCTGTTTTGACTGCCCTGGGTGTGCCTGCCTACCAGACACCGATCTTTCAAGGCTGTTATTAGAAGTCTCACTTTCACTGTGCTCAGTGCCTCTAAGTCCATTCTTTGGGTTTGGACGAGTGAGTGTGTTTCTCACACCACTGTATCACTAACTAACCCAAATGACAAATATTGCTTTTAACCATATTGCTTTCTGGAAGCTGTGGATTCTGTGAAAAATTATTATTTCCTTTGCCCCAGCATCTTTAGAAGGTTTCCTGTATCTCAGAAACATTACCCATCCTGGAACAGGGAGAGAAACATTTCGGCTATGGTTCTTCTTAATGATATTATATATTAAGCAACTGTAACTTATCTGGGATATGGGCTTAACTCATATGATAGCTTTCTAAAGGTACAGATTTCTGAAAGTGCTTTGAAATCTGTAAAGTGTTACATACGTGTGAAGAGGAATTACTATTAATTTCTCAGTAATCTGTTCCTAGTTAGATATTCAGAGGAACTTAGAAATGGATATTTCAAATTATTGTATAACAAAATGGTCAGGGCAGATCACAAGTTAATCTGTTTTGTATTTGAGATATTCATATAAAGAGAAGTTCTGACCTAAATACCTGTTTCTTCAGTGGAAGAGACGATGAATCAGGTATGTTGAAAGGAATCAGGAAACATATCATCCATACTAATAGTTTAATTGATAGAATGTAGTTAACTTTTAAATTCCTTTTCTAGTAAGATTAATTTGGCTTTTCCCCACAATGGCCACATGAGATTCTGAACTGAATCATACTCTGAGGATATGCATAGAAATTATTATACTACGTAAAATGGCCATAGTTAGTCCTTTAAAAAATCTGACATTTTTCTTTTATAAGAGTATAGTGCATCCTGATATATAAGGTTAATAAACCAGAGAAAATGAAGACATATTTCCATTTTAGTAGTAACATTGTTGAGCCAAGAGTAAGCCTTATTTCCAACTAAGTAGAAAAAAATTAAAAAGCTACGTTTCTCTAAAAGCTGTCAGGAATATCTCTATTTTATCAATTATGAAAAACAATTTAATAGTAATCTAAAATCATTAAATAATATCAAATATATTTCTCACTAATATGATTTCAAAAGTTTAATGTAGCATAAGTTCATTGAAATGAGTGGCTCATGTCTGTCACAATATATGCCAAGTTTTAGCAAAACCTCTGAAACAGCAATGAAGAAACAAAACATAAGTGGAAGAAATAGAACTTTTATTAGCCACTATATAAAAATAATGAGTTCACACAGCTTTATATTCTAAAAGATACTCCCTGACAAAAAATTGCTAGCTGTTTCTTTATTACATGGTTTACTGTCTTGGGTCATAGTAATTTATAAAAGGTTGTATCTGCTGGTTTTGAAGATAAAGCTAAAATTGATTTATTTCTTCTCTATTTAGTCTGCAGTCTTTATTATTGGCAGCTCCTTTTTCTACATGGAATTGAAAATTACACTGATACTATGACTACATTTTAGAAGGTAGAAATTTCAAAAGAGTCTGTATATAGACAATCAGCTAAATACATAAAAAGGGAAAGCAATAGAAAAATATGGCACGTTTATTCACATAATTTCAGTGTGCATATTTTCCCCATCCTGAATACATTGTTTCTGGTGCAGTTGTTATATTGTTCTTTATCTATCAAACCCCATGAATTGTTTGAATAGAGAACTAGCACCGAAAAGATAACAAAAACAATTTCTTTTGTAAATACTTTGAATATTTTTAAAACATTATTTTTTAAGATATAAGTGAAAGACACATCATGATTGTGAAGAGACTAAATCTGAAAAATAAAATACTTGCTTACTAAGCAAAATTTAGGACGTTTTAGTGTAACAAAAGTGATTCAAGCAAAATTTAGAACTTTTTTAGCTTAACAAAAATGATTCTAGCCTTGAACTAGGGACTAAAAATAGACATGAGAATAGCTTACAAAATCCTGAACAAAGGGAATATTAAAGTCAGACTCACACTACCCTATAGTAAAATGGAATACAGAACTTGAATGCTTAAAATCACGTGATGTTGGCAAAGAATTGATGACTTTAAAACAGATTCTAGTATGTAGAAGGGCGTATTATATAAAAAAGGAAATGCCACAAACCAATGAGAAAGCCTTTTCATCAAACAAGTAAAGTTGGGAGCAGTAATAAACTTCAGAGAAAAGTAGAATCTTTAAAGGAGAAGAAACATGGATAGTGAATAAACATAAAAAGATGCCAAATCTTGCTAAAATGAAAATGAAAATTAAGGACACATTAATTTGACATTTAATACCCAGTAGATTGGCGAATATTAGCAGTAAAATAGTGAACATAGGAGAAAATGTGGATCAAGGTAAAATTTTATATCTTCTAGGTGAAAATGTACATTTTTGTAATCTCATTAAATTTGCATTATTATTTTAATGTGAAGACTCACATTTCCTACAATCATGCATTTTCAATGCTAGGTATACTCTCCACAGGAATTCTTGCACACAGGCAACAGCAGACTTCTATATAAATGTTCTTAGAAACATTGTTTATATTAATAAAAAATATTTTAAAAAGTCATTGACAATAGAATAAATTGTGACATATTCACACAATGAAATAATATACAGTTGTGAAACAAAACAAGTCACAAACTATAACACATAGCATAATAATAGTCTTTTTTCTTTCATTTTTTGGTTGACATATAAAAATTGCACATGTTTATAAGATAATGAAGTTTCAATATATGTATACAGTATTTTAATAATAAAAGCAGGATAATTACTATATCCATCATCCCAAATATTTATCACTTCTTTGTGATGGGAACATTCAAAATCCTCTCTTCTAGCTTTTTGAAAATATACGATACATTGTTATTAACTATGCTCAAAGTGCTATAAGTTAGAACTTACTTATCCTATCTAGTTGTAATTTTGTATTCTCTGACCAACCTCTTACTACCTTGCTTCCACTCTACCATTTTCAGCGTTCAATAACCACAATTCTATCCTCTACTTTTCTGAGCTCAATTTTCTTTAGCTCTCATATATGAGTGAGAGCATATGGTATTTATCTTTCTGTTCCTGATTTATTTTGCTTAATAATCTTCAGGCTCATCTATTGTTGTAAGTGATAAAATGCTAATATTTTTCTAGCTAAATAACATTCCATTCTGTATACATTTTTCATTTTGCATATCAGTTTATTTGCTAATAGATATTAAAATTAATTATATATATTTTTTATTGTGGGTAGTGATACAACAAATACAAAGGTACAGACATCTCTTTGACATACTGATTTCCTTTCTTTTGAATAAAATGTTCAGTAGTGAGTTGCTGATTTATATAAAGTTCTATTTGTAGTTTTTTGAGAAACCTCCATACTATTTTTCATAATGGCTGTACTAATTTACAATTCCATCAATGGTGTATAACAGCTTCCTTTTGTCTACATTCTGTCCTGCATTTACTGGGTTTTGTCTTTTTGGTAATAGTCAGTCTAACTTGGGTGGGAAAATGTCTCATGGTGGTTTCAATTTGTATTTTCTTGATGATTAATGATGTTCAACATTTTTTTCATATACTTGTTGGCCATTTCAAAATTATTTTTATTTTTATTTATTTTACAGACAGGGTTCTATGTTGCTCAAGCTGGATTCAAACCTCTGGGCTCAGGTGATTCTCCTGCCTCAGCTTCCTAAATATCTAGGACTACAGGCATGTGCCCCCACACTCAGCTACTTGTTAACCATTTTTATGTTTTCTTTAGAGCAATTTCTATTCAGATACTATGCCTTTTTTGAAACAGATTATTTTATTTTTTTGTTTGAATTGTTTGAGTTTCTTGTATATTCTGGATATCAGAACCTTGTTGAACAAATAGTTTGCAAAAATTTTTCTCATTCTACAGGTTGCGTCTACTCTCTGATTGTTTTCATTAGGTTGCAGAATATTTTTAGTTTAATATAGTTCCATTTGTCTATTTTTGGTTTTGTTGTCTTTGCATTTGAAATATTACTCATAAAATCTTTGCCCAGGTCAATGTTGTGACATATTTCACCTATGTTTTCTTTATATACTTTTCTAGGTTCAGGTCTTACATAAAAGTATTTATTCAATTTTGAGTGCATTTTGTATGTAGTGAGAAAGGGGCATCTGTTTTTATTCTTCTTCATATGAATATCCAGTTTTCTCAGCACTGTTTATTTCAGAGAGTGTCTTTTCTGCAGTATAAGTTCTTGGCACCTTGGTCAAAATTCAGTTGACTATAAATAAATGTGTTTGTTTCTATGTTCTCCATACTATTTTATTGGTCCATATGTCTATTTTCATACCAATATCATGCTGCTTTGGTTATTACCTCTTCCATGCATTTTGAAATCGAGCAGTACGATGCTTCCAGGTTTCTTCTTTTTGCCAAGTATTTCTTTGTCTATTTCGGGTTTTTCATGGCTCCATATGAATTTTAGGGTTGTTTTCCTAATTTGTAAAGAATCTCATTGGTATTATGATAGGGATTGCATTCATTCTGTAGATTACTCTGGGTAGTATGGACATTTAAACAGTATCAATTCGCATCAATGTACATGGAATAGCTTTCATTTTTTAGTATACTCTGTCATTTTTTCATCAGTATTTTAAATTTTACTTGTAGAGAGCTTTCACTTCTTTGTTTCAGTTTACTCCTAGATATTTTATTTTATTTATAGCAGTTATAAAAAAGATTACTTTCTTGGTTTCTTTTTTGTATTGTTCATTATTGGCTTATAGAAATTCTATTGATTTTTTATTCTGTAAATTTGAGTTGGTTTTTCAATTCTAATAGTTTTTTTTAGTGTAATCTTCTGTGTTTTTACAAATATAAAATTGTATTATTTGCTCAAAGGGACAATTTGAGTTTCTCTTTTACAATTTGAATGCCTTTATTTCTCTCTTTTGCCTGTTTGCTCTGGCTAGGATTTCCAGTGTTATGGTGAAGTGAAGTGGTGAAAGTGAGCATCCTTGTCTTGGTCCCATTCTTAGAGGTAATTATTTCAGCTTTTATCCATTTTATATGATATTATCTGTGGATTTGTTATATGTAGCTTTTATTATATTGACATCTGTTCCTTCTATGCATGGTTATTTGATCATTTTTATCAAGAAGGGATTTTGAATTTTATCAGATTTTTTTTTTCTGAATCTATTGAGATAATCATATGGTTTTTGTCATTTATTCTTTTGGTATTATGTATCACATTTATTTATTTGCATATTTTCAAATATCTGTGCATCCCTGGGATAAATTTCACTTAGTAAATTACCTTTATGATGTGCTGTTGGATTTGGTTTGCTAGAATTTCATTAAGGATTCTTATGTTTACGTTTATCAGGGATATTTACCTATAGTTTTCTTTTTTTGTTGTGTCCTTGTCTGGTTTTGATATCAGGACAACGCTGGCCTCATAGCATAAATTAAGAAGACTTTCTTTCTCTTCAGTTTTATGAAATATTTTGAGCAGAATTGGAATCAATAATTTTTTGAAAGTTCGATAGAATTTGGTGGAAAGATAGGCAGTGAAGCTATCTTATCCTGACTTTTCTTTATTTAATAACTTTTTAGTACTGACTCAATCTCATTACAAATTATTGGTCTTTTCAAGTTTTTTCTTTCTTCTTTATTCAAAGTGGGTATATAGTATATTTCCAGAAATTCATCAATTTTTTCTAAGTTTTCCAGTTTGTTTGTGTATACCTGTTCATAATAGTCTCTACTGGTCTATTGTATTTCTGAGGTATCAGCTATAATATGTCTTTTTTATTTCTGATTTTATTTGGGTTTTATCTTTTTTCTCTGATTTAGTCTAACTAGCAGCTTACTCATTTTGTTTTTCTTTTCAACAATCAACCTTTTGCTTCATCGATATTTTTGTGTGTGGTTTATATGTGTTTGTTTGTGCATTTGTGTGTCTGCATGTAAGTGTTATATATATACACACCTAAGTCTCTATTTCATTTAGTTCTGTTCTGATGTTCTAATCTGTATTATTTGCATTATTTCTTCTCTTTTCTTTATTTGGGGTTTGGTTTGCTCTTGATTTTCTAGTTCCTTGAGTTGGGTCTTCAGATTGTTTACTTGAAACCTTTCTACTTTTCTGATATAGTCATTTACTGTTATAAACTTTCCCCTTAGCACTGTTTTTGCTGTATCCCACAGATTTTCATATGTTGCAACTTTAATTTGCTTCTGTGTTTTTTTTCCCCTCCTTTATTTCTTCCTTGACTCAATGGTCATTCAGGAGCATGTTGTTTAAACCCATGTTTAGTATAATTTTTAAATCCCCCGTTATTAATTTCTAGTTTTATTCCATTGTGGTCTGAGAAGACATTTGATAATTTTGATATTTTAAAATTTGTTGAGACTTGTTTTGTGTCCTAACATATGGCTTTATTGCAGAGAATGTTCTATGTGCTAATGAGAAAAAATGTGTATTCTGTACATGCTGAAAAAAAATTCTCTGTAAAAGGTTTTTAAGTCCATTTGGTCTAATGTTCAATTTATATCCAATGTTTCTTTGTTAGATTCTTGTCTAGATGACAGTTCTAATACTGACAGTAGAGATACCTTCAGCATTTATATAATGACTGTCTATGTCTCTTTTTATTTACTATTTTTTACTTAAAGTCCATTTTGTCTGATATGAGTATAGCAAATCTTGTTTGCTTTTGGTTTCTATTTACATAAAATTTAGTTTTCATCTCTTTACTTTCGGTCCATATGTGACTTTACAGGTGAGATAAATTTGTTCTAGAAAGCATATAGTTGGGTCACTTATTTATCTATTCAACTAGGCTTTATCTTTTATGTGGAAAACTTAATCTATTTAAATTCAAGGTATTTACCAATAAGTGGGGACTTAGTCCTGTCATTTTATTAATTCTTTCTTTAATTTTCTTAATTTTTATGATTATAATTTCATTGTCATTTGTAGCAATAATATTAGAGTCTTCTTTCCTTATTTGCATGTTTGCTTTACCTGTGTATTTTATACTTCCACATGTTTTTATGATGATAGATATCATCTTTTTTTTTTTTTTTTACTTTCCAGTTTAGAATTCCTTGAAGACTTCCTAGAGTTCATCTGTGATGATGAATTTCTTCAGCTTTTGCTTAACTTCACTCATGGAGGGTAACTTTGATGGATACAGTATCCTTAACTCACAGGTGATTTTTTTTGTATGTTTCATTTTTTGTTTTCACTCAGCAGTTTGAATATATCATCCCATTCTCTTCTAGTCTGTAAGGTTTCTGATGAGAAATTCACTGTTGGTCTGAGGTGGATTTCCTTATAAGTGATGAGACATTTGCTATTTTCAGAATTCTCTCTTGTCTTTGATTTTTAACAGTTTGTCAATAATGTGCCATGGAGAAGAATTTTTTGAGTTGTATTATTTAGAAATCTCTAAGCTTCCTGTGTTTGAATGTCTTAATCTATTTGCTAAATTTAAGAGGTTTTTCAGTTCTCATTGTTTAAAATAATTTTTCTATCACTTTAATTTTCTCATATTTCTGAGACAACAAAAATATGAAAAATTGAGCACTTTATGCTGTGCCATATTTCATGTGTGCTTTGTTCATTATTTTTAATTTTTTTTATTTTCATCTGGCTAGGTTATTTCAAATGACATTTCTTTAAGTTCTAAAATTCTACTGTTTGATATAGTCAGTTGGAGTTTTCAGATGTAGTTTATATTTTATTCAATGAGTTCTTCAGTTCTAAGATGTCTGTTTCGTTCTTTTTAGTTGAAATTTATCTCTTTGTTGAATTGCTCATTCAGATCATGAATTGTTTCTGATTACACTGAATTGTCTACCTGTATTTTCTTGTAGCTCACTTAATTTCTTTAAGATTATTATTTTTAACTGCTTTTCACACTTTTGATAAATTTTCTTTTTTGGAGGGGTCTGTTACCAGAGAATTATTATGTTCTTTAGGAGGTCTCAAATTTTCTTGCTTTTTATTTTTTATATTTCTTCTGTCAATATATTGATATATGTTTATCTGGTATAACAGTTGCTTTTGTAGGAAAATGCTATCTTCTATAGACATAACTATATCATTCATTGTGTAGGTTGCTTTGGGTTTGCTTCAGAAGGTGTACAACAATGCAGTGTTTTTGTAATATATTTTAAAAATTGTTTTCAACCTCAGCGGTGTCTACTAGTTCCTTAGTGGAGTAAGCTGAAATTGTTTGTAGAGGCTGTAGGTCAGCCTTGCTGGGATAGGAATGCTGGGAGGTTTGGGGACTGGGACTGGCTTCCTTGCTCCTCAGATTGCAGAAGGCCTATTGTGGGACTTCACCTTGTGATCCTGTGAGTCAGTACTCCTTAATAAACTCCTGATTCATATATACATCTATCCTATTAGTTCTGTCTCTTTAGAGAACACTGACTAATACAGAGACTCAGTAAGACTTAAAGATTAAGGCAAGCCATCACTACAAATTTTATGAGTGCAATGGAATTTCTTGGATGCTGTTCTAAGTATGCAAAATAAAACTAAGCATCTTAAGGTGGATATTAATAAGGACACGGGAAGTATATCTTATTCTTATACCATAAAGAGGAAGGTCCTAATGTCTTGTAACCATTGTATGTCATTCTCTCAGATCCAAACTAAATATATATACACACATACACACACACATATATATATATTCATATATCCTCAGCAATTGTGTTAAATTGATTTTGTGAAATTGAATTTGAACTTGGTGTTGAATTAATTCAAAAACTTACAGTACTTGATGAAGATGCTGAAGGGGGAACATATTCCCTGGGTACTGCCTCTGCTGAAGAGAACCAAGTTTTTTCCAATTTCCTCCTTGTTAAAACTAAGTAAAACAGAGGCAACATTTTGGACTTTAAACTATCAAGTAAATAACGTGAGGAGTTTCACATTGAGGCACAGACATCTTCTCAGTCTTTAATAACCAATGGGAGTATATTTCAATTTAATTTATGCTTATATCATTAGCATTTTGTTGTTTTTTATATTTAATAATTTTATTTATTTTCATATAATAATTATCTTTTCTTAGCTATATTGGAGAGTTTACTTGAAAATGAGATGTGGAATATGAAAGAAGTGACTGTTCAAGGAAAGATACAATATGACCTGGGAATTACTTAATTAGTATGCAATATATATGAAAGTGTAGCTAACAGTTAAGAGTGAAAGAATAAACCAATTCAAGAAATGTATTTTGGAACGTTAATGTGTTACCATTTCACTATAAAAGGCAAGTTGCAAAGGATGCACTTACTTTAATATAATTATATAAAGCACATATAACAATATTACATATAACTTATTAATGTAATATAGGTAATAAGTTTATAATCATCAGAGTGCAAAAAAAATGTCTATCCAACTCAAGATCCTGGTTACCTCTGAAGCAAGACTGTTGGATAAAATCCAATAAACATGTGTATTCAACGACCTTAATTTTAATTGTAGAGGTCTCTTTTTCTCTTATGGTGTTCTGGATTTCAGAATCAATGGCCAGTTAGCATCCTAATATATACTGCAGGCAATTTATTTTTATTACATCATTTTTATTTTACATTTAAAAGCATATTTCTGTATGTTTGTTATTTTACCTTGATTTTACTTGACATTATGGCAAATCTATAAAATTTATAGACTGAGCACTTATAACTCAGATAAGTTCTTATGTATTTAGATAATTTTATATTCTCTATGTCTTGATCTTTCAAATCAGGGACACATTGTTAGTATATTGTTTCTGATTTTTTTTGTTTCTCCAAGTCTCTCATTCTTCATCTTATCATCTTAACATATTTTTATGTGCATTCTGAGTATTAATGTCAAGTTTTTCCTTCACAGCAGATTAAAGTTTCTGCAATGCTAATTTTTATGACAGTTGCTTTAAATAAAGATTTGCATTTTGATATTTATTTTAATGCCCCAATATACTTTCATTATATGTCCCACATCGCCTGCTTTAAGAAAAGCTTCTTTTAAATAAAAGACTACTGCTTTACATTTTGTCTGTTGCTTTATAAAGTCAAATGGTTCTAAATTTATTATAGTACACTTGTACTGTATAAGTCCCTTTATATTTGTTTTCATTTTGCTCATGGATAGAAGTGGTATGCATTTGTTTCTCCCAAAATTAATATGTTCGAGTTCTCACTCCATTACCTCAGAATGCAATTTGGAAATAGCGTTTTTGAAAACAGCTTCTTATAATATGATCAATTAAGTTGAGGTCATTAGGAGGGTTTTAATGCAATACGACTGTGTCCTCATAAGAAGAGGAAATTTGGACATAGATACCAACACAAACAGGGATAAACGTGAAGACTGGAGTTAGGCTACCAGAGATAAGGAAGTACAAAAAGTTAGGAGAGAGGTCCTTTCTGATCGCCTTCCACGGGAGCATGGCAATGCTGTCATTTTAGCGTTCTAGGCTTCAAAACTGCGAGAGAATACATTTCTTTTTCTTTTTTTAACTCAAACACCTTGTGTTTTTTTCTTTTTTTTAAGTATGCAAATATATATGGCTTTTTTTTCTTCATCTTTGAGTTATTCGGTGAGGACTGCCTGGTTTGCACTGAAGAAATTGTGTGTGCATGCATGTATGTGTGCAGACATACATGTGTTCTAGCAGATATAGTGAGCAGCACAACTCAGTTGAGATGGTCTACACAATTTGTTAGAAACATAGTTAGAATACCTGGACCATGGTCTTTCTCCTAATATTTCGGTGACTATCTAACTCCACACATCACGCCAATAACTTGGAAGTGTGGCAACATACGATTGGCACTGAGTAATGACCTCCTGAATTGATATTTTCCCTGAAATTATTGTAGATCTCTACTACTTTATTTCCTTCACAAAGAAAATCAAGCTCAATGCTTATTTGAACTTTGTCTTCTCTGAAATTACATGATCATGTAAGAAAAAAATAATTATAGAAAATTGTTTTCATTTTTGCAAATATTGTAAGAGATTAATGAGAATTTTTGAAATTCCATCTTATTATCAGCCAAATGCTTGCAAAAAGAAAGTATCTGTACTACCTCTATGGTGTGCTTCAGGATTCTGTTTCTTTCTTGTTGTTCTTGATATATATGTCTTCCTTTTTGGGTGGTGGGGCGCAGGGGTGGGGTGAATGGTGCAATTATTAAGGTCCAAACAATTATTTAGAGAAGTTTTATTTACTATCTTAACTTAGCAGCATATTTTTAAACTTGTTCAGGCTTTTAGCTTGAGAGGCTCTTCCACAAAAAGTAATTAATCTGACAGCCCATTATGACATATGATGACCATAATTACAAGCCATCCTAGAAGGCGATTTACTTTTGTCCAATGCCTCATTCTTCTTCTTCTTTTTTTTTTAAATTTAAGCTAAAAGTCAGGGTTTATTAGAATTTCTGTTTAATCTACCTTCCAATTATATTTGTGCCTGTCCCTTGCCTATATTTGTGGAAATATTCATATGCATGATGTTATAAGCAAGTTATTGCTGTATCTCCACTCTGGCTCTCCCCCAGAACACACACACACACACACACACACACACACACACCCCCACCCCATACTTTGGCATAAACTGTTTTTCTTACAATCTGTACCCCCAATGTAGAAATATGCTGATGATTTGTATTACCAACCAGTGTGCTTAGCAATTTTCACCACTGCTCATTTTTGTCCTTGTATTTGGTCTCTTCAAATGAAAAATTGTTTATTAAGTTCTTCAAACTTACATTCAATGTAAATACTGAAGTAAAGCTTCAGTGATGGTAAATGACAAGGTAACCCTAAGCCAGCAGTTAAATTTATTTCATATATGAAAGTTATTAAAGAGAAAACTCTCAAATTTCTCAAAAGTGAGTAGCACTCTTTCTTAGCTGCCAATCCCACTGAAGGACTTCCACTATTTGTACATTCTTGGACATTTCTATAATTATGTGTATTAGAGTTCTTTGAAAGCATATGCTCATGTTATATAGTCATTTTGCCTTGTATCCTTAGAAGTGCATTGTCTTCAGAAAATATTCCAAATTTACGTCTTAAGATTGATTCTACTGGTATTATTTATTAAAAATCAATTTCTTTTTAAGAACTGTTATTTCTCACCTACATACACTAACTTGAAAGCATTATGTTTACCACTCACCTTTTGTATATTGTCATATAATGTTGTCTTTCCTGCACAGCAGCATGTAAATAATATGATGAATTACCTACAGTGAGAAATTAGGATATTAAAACAGTAAAAAGACAAACTAATTGCTTCCAATGGCCTCATAACCACTTGCTATGGTCAGAATATTTATATAACCCCCAAATACATATGTCGAAATTCTAATCTCCAAATTGATACTATTGGGAGATGAGGTCTTTGGGAGGTGGGGAGTATTTGGGCCTCTTTAATAAAATTAGTACCCTTATAAAATAGTTCTGAGAAATCATCCTTGCCTCTTCCACTGTGTGGGGACACAGGGAGAAGGCACTGACTGTGAACCAGAAAGCAGCCCACCCCATACACCAAATTAGTTGGTGCCTTCATCATGGACTTCCCAGACTCCAGAAATAAATTTCGGTTACTCTTAAACTACCCAGTTTATGGTAGTTTATCATAGCAGCACAAACTGACTAAGACAGATATGCCAAGGAACAAAATAGTGATAGAATATGACACATGTGGTTAAAGGTAGGACATATGAACAGATGCAAGAAGCAGACAAAAGTAGACTGTGGTTTTCTATAGAGGATGTTAAGGCATTTAGGAGTGTTTATAGGAAGAAATCAAATGCCAGAGGTTGAGCAACACTTCAGTAGGAACATTATTTTAATCATGCCTAATAAATTATTATCCATATTTCCAAATAATTTGCCACAATTTTGGAAAAATAAATAAGCAAACCTTTAGCTATATGTCAAGCTATGTATTTCATTCCCTTTATTATGCTTAGAGAGTTTCCTCACTCTAATTAGTATGATTTGATATTACTTGATACCTCTAGCACTGTACATCTGCCTAGCAAATAGGAAAGTCATAATAACTTAATAAATTTATGAATTCTTGAAACTCTATACATTGTTTTTTAATCTAATAATATAGAAACATGTTTTTACAGTATGCTAATCGTAAAAAAGAATGAGTTACAAGACTAACCTTTGGATATCTTGAAAAGTAAGATACATAACAATTTAAACTATATACAAATTTTAAAACTATTGCAATTAAGATAGAGAAGTCAAAAGATTCTTGAGTGACGTTTCGCATATTAAATAAAACAGTGCCATTCGGTTTTATATTATATCTCTTTTATTTTTTGTATTTTATTTTAAAAGTAGATAAAGACCAGTATATCGGTAAAGAGGAAACCAAAAGCCCCTTAACACATGGCGAAAATAGCTCATTGTTTTTGATAGCTTAAATTTGCGTTTAAGGTAACAAATGTTAACTTTATAAAAAGATTATATCCCATTAAATAAAATTTTGTTTAGATAAAATACAGGAACTACAGATACACTGATAGCAGAATGACATCTTAAAAGACGAGGGAAAACAGGAAATACTAAACTATATTTTTGTTCAACTATGTAAGCTTCCAAAATGTCCCTTAAAGTAGAATCTCTAACACTTTAAATAGTTCATCTAGTACTATATATAATTTTTATTATTTATACTTAATATCAACTATGCAGTTTATCACTTAAACCAACACCACCAAATGTTCTTATAAGAAGGAGATAAATTGGACTCTTTAGAATCTTAAATCCTTGGTAATTTTAATTTTAAATCTTTGGAAAATATTTAATTAATAATAATTTCTGAATATTACCCACAATGGTAATACAAACTAAAAATCTAATTGTCTCAAAACATAATGTCACAGTATTTCAGGTACCTCTGAGAGTAGCTCATGGTCAGTATATGGATTGTTTAAGAATGGTATGACCTTTATTCACATATCAGCCTATGTTCTGAGATAAAATATTTTTTTCATATAAAATGCACTATACCCTCATTCTTAAATTTTGCACAATTTACACATATGGGCTTAAAACTCATAATGGAGGATGTCATAGGAGAGCCCATATGTGTAAATTGTGCAAAATTTAAGAATGAGGGTATAGTGTGTTTTAAATTCAAATAACAATTTAATTTTCTTAAGAAAGAAAGAAACCAGATCTTTTTATATAATTTATTTATGTGTTACTTGTAATCCATTAAATTATCATAATTGACAAATTGTTATTGGTGTATAATTAGAGAAATCATACAAAATGAATTTATTTTTGTTTTTGCACGTTTAAATTTGCATTTAAGGTCACAAATGTTAATAGAGCTAATAGATATGAAATATTTAAGGTATTGAAAATAATGAGCCAAAAAAAAGCAAGTTGACTTCATCTGAAAAAGGAACAAGTAAAGGGAATAATAATAACCTTACATGTAAACAGTCATGATACACAGCAAAAGCAGTACCTAAAAAAAATTTACCTTTATGTATTTAGAGTAGAAATTGAAATTATCCACATAAAAGGATAAAATAATTATTTTATCGTAAATGAAGAAAGTAAATATATTTGCATATATTCCATCATGCTCAGGAAAATACAAACTGATGCTGTGATTAGTGATTATCACATATTTGAGAAAAATAAAGTTAAAGTATTGATAGCTGCCAGAGACAGACAAATTCCAAGGCAGAGAGAAACGGGTCCCCAGGGAAACCTGACCCTCAAGACAGAGACAGCCTGAGGCCTGAAAGCTGAAGTACCAGTTCCGGATGGAGTCCACAGCCGAAGTGAGACATTCCTCGTTACCTTTTAGCCAATCAAAAGGTAGTTTTTCCAGGCCCGCCAGTAGACCAATCAGCATTAATTCTCCCATTCTGAGCCCATGAAAACCCCAGAATCAGCCTCACAGACAAGACAAGCATTTTCAGGCCCCCATTCAGACAAAGGGCTATCCACTTCAGGTCCCCTCTCGTTGTCAAGAGCTTCTCTGTCACTCAAGATAATTCTTCTCTGCTTTGCTCACTCTCTGGTGTCCGTTTACCTCACTCCTCTTGGTCACAGGGAAATAAACTGGAACCTGACAGATGACAGGTGAGAAATAGCGCTGTCAGCCTCTCTCGGACTTGCTGAGCTATGGAAGTGAAAAAACCGCTGAGCACCACATGCCCCCCACTCAACAAGCTGTGGGCAGCAGGACCGAATGGGAGCTGCAACACTTCCTGGTGGCTTAAACCTTGGGACTCCCTGAGAAAAAGCTGTGACGTCCCTTGAGGCTCCATTGTTGCTGGTATCTAAGAGTTTTTGGTCACTGCCACATCCTCTTCATCCAGACACTGGCACCCAAGACAGAAGTTGGTCACGGCACACCCAGATCAGCTGTAGACTGAGCCCAGAGTTGCGGTGGGTGTGCGATCCCTACTGGTAGCGATAGCCAAGCACAGCCTGCCTGAGTGAGGGAGCAGAGTGAACCCAGCAAGCCCTAGTAAAGCCCGGGCCGAGACACCACCGACCACAGAGATTTCTGGCTGGCAAAGCAGCACAAAATTCTGTGTCATTTCTATTCCCGTTAGTATTTTTAGCAAATGCATTTTTCAGTACTAATATTTCATTGTGCAGCCCATCTAATTTGCCGTATAGTAAAACTGACGATTTTATTAGGCAAAGGAAATTGTGTATTTTTTTAGTTTTAGATATGCAAAGTAAATATTTATGAAAAGGATTGTTATGTTATCAATATCACTTATTGCATTATAAATTTCTTAAATCTTAATGACTTCAACCTCAACTAATTTTTTTTATTTGGATTAGAGATATTATTAGTGGAATGATGTGGAACATGTAAGTAGACTATAATTTACTAGTGTTTGCGAGGAAGCAGAAAAAATCAGAACAGATGAAAGGAAAGTGTAAAAACAAGGAATTGAAGGAAACAATCTGCTAGTGTAAATGCATTATTTCTAGATTTGGTAGTGTTGGTGAATAGGACACTCAATGATTCTACTGAAAATCAAACATGGTCAGACTCCCCGACGTGGCGCATTTCATGAAGTATCACTCTGACACTGGCCCTCTTAGATTTGGAAGTACTGAAAAGATCTTTGCCCCATGTGCACTACCAATATGCATGAAAATTGATGTTTCAATTAACTATTTTAAACAGAAAAAATTTGGTTTCAAACAATAATGTTACCATGTACATGCTTTAAATATATGCTAATTTTAAATTATTCTGTGATTTTTCAGAGTTATTTTTCTAGCTGTAAAGAATGATATTCTAGCAAACCATTTCTACCACCCATATGAAATAATTATAGTTCATAAAAATGTAGATTTAGAGAGGACAGAGTCCTACTTTACATAAAAGAGGCATTTTTATGTGCTTCCGTGTGAAATTTTTATATCTGACTCTGACCTTTTACACTCTTCATCTGTTTATTTCCAAGGTCTCAAGCCATGGAGATGAATACTTACACTAAATATAACACCTCAAGCCAGCCCATGACTCTTTGAGCAGACAACTACTTAGAATTAAAAAAAAAAAAAAAAAGAATACCTTATGATGGTAGGTAATAAAGACAATCCTGGCTTTTCACACACCTCATCTGTTTATTTACATGGCCTCAGACTATGAAGATAAATACTTACACTAAATATGACACCTCAAACAAGCCCAAGGCTCTTTGGGCAGAAAACTGTTTAGAATTTTTTAAAGTACCTTATAGGGAAAGCAGAGCAAGATGGCCAAATTGAAACATCTAGCCATCATCCCCTACACAGGAACAGCAAATTTAACAACTATCCACACAGGAAAGTACCTTCATAAGAAACAAAAATCAGGTTAGTAACCTCAGTACCTGGTTTTTACATTATATCAAGATAAGAGGATTGCCATTCCTGGGCAAGTCCTGGTGCTCTGCTGGGCTCTGAGTCAGTGGATTTGGGGTGCACACAACCTAGTGAGTCATGAGTTGGAGTGCCCAAGGGAGTGCTTGCATCACCCCTCTTCCAACTCCAGGCAGTGCCGCTTGTAACTCCAGAAGGAGAGGAAAGAGTAAAAAGTACTTTGTCTTGAAACTGGCGACACCAGCTGAGCCACAGCGAAAAACAGCAACGGGCAGAGTCCTGAAGTCCTCATTCCAGGCCATGGCTTCTGGATGACACTTCTGGACATACCCTGGACCAGAAGGGAACCCACTTCCCTGAAGAGAAGGTTTCTGTTCTTGCAGAATTCACCACCTGCTAACGAAAGAGCCTTTGGGCCTTGAATAAATATCAGCAATAGTTAGGCACCAGTCCCCACAGGCCTTGGGCAAAATTTAGTATTGTGCAGACTTCAGGCATGACCCAACACATTTTCAGCTGTGGGAGTCACAGGAAGAGACCGCCTCTGCTTGCAGAAAGTAAAGAAAAAAATAAAGGAGACTTTGTCTTGAAACTTTAGTACCAGCTGAGCCATAAGTTGCCACAGGCCTTGGGTAATACCAAGTATTGTATTAGCTTCAGGTGTGTCTCAGCACAGACCCAGTGTTGGTGACCACAGGAGTTCTTGTGACACTCTTACCCCAATTCCAGGCAGCTCAGCATGGGTTGAAAGACTGCTTTGGGGAGGAGAAAATAAGCAAAGAAAAGACTCTGCCTTATAATCCAGTGAATTCTTTAATACCTTATGCAAGACCGTCAGACTGGTACCTCTATGAGTCTGCTAGAGTCACAGCATTACAGGGCTTGGGATTCCCCCTAATGTACATATGAATGCAGAACCAAATATCTAGATCAAGACACTCAATTCCCTTTGAACACTTGGAAAGGCTTCTCAAGAAGGACAAATACAAATAAACACAGGCTGCAAATATTACAATAAATGCCTAACTCTTCAATGCCCAAACAACGATAAACGTCCACAAGCATCAAGACCATCCAAGAAAACATGACCTTTACCAAATGGATTAAATAAGGCACCAGCGACCAATTCCAGAGTGACGGAGATATGTGACTTTCAGGCAGATAATTCAGAACAGCTGTTTTGAGGGAGCTCAACAAAATTCAAGATAGCACAGAGAAAGAATTCAGAATCTCATCAGATAAATTTAATAAAGAGACTAAAATAATTAAAAAGAATAAGGCAGAAATTCTGAAGCTGAAAAAATTAATTTAAAAACTGAAGAATGCAACAGAGGCTCTCAACAGCAGAATTAAGCTGAAGAAAGAATTGGTGACCTTGATAATTGAGTTTTTGAAAATATACAGTAAGAGGAGACAAAAGAAAAAGAATAAAAAATAAGAGACATGCCTCTAGATTTAGAAAATAGCCTCAGAATAGACAAATCTAAGATACTGGCCTTAAAGGAGAGGTAGAAAAAGTGTTAGGTGTAGAAAGTTTATTTAAAGGGATAATCATAGAAAACTTCCAAAGCCAGAGAAATATAGCACTATTCCAATACAAGAAGGTTATAGAGAATACCAAGCAGATTTAACCCAAGTAAGACTACCTCAAGACATTTAATAATCAAATTACCAAAAGTAAAGGAAAAGAAAGTATCTTAAAAGCAGAAATAGAAAATTTAAAAAAAAAAACAAAAAAAACTGTAAAGCAGCTCAAATATGACTGACAACAGATTTCTTAGTGGAAACATTACAGGCCAGGAGAGAGTGACACAATATTTTCAAAGCTTTGAAGGAAACAATAACAACTTTTATCCTAATATATTACATCCAATGAAAATATCCTTTAAACATAAGGAAGAAATAAATACTCTCCAAGACAAACAAAGGTGAAGAATTTCATCAATACCAGAACTGTATTACAGAAATGCTTAAGAAATTTACTCAATTTGAATAAAAGGGTGTTAATGAGCTGAAGGAAATCATCTGAAAGTACAAAACTCACTGGTAACAGTAAATATACAGACAAATACAAAACATTATAACATTAACCCTGGTGTGTAAACTACTAATATCTAGAGTAGGAAGACCAAGAGACAAACCTAGCAAAAATAATAACTACAACAACTTTTTAAGACATAGACAATGTAATCAGATATAAATAAAAACAGCAAAAAGTTAAAACTTGTAGGGAAGAAATTAA
The DNA here is from genome assembly GCF_000951045.1 of Mandrillus leucophaeus. Taxonomy (NCBI): domain Eukaryota; kingdom Metazoa; phylum Chordata; class Mammalia; order Primates; family Cercopithecidae; genus Mandrillus; species Mandrillus leucophaeus. The sequence goes on along the minus strand of NW_012101757.1, from coordinate 101,870 downwards.
AATGTAGAGTTGTTATTAGTTTTTATTTTGCTTGTTTGTTAGTTGATTTTTGTAATTAGAATTGTCATCAGTTTAAAATACCAGGTTATAGGATGTACTTTGCCACCCTCATGGTATTTTCAAATCAAAAAACCAACAACAGATACACACAAATATAAAGCAAGAAATTAAAAGATACAACCATAGAAAATCATATTCACAAAAAGAAAGACAGGAAGAAAGGAAAAAAAATATCTAAAAACAACCAGAAAATAACAAAATGGTAGCAGTAAATCCTTATATATCAATAATAGCATTAAATATAAATACACTAAATGCTCCATTCAAAAGACACAAAATGGCTGAATGAATGAAAAAACAAGATCCAATTGTCTGTTGCCTACACACAACTTCATCTATATAGGCAGAAATGAACTAAAAATACAGGCCTAGAAAAAGATATTCCATGCAAATGGAAACCAATAAAAATCAGTAGTATATTTATAGCAGATAAAAGATTTCAAGACAAAAACTATTATTGGCAGGAAAGTATATGCCAATAATTTGAAAAATTTAGAAGAAATGAATAAATTCCAAGAAAATCTAGCAAGACTGAATCATGAAGAAATCCAAAACCTTAATAGATGAATAACAGGTACCAAAATTGGAACTATAATAAAAATCTCCGAGCAAAGAAAATCGTGATAGTTGATTGATTCACTGTTAAATTATACCAAACATTTAAAGAAGACCAATACCAATTGTACTGAAACTATATAAAAAATAGAGGGGGAAGGAATACTTCCAAACATATCTCTTGAGTCCAGTATTACCATTATTTCAAAACCAAAGATATATCAATAAAAGAAAGTTACAGGCTGATATCTCTGATAAACTTTGATGCAAAAATCCTCAGCAAAGTACCAGAAAATTAAGTCCAACAACACATTAAAAAGATTATTTTTCATGACCAACAGGGATTCATCCCAGGGATACAAGGATATTTCAACATATGAAAATCAATGTGATATATCAGATCAGCAGAATGAAGGAAAAAAACATTTAACAATTTCAATGATGCTGAAAAAACATTTGATAAAATTAAACCCATTTATAGTAATAAAAATATTAAAACTGGGCATAGAAGAAAAAGATTTCAACACAATAAAAACCATATATGACAGACTCACAGCTACTATCATACTAAATGAGAAAAAGACTGAAAGTCTATCCTCTAAGGTGTGAAACAAGACAGTGATTCCCACTTTCACCACTGTTATTCAATAAAGTACTGAAAGTCCCAGCTACAGCAATTAGAGAAGAGAAATCAAAAAGGAAGACATCAAGTTATCCTTTTTTGCAGATGGCATGATGCTATAATTTGAAAAGCTTAAAGGCTTCTTCAAAAATTATCAGAATACAAAATCAACATACAAAAACCAGTAGCTATTTGTCCGGAGCTGCACGCCCCGGCCATAGCGAATAATAATTGACGATTAAAAACGCCTGAGCTTTATTCATTTCCACCTTACACCTCCTCCCTATCTTTGCCTTTTCCCCTGTATTAATACCTCATAAAAGATGGCGCTCTTCCTGCTTCTTCTTCACCCATTTTTCCTG
>NW_012101757.1:71672-100221 GCF_000951045.1 Mandrillus leucophaeus | reverse complement strand
TCACCCATTTTTCCCGCGCCCGCGAAAATTGCTACCTGACAGCGCAGGCGCCACATGACGTTCGACCACGCTACCAATACCTACCTGGCCACACCCTCCGCGATGAGATCATTTTCACCTTGGCCCAACCCCTTCCCCTCCAAGTGTATATAAGGCACTGCATTACCACCATTAAAAGGGACTTGATCACAGCACTGTCTTGTCTCCATTTCTCGTATCTCTTGTTCCCCAAATTCCCACCCCCTCTTCCAGGGCCTGCAGTGACGATCCCGCGGGCCCGGATAGCTATTGTGTATGCCAACAGTAAAGATTCTGAAAAAAAGAAAGTATTATAATTTGCAATAACTGCAAATAAAATAAGATAGCTAGGAATAAATTTAGCCAAAAAACTAAATGATCTCTCCAGTGAAAATTAATAAACATTGATGCAAGAAATTAAAGAGGGCACACACAAAAGCAAAGATATTTCATGTTTGTATATTTGAAGAATCACTATTGTTAAAAAGTCTGTACTACCCAAAGCAATCTACAAATTCATTGCCATCCCTATCAAAATACCAAGACATTCTTCATAGCAACAAGAAAAATAATTTTAAAATTTATATGGAACCACAAAAGACTTAAAACAGCCTTATTCAGAAAAAAAGATCAACACTGAAAGAATTACATTACTTGACTTCAAATTATACTACAGAGCTATAGTAAGTAAAACTGTGGTATTGGCATAAAAACAGACACATGGAATAATGGCATAGTATAAAGCAAGAAAAAATAAATCCATACATCTTCAGTTAACTAATTTTCAACAAAGATACCAACAATATACTTTGGGGAAAGGACAATATCTTCAATTAGTGGTACTGGGAAAACTGCATATGTATATGCAGAAGAATGAAATTAGATCTCTATCTCTCTCCATATACAGGAATCCAGTCAAAGTGGATTGAAGACTTAAACCTAATACCTAAAAGTATGAAACCACTAAAAGAAAACTTTGGAGAAACTTTCAGTATGTTGGTTTGGTCAAAGATTTCTTCAGTAACACCCCCAAAGTACAGACAACCAAAGCAAAAATGGACAAATGGAATGACAAGTTAAAAAGCTTCTGCACAGCAAAAGAATCAACAAAGTGAGGAGACAACTTACAGAATGTGAGAGCATATTTGCAAATTATCCATCTGACAAAGGATTAGGAAGAATATACAAGGAACTCCGTTTGATAGGAAAAAATCTAATGATCTGATTTTAAAATGGGCAAAAGTTCTGAATAGACATTTCTTAAAATAAGTTCCATGAATCGTAAACAGGTACATGAAGAGGTGCACAACATCATTGATCATCAAAGCAATGCAAATCAAAACTATAAGGAGATATCATCTCACCCCAGTTAAAATGTCTTTTATCCAAAAACAGGCAATAACAAATGGTAACAAGGATATGGAGAAATAGGACACTGTTGATGGAAATGTAAATTAGTATAACCATCATGGAGAACAGTACAGAAGTCTCTCAACAAATTAAAGATGGAAATACCATATGACCCAGCACTCCCACTGGTAGTTGTATATATCCAAATAAAAGAAGTCAGTAAATCAAAGAGACACTTGCCTTCCTATGTTTATTGCAGCACTATTCACACTAGCCAAGATTTGGAAGTAACTCAAGTGCTCATCATTAGATGAAGGGACAAAGAAAATGTGACACATATACACAATGGAGTACTATTAATCCATAAAAATGAAATGAGATTCTGCATTTGCAACAATTTAGATGGAACTGGAGGACATTATGTTAAGTTAACCAAGTCAGGCACAGAAAGACAAACTTCTCATATTCTCAGTCATTTGTGGTGGTGTATTGGTCTGTTTTCATACTGCTATATAGAAATCCCCAAGACTGGGTAATTTACAAAGAAAAGAGGCTTAATTGACTGACAGTTCTGCATACCTGGGAAGGTCTCAGAAAATGTACAATCATGGCAGAAGGCACCACTTCGAGGGGTGATAGGAGAGAAAATGAGGGCAAGCAGGGAAAATGTCAGAGGCTTGTAAAACCATTGATCTCGTGATACTCACGCACTATCATGAGAACAGCATGGGGGAAACTACTCCCATGATTCAATTACCTCCAGCTGGTCCCGCCCTTGACACGTGGGCATTATGGGGATTACAATTCAAGGTGAGATTTGGGTTAGGACACAGAGACAAACTACATGAGGGAGCTAAAAATCAAAACAGTTGACTCATGGAGATAGAATAATGTTTACAAGAGGTTGATTGTGGTAGTGTGTGGGGTAGGTGAGAACTGGGAATAGTTAATGGGTAAAAATATATAATTAGATACAATGAATAAGATCTAGTATTTGATGGCACAACCAGGTGACTATAACCAACAATAATTTGTTGTAACTTTTAGAATAACTGAATGACTATTATTGGAATGTTTGTAACACAGAGAAATGATGAATGATTGAGGTGAGGGTTAATCCCATTTACCCTGCTAAGATTATTATATATTGTATTCCTGTATCATCATATCTCATATATGCCATAAATATATACACTGACTACCCATGAACATTCCTTTTAAAATGCCTTATGGCAGTATATAATAAAGGCAATCTTAACTAATTTCATTAATACAGTTTTCCAATATGTGAAATGAATACAGAGTATTATTGTTATAAAAACATTTAATTCCACATTTTGTAATAGAATTATAGTAAATTGGAGAAACTTACAACCATCCACAAAAGGAGAATACATGCATGCAAGTATTTGTATATAAATTTTAAAGTTTACAAAATTCCTGAATAAAAAACACAAAATTTCAGGTTAAGAAACCTGGTTACAAATAAACTCTTAATGGAATCTAAAATTTTTACATAATCAGATATTTCATATATAAATATGACATATTACATATATCAGATATTATCTCTATCAGTATATATAATATATCAGATATTATATCTCTATATATCTATCTATATATATCAGCTACGTAGTATATATACATAACATTTGTATATATAGTAAGTTGCATATATATATACACACACACACACACGCACAAATGTATGTTTATTTCCATAGGGTATTGATGGATTTATTCTATATCAGTTATTTAAACATTTCAAGACAAGATATGTTTAAAATAAAATAAAAAACTATTATTAAGAAACATTTTTAAATGATCTGCTTAGTATAAAATTTTTTAGTTTATGAATTTCTATTGATATTTGTGTATTTTTCCACATTTTCTATTAAATCACAAAAATAAATGTTTTAAATAAATTCTAATTTTAGCTGTCTGCTTACATAAATTCTACATTTTTTATGGACTTAAAATATTTGCATTAAAATGAAATATAATTGTAAATAACACCAAATTATTATACTAACTAGTGCAACTGGTAATTTTAACCAAATTGAAATTCAAAACTTCAAAGAAAAACATGGAATATTTTAATATTAAATGTTATTATAGAAAATATCACATAGAAAATCACATAGATAAATGTTATTTTTATATTAATCTCATTTGAAATATAAAAATACAACATGGTGAATAACTATTGATTTTCACATTATCTTCTACCAGTGGATCTCTTAGTTGTACAGCTTCCTTTGTTACTAATTTTTCTCTTTAAGTCAGAAAATACAGTGGAAACTGCTGTCACTGATTGGGAAACCCAAATGCAATAACTGTATCCTATGGCCAGGCATGGTGGCTCATGCCTGTAATCCCAGCACTTTGGGAGGCCAGGGCGGGCGGATCACGACGTCAGGAGATCAAGACCATCCTGGCCAACATGGTGAAACCCTGTCTCTACAAAAAGTACAAACATTAGCCCGGCGTGGTGGTGCACTCCCATAGTCCCAGCTACTCAGGAGGCTGAGACAGAAGAATCACTTGAACCCAGGAAGCGGAGGCTGCAGTGAGCCGAGATTGCACCACTGCCCTCCAGCCTGGGTGACAGAGCGAGACTCTGTCACAAAATAATAAAATAAAATAAAATAAAATAAAAAATTAAAAAACAAAACAAAACAAAAAACAAAACAAAATAAAATAAAATAAAATAAAAACTGTATCCTAGGGTAACCGGGGCCAAGAGGCAGCCTTTAATTGACAAGGTGGATAACGTTACTGCAATGGACTAAAGAGCCAGAGAAAAAAATCTAATTATTTTCACTTGCAAAACCCTAAAGCATTGGCTAAACGATCATTGTGTCCCTTGAAGTTGGGATAGTATACTCATCATTTTACTTGATAAGTGGAAGAGTTCTAGGTCAAATGAAAATAAGTGAAATATGGGTCATAGAAACAGAGTCACAGACTCTCATTCAATTTTCAGAATTGAGCCATTTTGCAAATCCAAAATCTTTTGATTGAAGTGGTGGCTTAGTCATGTTGAGGAAGGAGCCCCCTGCTCTGCCAGATTTACACTCAGTCGTTCTCCCTGTCTTCCACAAAGGAACTAAGGACATTGTAAAAAGGTGACTGTGCAGAGTGGAAAAAGAAATATTCAAACTTTGGAGGGATCATTGGACACCCATTCTGATGGACTCTAATTTCAGGAGACCCAGAACATTACTGTGGTCCAACAGTCAGAGAAAGGGCTGATGGAGTTTAAGAGATAAATAGAGTTCTAGCTTAGGACTATCTAAATATGGGTTCAGTGATTCTCAAGTACATTCTGTGAATATTTGCCCAGTTCCAAAATGCATGCTTAGGATAGACATACTGTACTAGATAAGGTGATTAATTCTGATTACTAAGAGGAAGTTGAACTACTTTTATATAACGAAGGTAAAGAAGAGTATTTCTTCAATACAGGCAATCCCTTAAGGTATCTCTTACTATTATGATACACTGTGATTAAAATCAATGAAAAACTATAAATCGATTCATGCAGAGCTACTAATGACCATTCAGGAATGAAAGTTTGAGTAACCCCATCAAGTAAAGAACAATGACCAGCTGATACGCTTGCTGAAGGCAAAGGGAATATTGAATAAGTAGTGGAAGAAGGTAATTATAAATGACAGCTACAGCCACTTGATAGTTCTAGAAACGAACACTGTAATTGTTAAGAATACATATTTCTTAATTTATTAAGAATATGTTTGTGTGTTTATGTGTGTTACATGTTTTCTTTTTTCCTTGTCTTATCCCCTCATTTTACATAAGATGCATTAACTTTACATCTCATGTGCATGACAATTAAATTTACATCATAGTATTTAAGCTACAGGATATCAAGAAGAGACTTGAGCATTAAGAACTTTGCATCCTCTTGTAGGGAAAGAGTCAGTGCATTTTCTGTTTTACACAGGGTAGTTGTGTCAGGGTGGTAGAAGTATAACTCTGTTGTTGCCCTTATTTGGAGATTTAGTATGTTTTAAGAAGGATCGCACGGGTGCCAAGTTGAAAATAGAGAAAATGTATATGTTACTTTTTGTGTTAATTTGTCTAGGATATGATACCTAGTTTTTTGAGCAAACACCAGTCTAGATGCTAAAGATGAGAAGGTATCGTTAGCTTTTAAATGAATAGATTTAGTAAACCGAAATATCTCTATAACATGAGTAGGCCTCATCTAATTAGTTGAAGGTCTTAAAGAGCAAGGAATAAGTTGCCCCCACCAAAAGCAATTCTTAAGATCACATCAACTCTTAGCGAAATTTCCAGTCTGCTGGCCTGCTTTTCAGATTTTGGGAGTGCCAGCCTCCACAACAGTGTAAGCTAATTCTTTAAAACAGACATTTCTCTCTGTGTGTATGCATGTGTCTGTGTGTGTGTGCAGAGCAAAAAAAAAAAAACAGAACCAATAAGATGTGTGTGTACATCTGTATATATTTGTGAGTATATCTGTGTATATGTGTGAGTATATACAGATATATCAGCAATGCTAACTAATATGCTCACTATCACAGTTCAGTTGGCAATAAATGAAAATAAGATGCTGAAGCTTAAAATTTGGTCAAGAGTTTTAACTGCAAAGACATGTTTTGTTATATTGATTGTTCAACATATTTATACTGTGATTTCTTTTTTAATTTAAGGTTTTAAAAAATGTTAGAAGAGCTTGCTGAGTCCAATGTATGTTTTAAAATTAGTATTTAAGTTACATCTATGTACAAAACATACAAAAAGAAAAATAAATGAATAGAAACAGGTCAAAGTGATTATCTGTTATATTTCTCTTTGTTGCCATTCTATGGAAGCTCTAAAAAGATTATGCAACAACATTCTGTACCTGCTATAGGAAATACGTCCACTCAGAATGTAATAATAAACATTTAAAATCTAGAACAGTATCTTTAGATTGCATCTTTCCCACAAATGTGTTTTCACACATGTATCTACATACTCAACTATACAGAGTATCAAATTTAGAAACCTCCACTCTTTTTCATTGTCAGTTTCCCTTATCTCCACACCTCAAACACAGATATTGGTTTTTCCTTATTTTTAGTAATTCCCATAGAATCACCCTAAATCATTGTTTGATTTCTTGAATACTTGTCTGCTGTAATAATCTCTTTCGTTCTTCTTTTCTTTTTCAAAAATGTGTTGTTTTGTTGACAAATGTCAAAATTGTTTCCATGTGTACTACAAATGATTGTTCCGGTATCCACATTTAGACACAATTAAGCACACACTAGCTCCAACTGAGCAACTCTTTCTCATTCTTTACAAAGTTTAACCAAATTTTAAAGAACTCAACTGTAAATGTTCCTGCAATGCTCCTCATTAAAAAGGAACATGAAATGTGATACAAATCATGAGGAAAGAATAATAATTTAAAAATTAAACTAGTAGTTGAATCTTAGTAGAAATCATGCCCAGGAAATATTTTCAAAGATAATTACAATGTTTTTTCTTTTAAAGTCACTTTTTGAGATATTTTATAAAATTAATACCATTTCTGCTCATTGTTCATTGGTCTGCATTAATTACATGATCTTGTTTGACTATAGAAGGGCTGAGAATTTTAGTCATTTATGTATTCAAGAACGAATGGTGACATGGTTATTAGGGTACACGAGCTTTCACTTTCTGGAGTGAGAAATTTAACACAAAAAAGTATAGTTCCATAATAAAATCGTTAACATATTGAATATAACACACATACAGGGTGATAAGGATCTATAATTTATCCTACTACTTTATCTATATATTTTCAACACCTGTACAGAAGCTAAATTTTCACTCACTGTTTATATATTGTCTTAAACATTTACATATACTACTGACATGACTTCTGTTAAAATAATTGACAGTTGAGTACAATTCCATCATTGTTTTACTTCATTCATCCAATAAAAATGTTTATTTTATATATATATATATATATTATGTACAGGGTCCTATTCAATTGCTTGAGGTTACTGTGCTCAATGAATCAGGCAAAAGTATTTGACCTTTGGAGATAACATTCTAGTGAAAGGAAATAATAAATAATACACAACTAAATAAATGATTAGGTAGTTAATTATATACATTTTTTTCTCCCAGGCTTACTTGTTTTAGAAATGTAAGAAAGAACTCTAAATACAAGGGGAAGTGTTATTATGGTGGCTGCAGTGAAAATTAGAATTCCATCACCCTTCCTTGTGATCTATGAATTTCTTAGTCTTTAATATGTTCACTTTTCTCTTACTGTCTTCTTTAGTTGCTTGTATAAACCAACTGTCAGACATCACCTTATTCCAGTCACCCAGAATCAAAGTGATTTCTATCAAGAGTCATAGGTATTGTCAGCTTGTCAAGAATGCCATTGCCTTGCGCTTTTCATCTTTGCAATTCTCCTTGATTGACACTATTGAAATCCTGTCAGCTTTTCTTTCCTTTGTTTGCTTTACACAGAACAGGAAAGAAGATGCAGTTCCTATCATTCCTATCCATTAGCCTGATAAAACTACAGTTTCAGGGAGAGAAAGTTCGATCTAATAAATCATATATTTCATAAAGAGAAAAATAAGGATGTTTAAATGGAGACTGAAGACTCAGTTGCCTAAATGATTTCTTGTCTAATATTAAACACTTTTAGTTTTCAAATCTTCATGTATAGATTAAATCCCATAATAAGAAACAAATAAAATATGTAAAATGTTACAAAATGTTCTTCAGTGTACACAAATAAAATTTTCTTTTTAAGTTGTGTTTTTATTAAATAGGTGAACATCAATAATTAATTGCCGAGTCCAAAATTTGTAAGCCAAAATGACCTATAATCCAGGAATACTTGATAGGTTTCTTTGTTTAGCTCAGTATAATATTGTAGAAAGCATGGATTGTCCCATGGATTATTGCTGTCCCTTTGTAAGTGTTACCATAAAATAGAAAAACTAATGTTAAATGTTATTCTGGCTTAAGAAGTCTCATTACTGAAACTAAGAAATTGGAATGATCTGCTCACTCTAAATGGAAGTGAAAAATATATAAACAATTAATTTACTGAAGTGCAGATGCTTACAATGAAAACCTACTATAACTTGCAAGAGATAAACAAGTACCAATATTGAAATGTTTTCACAGCATATTCTGTCATGGCTATTTTTATTTTTTTGAATGAGTTTACAAGTTGAAAATTCTACTGACTAATTGTGGGAATATTTTAACTGCTTGTAGTAGATGACATTGGTTTAAGATATTTTGCTTCAAATATAGAAGTAGATGGTTAAATCACTGAGAGATAAACATAGTATCAAAGTGAAGATTAGCCATCAGTTAAACAATGGGGTTATTATCAGTGAAACAATGAAAAAGTGAGCTTATTAGAAATCAGAAAGTTAACCATGAATGTAAAAATTTCACATTATATAATATTATGCTAATTTTTGCTTACTAAAAAATAGAGTATATTGCTGTATCACATAGCATATATGCTATATTATTAAAACTTATCAAGATAGGTATTAATTATACTATAGCTACAAAATGGAATTCAAATTAACTCTAAGGATGCAATTTTCTTATTAGAGAGGAAGTATAATTTTTAACACAAAAATATTAACAAAATACTAAAATAGATGAAAAATTACATATAGAAAACTGGGACAAATAGAAATAATAAATGTTAATTGTGCTCTAATACATTGTGTAAAAATTACCATTGACTTATATGTTTATTTCTCAATCAAAATGTTGCAGTTATGACATTTTGGGCTGGGTAATAAATTAAAAAAATAAATTGCATTTGGCTACAATGACTCTACTTCAGAAGACCTCAGGCATGTTTGGGTTGCTCTACTTGTGTTCTCATTCCTGGTCCCAAAATGAAAAAAAAAAAAAAAAAAATCTTCTATCTTGGCATGCACACAAAGTGATGGTTGTAATATGTTATGTACTTAATTTTGTCTCCTCAAAATTCATATGCTGAAGTCCTAATTCTCAATGTCACTGTATTTGAGACAGATCCTTTAAAAATATAATTAATGTTAAATGAAGTCTGTCACGAGAGTGGGGTCCTTAATCCAGTATGACTAGTCCCCTTTACAAAAATGGAAGAGACAGCAGAAATGCATACTGACAGAGGAAAGGTCCTATGAGGACACAGTGAGAAAGCAGCCATTCTGCAAGCCAAGGAGGGAGGCCTCAGGAGAACTTAAACCTGCTAGCATCTTGATCTTGAATTTGCAGGCTCCAAAATTATGAAGACAAAAAGTTTTGTTGTTTAAGACACTTAGTTTGTGGTGTTTTGTTATGCTAGCCCTAGCAAACCAATTCACAGTACATCTTAACATCCCTATTTAGGACTGGCACACTCTTGACTCCTTCCACACTGTCAAAACAACTCATAATGAGAAACCACATCAGTAAGGCAGGAATATATATAACTTTTGTTGAGATTACAGGGAGGAAGAGTGAATTTTGTGAAATAATCAAAAGCTTCTATTTGAGTGACACGTATTTAGTTTCTGTGCTTCTATATGAAAACCAATTATTCAAATCTAAGAATGATATTCCAAAAGTATCAGCCAATCAAAAATACGGCTCAGAGTCTTTTTCTTCAATAATTCCTACATCAGATCTAGAAGACATCTCTTTTGAATTTGAAATTTAAGAACAACAACAAAAAATGGGGAAAAAAAAAGAAAGAAAAGAAATAGGAACAGAAAAAGTAAAGGAAAAAAAAAAGGAGAGAAAAAGAAAGATGTGCAATACAATGGTTGTGAAACAGGGTACTGTTCCAGAAGGGGAAGAGATAGAAATCACTAAGCTGAAATCTGTAGAAATTCTGAATTCTTTTGATTAGGCCCTAATACTGTTCCTTGATAGCAGCTTGTCAGGACATTATTCTTTATGGGTTTGGGCTCACCCTCTGAACATTTCTGTTTTGTTATATTACTTCAACATATTTGAAAATGTGCTAGAGAATATTCGTTCTTTGCTCACTGAGCAACTTTTTCAGTTTGATTCTGTCCATAAAGTACTGAATGTGCAAAGGCAAATTTCCATCACAAATTGTCAGTCTTACTTAATCTAAGATTGTGATTTTGTTCATCCGTCTCAAAATGTAATTATTTTTTCCTTAATTATTATAATTTGCTGTTTTATTAATCCCAGTCACACCATAAGCATAATTCTTTTCAGTAAATGTTCTCCTCACTTGAATACAGATTCTTTAAACATAGAAGATATTAGTGCTAGCATGTCTTCAATTCCTTCTACTTGAGCTTTATTTTAAAAAAAGAATATATCTCTTTGGGGAACAAATCAATACAATCAGAGGTGCCTTAATATAGTAGTTCTTAATACAACATGTGATGTTTGTTCTGAGAGTTTATCTTTCAAAGCTCAGAATTTCTGGATTCCTCATTTTCTCTTTTATCACTTCTCTATCAAATAATAAATTTTTCAGCTTCTGCTGTTTTATATTATTTTTAAAAATAAAAACATTATAGCTTACAATAACAAACATTATTAGTATGAGCTCACTGACCTTGCTGCTGATTGGAGACACCCTTCTCTGAGTATCATGTTGGGTCCAGATGTGGTCCCTAGGCCTCCTTGATTCTACAGGTAAGCTGAAGAACCATCTGCTATATGGCACCTTTTGCTCTCATGGCAGAGGGCAGTGATGAATAAACACTTCTAGCCTTCTTAAAATTCTACTGAATTAGCCAGACAGTCATTTCCACACAATGCCACAGGCCAAAGCAAATGACATAGCCAAGCTTAACATCAATGGATTGGAAATCATACTCCTCACATGACGGGAGGGTGAAGTGAATGTTAACTAAACAAGAAAAAAGATCTTGCGTATAAAGGTCTTCAGTCATTGAAAACTTAGTGAAAGTCTTCAAACTAGATTAAGAAAAGAAAGCACTCAGATATATTCTATTTTCAGTGAAAATGTTAAAGGATAATTAGTCACAAAGTTAAATCTAAAAAGATAAAAAAAGACATTTAGACTAATAATAAGAAAATAGTATTGCCTGTATAAAGACCCATGCACAAGTATGTTTACTGTGACACTATTCTCAATAGCAAAGATTTGGAACCAACTCAAGTGTCCATCAGTGACAGATTGGATTAAGAAAATGTGGCACATATACACCATGAAATCCTATACAGACATAAAAAAGGATGAGTTCATGTCCTTTGCAGGACATGGATGAAGCTGGAAACCAAAATTCTCAGCAAACTCTCTCAAGGACAGAAAACCAAACACCGCATATTCTCACTCATAGGTGGGAATTGAACAATGAGAACACATGGACACAGGGTGGGGAACATCACACACTGAGGCCTGTTGGTGGGTGGCTGGCTGGGGGAAGGTTAGCATTAGGAGAAATACCTAATGTAAATGACGAGTTGATGGGTGCAGCAAACCAACATGGCACATGTATACCTATGTAACAAACCTGCACGTTGTACACATGTACCCTAGATGTTAAAGTACAGTAAATATATATATATGTATTTTTTAAAAAAAAGAAAATAGAATCGGAAGAGTTAACTAATATCAAGTAACATAGACTTTATGGCAAAACATATTATTTAAAATGAAGACAGTCACTCTATGATGAGAGTTTTGTTTTCTAAGAAAATGTTGTATTTTACCTGTATGCTACTAATAAAATGCCTCAAAATATGCAGAAAACAAATTGATAAAATAGAACAAGTAAATAGATAAACCCACCATCATAGCTTAATAACATAGATAATATTGATATGTCAGTTAGTGATTGATATAATTTAGATTTTTGTCCCCTCCAAATCTCATGTCAAAATGTAATCCCCAGTGTTGGAAGTGGAGCTGCCGGGAGGTATTTTCATCTTGGATTCATGTCGTTAATGAATGGGTTAGTGCCATCCTCTTTATGATGAGTGAGCTCTGTCTTTGAGTTCCTGTGATATCTGGATGTTTATAAGTATGTCGTACCTCTCTCCTTTCTCTCTTGCTCCCGCTGTCACCATGTGACAGCATTGCTGCCCCTCTGCCTTCCACCATGATTATAAGCCTCTGTAGGCCCTCCGGAGAAGTAGATGCTGGCATCATGCTTCTTGTACTGTCTGAAGAACTGTGACTCAGTTAAACTTATTTTCTTTATTAATTTCCCAGACTCAAGTATTTCTTCATAGCAATGCAAGAATGGTCTACTACAATAATAGATCAAAAATAATGACAACAAAGTAAAATAGCAAGAATAGCTCTCCCTATTTTTTCATTCCCTTTCATTTCCACTCTGAAAAATTAAGTCCGAAGACATTATTTGAGAGAGAGTAACAGAGGAATCTGTGTCCAAAACAGAGGATAAATATATCATAGGCCAGAACAGGGCGTGAAATCCTGACCAATGTTAGTAGAGTATGCATGATGGGCAGTCCAGCACGAGGTGTAAAAATCTAGGGTGAGGAGGGCATCTGCAGAAGAGGATGCCTCTGTGCATAGAATCCAACTGGCATGAGGATGACATCTCTAAGGAAAGGCACCCTGGTACATCATAAAATATACTAAGTGCAGTGAGAAGTGTGCCCACATAGAAGGCCATTGTGATTGGGTATTAAAACCTGAGAAGAATTAGGAGCTTATTTCCTTATGAAGTCTTCTAAGTGTAGTGTATTAGGGTACAAGTGGGCTAATGAGGCTGTACTAGCATGGCTCTGGATATGTTTCAGAGTGAGAAGAGCACCTGCTTGAGGGCAGCAGCATCTATTACAGGGCAAAGATGGCAACCCAGTGAGTGATTCAAAAGCACAATTGAAGTGAGGAGAGAATGACAAGAGATTGAGTACACACAAGGGAACTGACTGAGTTTGTAAATGAGTAAGGATGTGGGGAGCAAGGGAGTGCAAATATGGAAAGTATGATCGCTAGAAAAATCCCTATGGCATTAGATTGAACTTACAAATAGATATGGAAATAAATATGGTTTTAAATTGATATGTTTATGGCAGTGTGTATAAATATTAATTAATAATTAATTATTTAAAATTAAATATTTAATTTTTTCTCATGAAAGTCTCATTTTAAGTATTCAATAATAATGTGTGGTTAGTAGTGAGTTAGTAGTGTATTGAACAGCATATAATGTAAATAGATATAAATATAGATAGAGTGTGTGTGTTTGTGTGTCTGTATATGTGTATACACATGCAGGAAACACACACATAGCTCATTCCTAAAAATACACCCAAGTACCCCAGCAGAGTTATATTTATTGATGTACTTTACCAATCAAGATTCGGTCAGGAGACATAAACCACATAGTGACTTGAACAGAGGAGAATTAATATAAAGTAACAAAGAAAATTCTAAATAATCCCTTAGAGCTGGGGTGGAGTGCTCAAAAAGGAATAAATTTGGAAAGGAGAATGTGGAGTCTCCAAGGTTGGAATTCAGATCTTGTTGAAAATGATAGGATTGGAGTCCACTGAATGCTGGAGAAACTCAGCCTGTTGCCCTTGAGCAAAAGCTGGCACTGTGTTGTACACTTAAAAATCGACTAAGAGGGAAGATCTCATGTTAAGTGTTTTTAGCAATATAAAATTAAAAAAAAATTAAAAATTGTATTGGACAGCAGTAATGTAAATAAACATATAAATGTATGTGTGCATGTATGCCCATAGGTGTTTTTCTTA
The DNA here is from genome assembly GCF_000951045.1 of Mandrillus leucophaeus. Lineage (NCBI taxonomy): Eukaryota > Metazoa > Chordata > Mammalia > Primates > Cercopithecidae > Mandrillus > Mandrillus leucophaeus. The sequence continues at coordinate 86,121 of NW_012101757.1, read as the reverse complement.
ATTTTGTTCAGTAAGAGGACCTGAGAGCAGTGACAATTTAGTAACAATGGACACATTTGGGATATAGAACTTGGTTTCAAAATGTTTTTCTCCACTTAAAGTAACAAGGACTTTTTGGTAAAATATCTGATTTGAAGATTGGGCAGAGAAAACGCTTTTCCTAGAATATTCTTTTTGCAAAATATCAAGGCAGTACTCAAAGAATGAAGGGAAACATCAAAAAGACAGAGAAACCAGGCTGCACATGGTGGCTTATGCCTGTAATTCCAGCACTCTGGGAGGCTGAGGCAGGCAGATCATTTGAGGTCAGGGGTTTGAGACCAGCCTGGCCACCATGGGGAAACTTCATCTCTACTAAAAATACAAAAATTAATAGGGTGGGTGGTGGGCATTTGTAGTCCCAGTTACTTGGGAGGCTGAGATGGGAGGATCATTTCAGCCTAGGAGATGGAGGCTGCAGTGAGCCAAGATAGCCCCACTGCACTCCAGCCTATGCGACAGAGTGAGATTCTATCTCAAAACATCAACAACAACACGGAAACCAGCTTTAAGGGACCCTTACTCGCAAAATCAGAACACTTTCACCAGGGGAAAAAATAATGTTAGTAACAAATTATAAGACATTACAAATAATAGAAAACATTGAGTTCATAAACAAATAAATTTTAATGATGAATGTAGTATATTACATAGTTTCAGTATTAGCTATTAATGGCAAAGGGGAAGAGAACAATTTTAGAATGGAGAAGATTGGCCAACTTACCTTAATCAAATAATCGGAGTTAACATCACTAATAGTGTGTCTAACAGAAAAAGTGTGGCCACTAATGTGTGTAAAGTAATAGCATATAATTAGAAAAAAAAATCATTTCTATGATATTCCACTAAATATATATGCTTTAAAGTAATTATTAAGAAGAATTTGACAATCTAAATCCAAGAACTTGTAAAAATATCTGACCTATAATCTTCACAGCTTCGAAGATTGTAAAAATTAAAGTTAAAAAAGTTAAGTATTTTTTTAAGATAGATTATATAGAAATAGAAATATTAAATAAAAACTATACATGGCTCTAGTCTGGAATATTCTCCCTTAAAGATATTACTAGAAAACTAGGCAAAGTATGAGTTATAGATGTGGATTATATGGTGGTAATTTACTAATAATTTTCTGACTTTGACAGTTGCATTTCAGTTATACAGAAAAATGTACTTATTTATAGGAAATATATTCTAAGGTATTTGGAGGTAATGAGGAATTTTCTTGATATTTCATACATATAAACATAATAGACTTTTTTGGCATAAATTTTTATGGAAGTACACATTACATGATTGTAGTATTTTATTCTCCAGAATACTCATGAACATCTGTTGTGAGGTCATCTTTCTAAATAAGATTACGGGAGCACCAACAGATGTGGCTCTCTAAAGTCTGTATAAGACTTTCAAGTGTATCTTGCCAATTTATGCCCATGTTAGGATGAATACAACTTTTATGGAATTAGGGCAAAATTTGGATGAATAGTGTGAAGATGCATTTAATAAAAGAAACTTATTTTTTCTGCTAATTGAATCATCTGTGCTCTTGACTGGGTATTTTGATCTTCATTGTCAAAGAGCCATCTACCCTTATTATCAAGATCTTACTTATAATAAAATCCATTTGACTAGCTTTTACAAATTAATGAATAATCACTATAGACTTGGAATACATTCTTTTTCTATATACAACTGAGTATTAACAAAATGATTTGGATAAATACACTTGCACTAATTTTGATTAAACAGTTTAAATTTGTATACATTTTTTTGACCTCACAAAGTTCCTTATTGATTTAAAATCGTAATAATTTAACTGTCAGTTAATCAGAAATGGAAAACATAAACTCTGAAAATATGACAATTTCAACATTTTTTGATTCATGCTTTAGCTTATGTAATCCTATATACATGATAATATAATAACCACTGTGATTTATAAAAGAGCAGCAACTGAGTACAACCTTAAATATCATTTTTTTACCCATCTAATATTATCGTAAGTGCCTTATTTGCTAGGCCAGGGATGTATATTAGTGGATAATACAGACAAAATGCTTACCCATAAGCCCTCCTTTATTTTATATGCTATAAAGGGAGTAGACAGTATGTGTGCCTACACATAAACTCACACACACATCCAAATACGTAACACATAAATACCACTCAAAGTATCATTTTCTATGAAGAAAATACAAAGGGTCATAGTAACTCTACATTAAACAGAGTTATCAAAAGTTTTCTTTGAATAACTGTGTCTATTAAACCTCTTTCATTTATTAATTATCCAGTCTCTAGCAGTTATTTATAGCAGCATGAGAACAGTCTAATACAGTAAATTGGTGCCATGAGTTGGTAGTTGGGGGGCTGCTATAAGGATATACAAAAATGTGGAAGTAACTTTGAAACCGGGTAGCAGGCAGAGGCTGGAGCACTTTAGAGGACTCAGAAAAAAACAGGAAAATATGGTAAAGTTTGGAACTTCCTGGAGACTTGGAGGACTCAGAAGACAGAAAGATGTATAAAAGTTAAGAACTTCCTTGAGACTTGTTGAATGGCTTTGACCAAAATGCTGATAGTGATATGGACAATGAAGTCCAGGTTGAGGTGGTCTCAGATGAAGATAAGGAAATTGGAGAAAAGGTGTTGGGAACTGGAGACAAGGTGACTCTTGTGCTTTAGCAAAGGGACTGGTGGCCTTTTGCCCCTGCCCCTAGAGATCTGTGAAATTTTGACTTTGAGAGACACGATTTGGGGTATCTGGCAGAAGAAATTTGTAAGCGGCAAAGCATTCAAAAGGAAGCAGAACATAAAAGTTTGGAAAATGTGCAGCCTGACGATGCAGATAGAAAAGAAAAACCTATTTTCTGGAAAGAAATTCAAGTCAGCTGCAGAAATTTGCGTAAGTAACAAAGAACTCGAATGTTAGTCACCAAGACAATGGGGAAAAGATCTTCAGGGCATGTCAGAGACTTTCACAGTAGCCACTCCCATCACAGACTCATAGTTCTAAAAGAAAAAAAGGGGTTTCATGGGCCAAGCCCGGGACCCCCCACTATGTGTAGCCTGTGGACTTGGTATCCTGACTCCCAGCCACTCCACCCATGGCTAAAAGGGACAGTGGTATAGCCCAGGCCATGGCTTCAGAGCATGCAAGCCCCGACACTTGGCAGCTTCCACATGGTGTTGAGCCTGTGAGTACAAAGAAGTCAGGAATTAAGATTTGAAAACCTCCTCGTATATTTCAGAGGATGTATGAAAACACCTAAATGTCCAGGCAGAAGTTTGCTACAGGGGCAGATCCCTCATGGAGAACCTCTGCTAGGGCAGTGCAGAAAAGAAATGTGGGTTTGGAGTCCCCACACAGAGTCCCTACTTGTCGGGGTCCCCACACAGAACTCCACTAGAGCACCTAGTGGAGCTGTGAGATGGCCACTGCCGTCCAGACCCCAGAATGGTAGATACAGCTAGCATCATGTGCCTGGAAAGGCCACAGAGACTCAATGCCAGCCTGCGAAAACAGTGGGAAGGTGGCTGCACCCTGCAAAGTCACAGAGGTGGAGCTGCCCAAGGCTATGGAAGCCTACACACATCAGGGTGACCTGAATGTGAGACATGGAGTCAAAGGTGATTCTTTTGGAAACTGAAGGTTTAATGACTGACTGCCGTATTAGATTTCCAACTTGCATGTGGATTATAGCCTCTTTTTTTTGGCCAATTTCTCCCATTTGAAACTAGTGTATTTACCCAATGCATGTATATCGATCGTATATAGGAAGTAGCTATCTTGCTTTTGATTTTACAGTCTCGTAGGTGAAAGGGACTTACTTTGTCTCAGATGAAACTTTGGACTTGGACTTTTGGGTTAATGCTGAAATGAGCTAAGACTTTGTGAGACTGTTGGAAAGGCATGATTGTGTTTTGAAATGTAAGAACATGAGATTTGGGAGGGGCCAGGAGGGAATGATATGGTTTGGTTGTCTCCCCACCCAAATCTCATCTTGAATTGTAGTTTCCATAATCCCCACGTGCCGTGGGAAGTACTCAGTGTGGGGTAATTGCATCGTGGGTTGATGGCTTTATAAAGGACTTTTCTCTATTTGTTCAACTCTCATTATCTCTCCTGCCACCTTGTAAAGAGGTACCTTGTGCCATAATTGCAAGTTTCCTGAGGCCTCCTCAGCCATGTGAAACCAAGAGTCAATTAAACCTCTTTCCTTTATAAATTACCCAGTCTAGGGCAATTCTTTTTATCAGTATGAGAACGAACTAATACAAATACTTTTTTTTTTTCCAAAAATGCACTTAATATAACAAATGCATATTTTTGTACACATGTGGGAGGGAAAATAAGCTAAATTATAGAAAGATATTAGAGAAAGAAAACAAAAGAGAAACATGGAGAGAGAAAAATAAAGGAGAACAAAGGAAGCCAAGTAGAAAATAAATTTCAATATCAGAGAACTTGGGACATTTATCAAAACATAACAATAATATACTGAATATATTGTTAAATATATATTCTCCTAAACAAAGTAAGCAAGTATTTACAATAAAAAATATTTAAAGTGACTAATATTAACAGACATTAACAAATGAAATTACACACATATGAACTGAATAATCTCAATACTTTCTGAAACAAATTTGGACCAGCAAATATTAAAATATTCTCCATGTGAACCTATTTCTACCTAAAAGTCAAATTAAGCCCTTTCTTGTGACTTAAAAAGAGGCTGGACAAGAGAGTACATAGACATTCTTTAATGTAAGCTGTTTTTCTCAGAATTATTAAGCCTTGGAGTACATTCAAGTTCAGCTGACAGTGTTTTATTTTATAAAACACAATTAAGCGTCCTAAGAGTCTTCATGTAACAAAAGACAATAATAATCTAGTTGGTATTATTGGGGCTCTAGTTCCATTCTTGATATAATAATCAAATAATTTTAGAAATTTCAATGCTGTCTTACTAGAGACACAGATGATTATTTTTATATTTACCTCATTTGACTCCAATAATCATATCATACAACTTCCATGGAGCTACACAGTATTGAGCCCATCAGCAATTTCGATAACTGGACAAATATCTCATCCTTTTCTGGCTGCCTTCTCTTCTCTGTGTCACTTCTTCACAATCCTGGTAATTGTTTGTTTGTTTTCTGTGGCTCCCAGATAAATGATCTGGATTTAAATACTTGAGTTACAGTCTCCTTCTGGGAAAACCCAAATAATATATATTTTTTTTTTACTAGAAATAAGCCCAGGAAAAAAAAAATACTCATGAAGAGATTCTGGAATTAAATTATTTGCCAGCAAAATAACAATAAAACCACCTTCTGGTGGTGAATGGATAGTTACAAACGCTAATATGCTGTAGCATTACAGTCACTAAGGTTCCTACATATGTGAAATTAGGATGGGATACAGATAAAAGGAGTTGTGCTGACCTAGGCAATCCTTCTACTTGTGAAAATAGTGGAAATAATAGTTGTGCAGATGCTAGTGTTGATGGGTTATTTTTTGTTAAGCATCGTCAATGCACTCAGGAAGAAAATGAGAGGCTTGAGCCTGGCAACCCCAAAGTCAGTAAATTATGTGAAAACTAGAAGGTCTATGAAAGCCAAAATCCCTTATGAGAAGATTTAAAGATAACCACGTAACTATTGCCTGAAACAAGGCACAGGACTTGATTTTCTGAAAGAAGAATTGCAAAGAAGGTTTGTTCAAAACTCTGCCAATTTTCCCACACTAAACCCATAGCTTTAATAGACTGAGAGATCCTGACACCTGGAATAGAGACATCTAGTGTATGTGCTTGAGAACTTGGATCTCTCAATAGTGTTACATTAGTAGAGAAGCTGTTCATCTCTTGATAATACGCAAAAGCTTCAACTGAAATACATTCCTCTAATAATGATACGTGTCCTCCTCAAAATTGGCCCTCACATTCCATAAGGTGCTTTAGGTTAATAGCTAGGATCTAGTCTCAACATTGCTTATCTCTGCAATCATTATACTACTTCAGGGGGAAAGAAATTAACCTGAAAAATAGCTGCAAGTCTAGCCTAATATATTCCTATAAAAAGAAGAAATATATAATTGGAAATGGATTTTGAAAAACTGGAGTGAAGGGGTAATGCAAAATATAAAATTGAAAGAAAGTTACTAATATGAATCATCCTTTTGTAGCATAACATTTAGCATCCTTACGCTGGTCTTAATATAATGCTTGGGTGGTTCCTTAAATGAATTTGTCTGAATGTAAACAAAACAAAGGCAAAAAAATAAATACACACACAAAAAAACATGGTTTACTGTAAATGAGGTGCAAATGCAAAATATGCAAACTATTGAGGACTGGGTCAAAGTCTGCTTAGCCCCATGTTAAAAAAAAATAAAACAAAATAAAATAAAAAGACATATTACATAAACCTAGGTAAACGATTGGTTATCTCGATTCTCTTGGAGGGCCCAGAGGATATTTCTTTCTCTAAATTAATAAGTAGTGTACTAATGAGAATGTTCCTGGTATCCTTAAAAGGTCGTAATTTTTTTGTCCTTTTTAGATTACAATTGATGACAGGAGAAGTTGTTATGAAGCTGGGTTACTAAGCATTAATAGGGACAGTAAGATTTTAGAAAGCAGAAGCCAGGTGTCAGGATTTGACAGTAACTTCTACTAGTAAGAAAGCTGAATGATTCACAGAATTTTATAGGGAATGATTAATAGACCATGGAGTTCCTAGGGATGATATTGAAGAGCAGTCAGTAAGGGTGTTCCTTGATCTGTATAACAAAATGCACTCAAGGGATAATTAACCCAAGTTTACTTTCAGCTACCTAGATAGAAAATTAACAACTCGACTCAGTTTACAAATCTCAATACTAAAGCAAATGAACTGAAGAAACGTCTCAGTCACCTTGAGGGAAATCAACAAAACATCACAACTATATATGGTGGAACTTCCCTCAATTATTCTCTAAAGGTACCCATAGTCACTTATCAGAATAACTATTTGCTAAGGAAAAAAGATGCCCAGAACAAAGCTGACAAAGACAGCGAGAGAACAAAAATATTGTTATATTACGTTAATGTGGGGGTATGCGGAAGCCAGGTGATAAATCCACTTCTCACTAGTTGGCCCATGTCCCCAGATTGTGCTTATTCACTCACTAATCTAAGGTCATATTCAGGAGGGATATATTTAACGAGGAGCCAAACCCTCTCATTAGCCCCCGAGATGAGGAAAAGACATTATGGTAGGAAACATCAAACGGAAACTCCTGAAACTTTCCTGCCCCTGCCTCAGCTGAGAAATCAGAAGCAACATTTCAACTTAGGTGAAATGACAGAGATAAGTGCCACTCTTAAAACATTCACTAATTAAGGATTGATGTACCCTTCTTCAACTCACCAGTCTCTATAACAATCATATGGATTACAGTGACTGTCAAAGGAGTTCTATGACCTTACACAAGTATACTATCAATTGTTGCTGCTTTATCAGAAGTGATATTTGACTAGAACCAATTAATACAGATTTTGCAGCTATCTGTCTGAAAAAAACTGCATATAATAATGTTCACTAGACATTAGAGTAATAACAGTAAATGCTTTGATAACCCTAGTGAGACCCATAATGCCACAGATGTGACACTGTAAAATGCAAAGATTTAGGAAACTGAAACATTAATGTAATTTTAAGGGTTCAGCGCTATTGGACATGCCTGCATATTCTCTACAAGTTAAAGGATGTATTGTTGCACCTTGCTATTGTCACCACCAAGAAAGAGGTGGAACACTTGGTAGACTCCTTTGAAGTTTGCATATAGCAAACATTGTTTTGACAGTAGTCTCAGGAGACTTGGAAACTGCCAGTTTTGAGTAGGGCTGGAACAAGGAAGAACTGTAGAGGATCCAGAATTCAACGCAAGTGGCTTTGCTATTTGGTCCACCTGATCTCATAGGTCATATAGTGATAAAGATAATGGTTGCAAATAAGGATTACAAGGAGTTTCTGGCAAACCCCTATAGAAGAATCACATTTCGGTCACCTAGGATTCTAAAAAATAGATCATATTGGGTCAGGTGTGGTGGCTCATTCCTGTAATCCCAGCAATTTGTGAGGCTGAGGCAGGTAGATTGCTGGAGCTCAGGAGTTTGAGACTAGACTGGGCAACAGAGTGAGGCCCCATCTCTACAAAAAACAAACAAAAATTAGCTGGGCATGGTAGCATGTGCCTGTGGTCCCAGCTATGTGGGAGGCTGAAGTGAGAGGATCGCTTGAGTCTGGGAAGTGGAGGCTGCAGTGAGCCAAGATGGCACCACAGCACTCCACCCTAGGTGACAGAGCCAGATTCTGTCAAAAAAAAAAAAATCATGTAAGCTGCATTAGAAGTCTGTTCATCATTCAAAAATATAAAAAGTCAGATGCTCTTTCAACTGGTAGAGACTGAGTTCCTAACTATGATATATCTAGTTGACTGTGTAACTGGTGCTACTCATCAAGAGATCAGTATTGTTAACTCCTAGCTTATAATATCAGACATCCATAGAAGCAATTTATCATTTAACGTAAATGACATACTAAGACTAGTCACAAAAGACCTGTAGGACCTAGATAATGTGTAGCAGTAGAAACATAGAAAACATGAGTGAAAATGTATGGTTTGGTATAGGAGCAAATTGAAGAGCACAAACAAGCTACAGTATTAAGTGACCCGGACTTATATCCCCTAACTTTAATTTTCTGATGTTCCCTGATCAAGTTACACCAATTTCTGTGGTTTTAATATAGTCATCTGTTGCTGAAAAAAAATGAAGTTTGAGTCAAGGCTGGGTTGACTCAATATATCAATATGAGTGAAATTAAACTGCTGCTACTTTATAGAACCCCTTGAGGAATCCCTGAAAGTTTTGGTGAGGGCAAACATTCTGTTGAGAGAATTTAGAGGACAGATAAATAGTATGAAGATAAATCTGTGGGAGTAAACCCCATATTTATGGATCCTTGTTTCTTAGGTCTGTGTCCGTCTGAGAGCATTCATGACAGAAGGAGGAACTAAGCAACCTAGGAATGACTCCTTTAGTTGAGTTCAACCAGACTTTTTCCCTGGTTATCCCAGGGCTTGCCCACAGATTCATGAAATAGTAAACCCTAGTGGTAGAGATGGAGAATCTGTGTGATTTCTAAAATGTGAGCACTCCAAATTCACCACTTTGTTGGCACTGAGATTATGCTTCCTCTGGGCTGCTTTTAGCTAAGAAATTGACCTCCATAGAGATATGAATGGGAGATTCATAGGCTGAATGAGTTCCATTAATCTCATGGAAGATGCCTGATTCCTCTTTCAGAGTGAATTAGGAGCCCTCCCTGGACTGGCTACAACAATGTTGTATTGTGGCACTCTTTCTACTCACTGCTTTGTTCTTCTTCTCATCTTTCATAGGCATCAGGGCAGCATCACAGTCTGAAGGCTCTCCTCATCTCTTTTGTCTCTTGATTCTTTTTCCTCACAGGGGTTTCACTAGTATATCTCTTTTACGTCTCATACAAATTTGTCATCTGCTTTTTTGGGGCATGCAAACTAACCCAGTATTAGAGAATTATTTTGAATGTCAGATAATTACAGCAGTAAGCACTGAGTGTAAAAATGAAAGGTTACTCACACTATCATGGGGAGAGAAAAGCTAAAGACAAATAAAGCATTTGACACATGTCTAAGGCTAGAATTGAATTGTAATGCTAACTTGGTTTTTTAGAGGTCACATGTTTTAATTAAATATTTTATTTTAAATTAGATTCAATTTACAGAAAATTTGAGATAGTAAAGTTCCATATACCCCATAACCTATTTCTGCTATTAATCTTTGCTTACCCATTCCAATCAACTCCTCATTCTATCTCCAAGGGTATGATCTTTCTGAATTTCAGATATGGCAGTCTTTTCCTCGCTTAACATATTTCAGTTGCATCCCTTCTGTTATTGTTGGAATAAAACCTAAAATCTAGCATTGTTTTGAGAGTCTATCTGGTCTGGCAGCCCACAGTTTTTCTAATTTCAATCATAATTAAAGTTCTTCTAATTGTCTATGTATGCTAACCATTCTTCCTTTCCTCAGTGAGGAAGCCTTGCCACTTTGATATTCCATGGTTTTGTTTACAATTTATGTTTGCTTTTTGTATCTTTTGCCTAAATGATTTTGTTGCATTGTCTTCAATCAAGCCTCACTTCCTGCTTTATCTAAATTATCATTTACCTAGGTAATTACCACTGTAATGTTAGATGGCAAATAGGCACAATATCCTCAAAAAATACTCCAACAGTTGTTTGTGTTACCAATGTTATTTGCACTTTCTATGTCTTCTCAGTTTTTTAATAGCCTTTAAATGTATGTATCCAACACTTGATTCTGAGATATATGATAGCAGATTTAGCTTGCTTCTAGTACATATCCCAATGTCTAGAACTGGTGGGACATTTGTCAAAGCACACATAAGGCAGAAAAAGAAAAAAAGAAGGAGGGAGAGATGTAACAAAGGAAAAAAAAAAAAAAAAAAACCAAAGGAAGAAAGAGAGGGACAAAGGAAGCTATTTCAGGCTACTTAGCCTGAAAACATACCAGTTGTATTAATAAGAAAAACATACCAGTTGTATTAATGTTATTTATGTATTAAGAATCAAGTCTGCAAACAGTGACAAAATTTTGCACCCTTGTTTGCACTTGAGGGAAAGTTATTTTGGCATACGTGTTTTTTTTGTTTGTTTGTTCATTTTCCTTTTAAACAGAGTTTCGCTCTTGTTGCCCAGGCTGGAGTGCAATGGCACGATCTTGGTTCACCGCAACCTCTGCCTCCAGGGTTCAAGCAATTCTCCTGCCTCAGCCTCCTGAGTAGCTGAGATTACAGGCATGCACCACCACACTCAGTTAATTTTTTTTTTTGTATTTGTAGTAGAGATGGAGATTCATCATCTTGGTCAGGCTAGTCTTGAACTCCTGACCTCGTGATCCACCTCCCTAGGCCTTCCAAAGTGATGGGATCACAGGTGAGAGCCACCATGCCCAGCCAGGAACATATCTTAACCTCAAAAATTTACAGAACAATTGGGTGAAAATTTTGAATATATAATGAATCATTTTTTTCTTTCCAGACTCCATAAGAGTAATTAGATTTCTGAGAAGTCAAATTATTTTTTGTATAAATGAAGTAATAAATTTCTTTGACTCCAAGGCCCAATATTTTTTCACAATTTCACTAGAATCCTGTATAAACATCATCTGTTTAAAAGCACCTTGAAAATGTAGAAATTCTTAACAATCATATTAATTTTTTTAATGTTAAGTATTTAGATATTTAATTTGCTAATGACATAATGTTTATTTGAGAATGGAACTATAATATAATTTATGTTTCCTAAATCTAAACTTTTTTTTACTGATTTTTATTGTTCTTATTTTGATATCATTTGTATTTTAGACATGTATAAAATTTACCTAGTTACATGTCACATTCGCTTTATACTTTGAAAGTAGTTCTAGTATTACCCTGAGTTACATTTGTACTCAGCTCACTTTAAGAACAATGTTATTTTAGCATGTGTATTTTATAGGGCTGGGTAATAGTCTATGTTTACTAGGAAGCTTATAAATTGAAAAAAAATTCTATTAAATTATCAAACTGTGTTCATTGGCAGTAGTTCACAAACGTTTTGTCTCAAGATTCATCACAATTTCCAATCAAGTTTACTGAGTAAATTTTTGGATAAGATTTTGATGAGTAGCAAAGACACGCAAATCTGATTAAAAACATAAAAATAATTGATTTATAAACACCTTATTTTTAACTTAGGTGATGAATACTCATTAACAGTTTCACTATAAAGGTAAGTACATGTCTCTTTCCTTAAAGCGATTGAATCAGCATCTTTGCATCTGGATCTCAGCTTATGTTGTTATTTGATTGTTTGTTGTGATTTTGTTGTATTTAAAGTTTACATAGTTATGGTTGATGAAAATCATCTAGCAACAGTGGCAGGGAGAGTGACGTTTTATATAGAATAGATTTTTCCAGTTGTGTGTAAAATGAATATAATTGAATCTGTAAACTACTTTGGGAAGTATGGCCATTTTAACAATATTGATTCTTCCGGTCTATTAGCACATAATTTTTCCCATTTATTTGTGCTATCTCTAATTTCTTTCAGCAGTGTTCTATAGTTCTCCTTGTGAAGGTCTTTGACCTCCGTGACTAGATGGATTCCTAGATATTTTGTTTTCTGTGTGGCTATTGTAAATAGGATTGTATTCTTGATTTGGTTTTCAGCTGTAATGTTATTGGAGTATTAAAATGCTTTTGATTTTTATACATAGATTTTGTATCCTGAAACTTTACTGAATTCATTTATCAGTTTTAGAAGCCTTTTGGCAGTCTTTGGGGTTTTCTTGCTATAGAATCATATTGCTGCCAAAGAGAGATAGTTTGACTTCTTTTCCCATTTGAATGTCTTTTATGTCTTTTTTTGCTTGATTACCCTGTCTACAACCTCAAATACTTTTTTTTTTTTTTTTGGTTCTGTCTTTCCCTCGTTTTGATATCAGGATGATGCTGACTTTATGGAATGAGTTTCAGAGAAGGCCCTCTGCCTCAATTTTTTTGGAATCATTTTAGTTGAATCAGTTTTTCTTTATGTTTCTGTTAGAATTTGGCTGTGAATCCATCTAGTTCAGGGCTCTTTTTAGTTGGTAGGTTTTTAATTACTGATTCAATTTCTGAATTTATTATTCTGTTCATGTTTACACTTTCTTCTTGATTCAATTTCTGGATTTTGTATTTCTAGGAACTTATACATTTCCTCTAGATTTTCCAATTTGGGGGCATAAAGTTGTTCATAATAGTCTCTGAGAATCTTTTGTATTTCTGTGGGATTGACTGTAATGTCATCTTTGTCCTTCTCTGGTTGTGCATACTGGGATCTTATCTTTTTGTTGTTGTTGTTGTTACTCTAGCTAGTGATTTACCAATCTTTTGTATGCCTTTGAAGAACCAACTCTTAGTTTCATTGATCTTTATATGCACTTTTTGGTCTCCATTTTATTCAGTTAATCTCTGATTTTAGTTATTTCTTCTTTTCTACTAGCTTTGGGCTGGTTCCTCACACTATCATGGTTTCTCATACTATCTCATTTCCTTCCTTCCTACCTTCTTTCCTTCCTTCCTTCCTTCTTTCCTTCCTCTCTCTATCTCTTTCTTTCTCTATCTCTCTTTCTCTTCCTTTCCTTTCCTTTCCTTTCCTTTCCTTTCCTTTTTTTCTTTGTTTCTTTTTCTAATTCCTCCAGTTATGCCTTTAGTTCATTAACTTTCTTCTTCTATATTTTTTTGAGATGGAGTCTCACTCTGTTACCTAGACTGGAGTGCAGTGGTGTGATCTCAGCTCACTGCAAGCTCTGCCTCCTGGGTTCATGCCATTCTCCTGTCTCAGCCTCCCAAATAGCTGGGACTACAGGTGCCCGCCACCACATCCGGCTAATTTTTTGTATTTTTAGTAGGGACGGGGTTTCACCGTGTTAGCCAGGATGGTCTTGATCTCCTGACCTCATGATCCACCTGTCTCGGCCTACTAAAGTGCTGGGATTGCAGGCATGAACCACCGCGCCTAGCCTTTAGTTCATTAACTTTCTAACCTCTTGATGAAGGCATTTATCACTACTTTTTAATCTTAATATTGCTTTATCTGCATTCCTGATGTTTTCGTAAGTTGTGTCCCAATTTTTATTAATGTCAAATATCTTTTTAATTTATCTTAATTTTATTGTTAACCCAAGAGTTATTAAGAAGCAACTTGTTGAATTTTTATGTTTTGTGTAGTTTTGAGAGAACTTCTTGATCTTGATTTCTATTTTTATTGGACCATGGTCTGAGAATATGCTTGATACAAGTTTGGTTTTTTTCTGAATTTATTGTGACTTGCTTTATGGATGAGCATTTGGTCACTCTTAAAATGTTTTGTGTACCAATGAGATAAATGTATCTTCTGTGACTGTTGCATGGAGTACTCTGTGGATAGCTATTATGTCTAATTGGTCAAGTGCTGAGTTTACTCCAGACTTTCTTTGTTAGTTTTCTGACTGGATGATTTGTCTAACACTGAGAGTGGGTTTTTAAAACCCCCACTATTATTGTATGTCTGTCTAAGTCTTTTCACAAGTCAGCAAAAGCTTGTTTTATAAATTGAAGTATGCTTATGTTAGACACATAGTTGAGACAGTTAATATTCTTGTCAAGTTGGAACCTTTAACATTATGTATTGCACTCCTTTGTTCTTCCTGATGGTTTTTGGTTTAAAATCTGTTTTATTTGATACAAAAATTGTAACTCTTGTTCTTTATTTATTTATTTTTTT
>NW_012101757.1:39877-71622 GCF_000951045.1 Mandrillus leucophaeus | reverse complement strand
ATTCAGTTAATCTCTGATTTTAGTTATTTCTTCTTTTCTACTAGCTTTGGGCTGGTTCCTCACACTATCATGGTTTCTCATACTATCTCATTTCCTTCCTTCCTACCTTCTTTCCTTCCTTCCTTCCTTCTTTCCTTCCTCTCTCTATCTCTTTCTTTCTCTATCTCTCTTTCTCTTCCTTTCCTTTCCTTTCCTTTCCTTTCCTTTCCTTTTTTTCTTTGTTTCTTTTTCTAATTCCTCCAGTTATGCCTTTAGTTCATTAACTTTCTTCTTCTATATTTTTTTGAGATGGAGTCTCACTCTGTTACCTAGACTGGAGTGCAGTGGTGTGATCTCAGCTCACTGCAAGCTCTGCCTCCTGGGTTCATGCCATTCTCCTGCCTCAGCCTCCCAAATAGCTGGGACTACAGGTGCCCGCCACCACATCCGGCTAATTTTTTGTATTTTTAGTAGGGACGGGGTTTCACCGTGTTAGCCAGGATGGTCTTGATCTCCTGACCTCATGATCCACCTGTCTCGGCCTACTAAAGTGCTGGGATTGCAGGCATGAACCACCGCGCCTAGCCTTTAGTTCATTAACTTTCTAACCTCTTGATGAAGGCATTTATCACTACTTTTTAATCTTAATATTGCTTTATCTGCATTCCTGATGTTTTCGTAAGTTGTGTCCCAATTTTTATTAATGTCAAATATCTTTTTAATTTATCTTAATTTTATTGTTAACCCAAGAGTTATTAAGAAGCAACTTGTTGAATTTTTATGTTTTGTGTAGTTTTGAGAGAACTTCTTGATCTTGATTTCTATTTTTATTGGACCATGGTCTGAGAATATGCTTGATACAAGTTTGGTTTTTTTCTGAATTTATTGTGACTTGCTTTATGGATGAGCATTTGGTCACTCTTAAAATGTTTTGTGTACCAATGAGATAAATGTATCTTCTGTGACTGTTGCATGGAGTACTCTGTGGATAGCTATTATGTCTAATTGGTCAAGTGCTGAGTTTACTCCAGACTTTCTTTGTTAGTTTTCTGACTGGATGATTTGTCTAACACTGAGAGTGGGTTTTTAAAACCCCCACTATTATTGTATGTCTGTCTAAGTCTTTTCACAAGTCAGCAAAAGCTTGTTTTATAAATTGAAGTATGCTTATGTTAGACACATAGTTGAGACAGTTAATATTCTTGTCAAGTTGGAACCTTTAACATTATGTATTGCACTCCTTTGTTCTTCCTGATGGTTTTTGGTTTAAAATCTGTTTTATTTGATACAAAAATTGTAACTCTTGTTCTTTATTTATTTATTTTTTTTCATTTGCCTGTAGGCCATTCTCCATTTGTTTCCATGGAGCTGTGCTTGTGGTTATGTGGTTATATATGAGTTGCATCTCTCAAAGATAGCAGACTGTTGGGTCTTGTCTTTTTCCAAGTTTGCAACATTATGTCTTTTAAGTAGAGCATTAAGACAATTTATATTCAGGGTTAGTATTGATATACAAGATTTTGTTTGTGCCATTGTGTTGTTGGCTCTTTGTTTTGTAGAATAAATTGTGTGGTTGCTTTATTGTGTCTGTGGGCTATGTGCTTGGGTGTATTTTATAGGTAACAGGTTTCAATCATTTGCTTCCATGTTTAGTACTTCCCCAAGTACCTCTTGAAAGGGTGGTCTGGTGGTAATAAATTTCCTTAGTGCATACTTGTCTGAGAAGGACAGTATTCCTCCTTTGCTTAAGAAGCTTTATTTGGTGGGGTATGATATTCCTGGTTGAAAGTTGTTTTTATTTATTAATGTTGAAAACAGGCCTGTGATTTCTTCTGGCTGTTATGCTTTTTTTCTTATAATAAGACAGTGTGCTGAGAAAGTCGGAAAAGACATAAGGGTAGAAAATTTATTCAAAAAATAATAACAGAGAACTTCCTAAACCTAGAGAAAGATATCAATATCTGGTAAAAGAATGTTATAGAACACCAAGCAGAATTAACCCAAAGAAGACTACCTCAAGGGATTTAATAAATTCCCAAAAGTCAAGGATAAAGGGAGATCCTAAAAACAAGAGGAAAAAAAAAATAACATACAATGGAGTTCCAACATATCTGGTGCCAAACTTTTCAGTACAAACCTTATAGACCAGGAAAGAGTGGCATGAAATATCAAAGTGCTGAAGAAATAGAAAAAAAAAAAAATCAAACATGAAGGAGAAATAAATACTGGACCAAATAAAAGCTGAAGGAATTCAGCAATACCAGACTCATCCTACAAGAAATGCTAAAGGGAATACTTCAATCAGAAAGAAAAGAACATTAAGGAACAATAAATAGTTATCTGAAGGTAGAAAACTTACTGGTAATAATAAGTACACAAAAAAACACAGAATATTGTAACACTGTAACTATGATGTATAAACTACTCTTATCCTAAGTAGAAATGCCAAACTTTAAACCAATAAAAAGTAATACATACAATAATTTTTCAAATACAGTCAGTACGGTAAGATATAAATAGAAACAACACAAAGAAAATGGCAAAAGTAAGTCTTGTCTTATCAATAATAACATTGAATATAAATGAACTAAACTCTCCAATCAAAAAACATAGACTGGATGAATCGTTGAGAAAACAGAACTTACTGATCTGTTGCCTACAAGAAACAAGCTTCACCTACAAAGATATACATAGACTAAAATAAAGGGATGAAGAAAGCAATCCACGTCAATGAAAACCAAAAAAAGAGCAGGAGTCATTATACTTATATCAGACCAAAAAGATTTCAAGGCAAAAACTATAAGAAGAGACAAAGAAGGTCAATATATATAGAGAAAGGTATCAAGAGGACACAACAATTTTAAACATATATGCACCAAACACAGAAGTACCGAGATATATAGAGGAAATATTATTAGAGTTAAAGAAGTAGATAGGTTCTAGCACAATGGTAACTGGAGACTTCAACACCCCACTTTCTGCACTGGACACATCTTCCAGATAGAAAATCAAAAAATAAACATCAGACTTTATCAGCATAATAGAACAAATGAATCTAATACATATTTTTCATCCAAGAGCTGCAGAATCCACCTTCTTCCCCTTAGCAAATGGATCACTCTCAAGACTAGACTATATATTAGGTCACAAAACAAGTCTTAAAACATTAAAAAAGTTGAAATAGTATCAATCATCTTCTCTGGTCACAATAGAATATTACTATAAATTAATGAGAGGATTTTGAAAACTATATAAATATACAGAAGTTAAACAATATGCTTCTGAATGCTCAGTGAGCCAATGAAGAAATTAAAAACAAAATTGAAAAGTTTCTTGAAACAAATAATAATGGAAGCACAACATAGTAAAACCTACAGGATACAACAAAACAATACTAAGATCTAAGATCAAAATTTATAGCTTTAAGTGCTTACGTCGAAAAAGAGGAAAATGTACAAATAAAAAATCTAGTGGTGCATCTTAAAAAACTAGAAAAGCAAAAACAAATTAAACCACAAAAGAGCAGAAACAAATAAATAATAAAGGAAATAATAAAGGTCAGAACTGAAATAAAGGAAATGGAAATTTAAAAAACAATACAAAAGATAAATGAACACAAAGTTGGTTTTCTGAAATGTTAAACAAAATTTACAAACATTCAGACAGACTAACAACAAAAAATGAGAGAAGAACCAAATATTATTTTGGTGCAAAAGCAGTTGTGGTTCTTGTAATTACTTTTAATGGCCCAAACCACAATAGCTTTTGCATCAACCTATAAATAAATCAGAACTGAAAAAGGAGACATTATAACTGATACAATAGAAATTCAAAAGATCATTAATGACTACTATGAGCAACTGTATGCCTATAAATTGCAAAATCTAGCAGAAATTGACAAATTCCTAGGTAAATACAACCTACCAAGATTAAACAAGAAAGAAATTCAAAACCTGAGCAGGCCAGTAAAAGTAAGAAGATCAGAACTGTATTAAAAATTAACCTAGTAAATAAAAGCCTGTATTTTATTATGGAATTCTACCAAACATTTAAAATAGCATGCCAATTATCCTCAAACTTTTCCAGAAACAGAGGGGAAGTGATTATTTCCAAACTTATCCTACTAGTCCAGTTTTTACCCTCATACCAAAAGAAGACAAGGAAGCACCAATAATAGAAAACTACAGGCCAATATCTCTGATGAATAGTAATGCAAAACCCTTCAACAAAATTCTAGCAATCTTAATTCAACAATATATTAGAAAGAGCATTCATCCTGAACAAGTGTGATTTATCTCAGGGATCCAAGGATGGTTCAATATACATAAATTAATCAATGTGATAAACCTTATCAATGAAATGAATGATAAATACAATATAATCATTTCAATGGATTCTGAAAACTAATTTTATAAAATTAAACGTCTCTTTATGAGAAAAACCCTGAAAAAACTGGGGGTAGAAGAAACATACCTCAACATAACAAAAGCCATATATGACAAACCCACAGCTGTTAATAGTACCATACTTAGTTGGAAGAAAATGAAAGCCTTTCCTCTAAGATCTGGAACACAACAAGAATGCCCACTGTCACCACTGCTATTGAATGTAGCACTGGAAATCTTAACTAGAACAATCAGAGAAGAGAAAGACATAAAGGGCATCCAAATTGGAAAGAAGAAATCAAATTAACCTTGTTTGTAGATACTATGATCTTATCTTTGGAAAAACTTAGAGATGTTACAAGAAACTTATTAGACCTAATCAACAAATTGTGTAAAGTTGCAGGGTACAAAACCAACATACAAAATCAGTAGCATTTCTATATGCCAACAGTGAGCAGGGTAAAAATAAATGTAAAAAGTAATTCCATTTACAATGCCACACATAAAATAAAATAAAAATAGGTAGAAATTAACCAAAGAAGTGAAAGATCTCTATAATAAAAACTATACTACACTGATGAAAGAAATCAAAGAGAGCATAAAAATAAAAAATAGTCTATGTTCACAGATTGGAATAATCAAAGTTGTTAAAATGTCTATCCTACCCAAAGCCATCTGCAGGCTCAATGCAATCTCTGTCAAAACATCAATGACATTCTTCACAAAAATGGAAAAAAAAATCCTAAAATGTATATGGAACCACAAAAGACTCAGAATAGCCAGAGCTATCCTAAACAAAAAGAAACAAAATTGGATATATCACATGACTTAACGTTAAACTATACCCCAGAGCTATAGTAACCAAAAAAACATGACATAGCCACAGACACATAGACAAATGGAATAGAATAGAGAACCCAGAAACAAAATCACATACCTACTATGAACTCATTTTTGACAATGGGCCAAGAATATATACTCAGGAAAAGACAGCCTCTTCAAGAAATGGTGCTGGTAAAACTGGATGATCATATTCAGAAGAACGAAACTAAAACCATTACCTCTTGCAGTATACAAAAATCAATTCAAAATGTATTAAAGACTTAAATCTAAGACCTTAAACGATGAAAATACAGCAAGATAACATTGGAGAAAATATCCAGGACATTGATCTGAGCAAAGATTTCTTAAGCAATAACCCACAAGCACAAGCAGCCAAAGCAAAAATGTGCAAATTGGATTACATCAAGTGAAAAAACTTACTCACAGCAAAGGATACAATCAACAATATGAAGAGACAACCCACAGAATGAAAGGAAATATTTGCAAACTAGCCATCTGACAAATAATTAATAAATAGAATATATAAGTAGCCCAAGCAACTCTATAGGAGATTATCTAATAATCCAATTAAAAGATGGGTAAAGACTTGAATAGATATTTCTCAGAAGAAGACACACAAATGGCAAACAGGCATCTGAAAATGTGCTCAATCTCATTGATCATCAGAGAAATGCAAATCAAAACTGTAATGACAAACCATCTCACCCATGTTAAAATGACTTATATCCAAAAACAGGCAATAGCAAATGCTTAAGAGGTGGTTGAGAAAGGCAACCCTCATACACTGTTGATGTGAATGTAAATTAGTGCAACCACTATGGAGAACAGTTTGGAGGTTCCTCAGAAAACCAAAAATTGGGCTACCATATGATCCAGCAATCCCACTGCTCGGTATATACCAAAATGAAAGGTATTCAGTCGATCAGAAAGATATCTGCACTGTCAATTTTGTTGCAGCAGTGTTTACAACAATTTAGATTTGGAAGCAGCCTGGGTCCGTTAATAAACAAATGAATAAAGAAAAAAATGTGGCACATATAAACAATGGAGTATTATTAAGTCATAAAAAAGAATGAGATCCAGTCATTTGCAACAACATGAATGGAACTTCAGACCATTATGTGAAGTTAAATAAGTCATGCACAGAAAGACAAATATTGCATATTTTCACTTATTTGTGGGATCTAAAAATCAGAACAATTGAACTCATAAATAGTAGAAGAATGGTTACCAGAAGCTGGGAAATGGAGTGAGGGGCTTGGGTGATGGCTGGTATAATGAATGTGTACAAAACATATTTAGAAAGAATACATAAGACCTACTGTTGGATCCCACAACAGGGTGACTATAGTTAACAATAACTGTACATTTTGAAATAATTTAATAATTTAAAAAGTGTAATTGAATCATTTGATACTCAATGGATAAGTGCTTGAGGTAATGGATACCCCCATCTTCATGATGTGCTTGTTTCACTTTACATGCCTGTACCAAAACATCTCATGTGCCCCATAAATATGTATACACAGTATGTATGTACAAAAATTAAAGGCAAAAAATAAAATAAACTACAAATTTTTTAATGTTCATTTTGTATTTTTTACTTAATTTGTTAATCAGTTCTAATAGTTTATTGGTAGTCTTTAGGTTTTTCTAACTATAAGATTATATTGTCTGCAAACAAGAATAATTTGACTTATTCCTTTCAAACTTCGATGTCCTTTACTTCTTTTTCTTATCTGGTTGCTCCTGCTAGGACTTTCAGTAGTATGTTGAATAAAGGTAGTGAAAGGGAGCATCCTTGTCTTGTTCAAGATCTTAGAAGAAACCCTTTTAATTTTGCTCCATTCAATACAATACTAGTTGTGGATTTGTTATGTATGGTATTTTTGAGAGTTTTTAACATAAAGCGATGTGGAATTTTATAAAATTATTTTAGGGCATCTATTGAAATAATATGATTTATTTTTCTTCATTCTGTTGATATGATCTATCACATTTATTAATTTGTATTTGTTGAAACATTCTTGTATCCCTGGGATAAATCTCACTTGATCATGATGAATGATCTTTTAATGTGCTATTAAATTTTGTTTGGTAGCATTTTGATGAGGATTTTGCATCTGTGATCATCAGAGATATTAACCTGTAATTTATTCTATGGAATACAACAAAAACAGTACTAAGAGTCATGTATATAGCAATAAATCCCTACACTGAAAACGTAGAACAACTTCAAATAAACAACCCAACAATGACTCTCCAAGGCCTAAAAAAGTAAATCCCACTAAAGTCAAAATTAGTAGAAGAAATAATAAAAATCAGAGCTGAAATAAATGAAATTGAGACTAAACATATATATAAAAGATAAACAAAATGGCAAGTTGATTTTTTTTTAATAAATAAACAAAATTTACAAACTTTGGCCAGACTAACTGAAAAAAAATTGAGAAAACTAGAATAAATAAAATCAGACATGCAAAAGCAGACATTATCACTGATACCACAAAAATTCAAAGGATCATTTGAGACTGTTATGAACAACTACATGCCAATAAATTGGAAAACCTACATGGAATGGTAAATTCTAAGACATACAAACCAAGATTGAAACATGAAAAAGTCCAAAACTTGGATAGACCAATAACTTGTAGTCAGATAGAAGCAGTAATAAAATATCTCCTGTCAAAGAAAAGCCCAGAATAGGATTACCTCCCTATTGAATTATCTGAAACATTTAAAGAAACAAACCTGCACGTTGTGCACATATACCCTAGAACTTAAAGTATAATAATAATAATAAAAAGAATAACTTGCACAAATCCTACTCACACTATTTTTAAAAATTAATGAAGACTTAATATTTTCAAACTCACACTACAAGACCAATATCACCTGACTGACTTAATCTTTTTGCAAAACGGGGAAGCTCAATGAATTAAAGAATAGAGTGGGCTGATTGCAGTGGCTCATGCCTATAATCCCAGCACTTTTGGTGGCTGAGGCAGGCAGATCACTTGAGGTCAGGATTCTGAGACCAGCCTGGCCAACATGATGAAACCCCATCCGTACTAAAAGTACAAAAATTATCTGGGTTTGGTGTCATGTACCTATAATCCTAGGTACTGGGGAGGATGAGGCAGGAGAATTACTTGAACCTGGGAGGCAGAGGTCGCATTGAGCCAAGTTCACACCACTGCACTCCAGCAGTCCAACCTGGGCCACAGAGTGAGACTCCGTCTCAAAAAAAGAAAAAAAAAATAGAGTGAAAAATGTGTGTGTATACACACACACACACACACACATTCCCATACACATATGTTCCCACATATGCCCATGCACACATACAGGCACAACATCCACATGTATAGAATATAACAGGTAAAACTGTGTTTATATACTCTACTATTCCAATGCCAAATAACTTAGATTAATATTACTATATGGGCTGGGCAAGGTGGCTCAAGTCTGTAATTCCAGCATTTTGGGAGGCTGAGGTGGGTGAATATCCTGAGGTCAGGAGTCCAAGACCAGGCTGGCCTACATGGCAAACCCTGTCTAATAAAATTATGGAAATTAGTCAGGCATGGTGGCACATGCCTACAGTCTCAGCCACTCAGGGAACTGAGGCACAAGCATCGCTTGAACTGGGAGGCGGGAGTTGCAGTGAGCTGAGATCACACCACTGCATTCCAGCCTTAGCAATAGAGCAAGACTCCGTCTTAAACAAGAACAGCAACAAACAACAACAAAAACTACGGAACGACTTTAGCAACTTTAATCAATCTTTCAGTCTTCACAGATTAGTATATTATAGAGAGATTAAAAAAACATAAGGCATGTTTTGTTCACCTCCTTCTTGGTTCTTATTATAGACTGGCCTGCTGGAGTAAGTCAGTTGTCAAACTTGTATATTGCAAAGGTATATTGACTTACGACTCTTTGTAGATATCACTTGATAGCTTGATGAATAAATATTCTTAGTTGTTATGCATTTTTATTACTTATTTGAATTTATCTATTTTAATTTCCTTTAAGTTAGTGATGCTTCTGGTCTTGTTTAAATGAAAAACACAATTCTCCTCTTAAAGTTACAGTTATGACACTGCATTACTTGAAGGGACAATGTGAGAAAGAGGGAGAGAAGGTAACGGAAAGACAAGCAAAGGAACCAATATTTTTTAAAAGCTTGGCATTTAATAAACATGGAAAAAACTTTAAATACTCAAATAAACAACAATAATTTATGCAGATATATTTGTATCAAACTAGTTAAAATGAAGGCCAGATTTTGTTACTAAATTTATTCCTCATCTCTTCGTATTATTCCAATGGAATGACAGTAATTAAAACTAATTTGTAGCAGTTTAAAAACTCATTGAGTGTAAGTTTTAGGAGGACTGTGTCTGAAATTAAACAGATTAGTATTCTAATTTTGTCTCATTTAGTCTCCTAATCTGAAAACTGAAAAAATAAAAGGAGTATTTCATGCATAAAGTTACAAAATTATTCAATACTAAGTGCATTATAATAAATATATACTTTTTCTTTTCAGAATATTTTACTATTGGCAGTACCTTTCCTCTACTCTTTAATTTTGTTGTGGTCTCCATTTAGGTAACACTAACTCTTTCACCAGAGTTAGGAATATTTAACTCAATAGGAGTACTCAAATTATCCTGGGACAAGTTCTTTTCAGTACCTCTTCTTTTGGCTTCAACGTTTCAATTTCACAAACAAATAAAAATTCTATATTATTTTACTTGGTTTAGATTCAGTTCTCTGTCTCTCTCAACAGGCAACTCTTAACAAATATATGCCTATAAAGCACTTAGAAAGTGCTGGCACACACTAAGTATTTAGTTAATATTAGACATAATTCACATAAAGAAGTGAATTGCAGTTAAGTAATAACAACGAGATTATAAATCATTCTGAAGATATATTAGCTTTGCTATAAGATATAACATCACCGAAATGCATTCATTCTTTATTAATTAACATAGTCATTTAACAAATATCACTTGAGCCACTACAAAAGTTAAGAACTCCAATAAATATTAGGATTAAAAATATTCAGTATTCTTAAAATATATTGAACTTAGAGAATTAACAACTCTTCCTCCCATTGTCTATTTATATATTTCTATATTCCTGATCATTCCTTTACAATTAGAAACAATCTCAACATAAAATCAAACATTCTAAATAACATCTGCAAGAGATTACAGAAAAACCATAGAATTCAGCCATTCATTTTCCAATTTCAATAAATCAATAGTTTAATGTAAAACACACACACATACAAATAATGCTGGAATGCAAAAAAAAATCAGATCATAAGGAAACACTACATTTTTGACAAGGCATGAAATTAGTACTTTTTAATATATCTATATGTTCATAAAATTTTACATTTTCAACATCATATAGCTGTGTCTAGGCACATATTCAAATAAAAATAAATATACTGGAAGGGAAGTGCAGCTGATATGTTCTCACATATGTGTATTAACTACCACTAAATGCTTCTATGATCCGAATTTTCACAAGTTTGCAAAGTTGTCTTGATTATAGATGGTCACAGTTTATGACACTCTATATTAAACAAACACAAAACCACCATGACATTTCAAATACATTTTTTATTTTTATTTTTTTTTTTGCCTAGGACTTCATGCATTTGCAATATGATTCTTCTTATCCTGGTCAAGAATAAATGGTCTCTATTTGGCTTACTTACGTAGTTTAATGAGGAAGAGGATTGGCTGGCCTAGGAAGGTATTGGCTGGGATGGCTCAGCACTACTCCATGTAATCTCTCATTGAATGCCAGATTAGTCTGGACGTATTTTTATTACTGGGCCAGATTACTAAATGAAAAAGGACTGAAGCACACCAGGCTTGTTGACCTTTTCAACTTCTGAAATGACACAGTGTTAATTCAACCATGTTAATACAACATTCAACTGACGATACAAGTCACAAGTCAAACTGAGATTTAAGAAGTGGGGAAACAAACTCTATTGGGATGGTAGGAGCTGCAAAGTCACGAAGCAACATGAACATACTCAGGGAAGTGTAGAATGTGGGGGCATTTTTGGAATTCTACCATGTCCCTTTTCCCAGTTACTCAGAACACCAATTATCCAGTAAAATACACAGGGGCTCATATATACGACATAATGTGGTATTGTAGTAAACTGAAATCATCTTTTTCTTGGAAAATGTGCTTATTTGAAAAATGCTGACATTCTTTAATAATCCAATGTAATATTTAAAAAGATCTACAACATGTAAAAATACTCAAACTATCTGTCCTACTAAATATGCAGTAGAAAATTCATTTTAATTATAATTGTATTGCAGCTTGCAAACCCTATATTTTTGTCATTAGAGTCAATAAAGCAATTTAGAAATTAATAAGCATTTGTCTGTGTGGATGTGGTTTCATGAATTTTAAACAGGATGAGAAATTGCTGTATTACATCTTTTGTCAAACAATGATTTCTTGCTATTAGTAGTGATGAATTAAAACTAGTTCTGTTTTTATGAATAATACACATGTAATTTCTTAGCAGTTATTATCTGAATGTTCAGTGAAATGGCTTAACATATTTTCTCAAGTGTAATTAAATAGAAATATCAATTAATATTTCAATTTTATCAAATGCTTAAGCAGGTATAACATGTGTCCAGCAAAATATGTCAGTAGTAATTATAGAGCTAGTCACAATAGGCTGTTTATCTTCTTTTTGTGGGCATAGGATATATACAATTTAATTACATATAACACTCCATTGGAAACTGAGATGACAAAAAAAGGGGAGGAAAAGAAACAGAGCCAGCGTTGTGAACAGAAAATGGCACAAATGTGGTAGTTGCTAATTCACGTACTGATTATTAATACAACTAGTAATTTTTGATTAGTCATTTTAAATATAAATGATTTAAATACATCAAAGAAAAGACAGGGTTTTGTTTGTTTGTTTGTTTTTTGTTTTGGGACGAAGTCTTGCTCTGTCACTCAGTCTGGAGTGCGGTGATGCGATCTCCACTCACTGCAACCTCCGCCTCCCAGGTTCAGGTGACCCTCCTGTCTCGGACTCCTGAGTAGCGGGGATTACAGGCACACACCACTGTGTCCAGCTAATTTTTTGTATATTTAGTAGACACGGTCAAGCTGGTCGTGATCTGCTGACCTTGTGACCTGCCCGCCTCAGCCTCTTAAAGTACTGGGATTACAGGCATGAGCCACAGTGCCTGGCTGAAAAAAGAGTTTTTAAGAGTGTGTAAATATAAAGCTCAATTATATGTTTTTGACCAGAAGCTACTTCATATATGTAAAAACACAGGTTAAAAATAAAAGGAGAATAAATTATATTATGCTAACACTCATCTAAAGAAAGGTAGAGTAGATATCTTTGTTTTAGATAAAGCAGAATTAAGAGCAAGAAAAATTACTATGGGTAAAGACAGATGTTACGTGAATATTGTCATAAAAGGGTCTTCTTAGAGAAACTAAGAAGACAACAATCTTTACTGTGTATATATCTAAAAATAGAGCATCAAAAATCGTACTATGCAGCCATAAAAAAGGATGAGTTCATATTCTTTGCAGGGACATGAATAAAGCTGGAAGCCACCACTCTCAGCAAACTAACACAGGGACAGAAAACATAACACCACATGTTCTCACGCATAAATGGGAGCTGAACTGTGAGAACACATGGACACAGGGAGGGGAACACCACACACTGGGGCCTTTTGGGTGGGTGGGGGGCTAGGGGAGGGACAGCATTAGGAGAAATATCTAATATAGATAATGGGTTGATAGGTGCACTAAACCACCATGGCACATGTATACCTATGTAACAAACCTGCACATTCTGCACATGTATCCCAGAACTTAAATTAAAAAAAAAAAAAAAAAAAAGCATCAGAAAAGGAAAAAAAAATTAAAAACAGAAATTTACTATTACATCTGCAAATCTCAACACCTTCCTCAGCAATTGATATTGATAGGTTAAGCAGACAGAAGTATCTCTGAAGATACAGTTTACTTGATTATATTATCACTCAACTAATTAAAATTTATAGAACATTCAAAAACAGTGAAATATGTATCACTTCAAAGTTCCCATTATAGTCAAAAAGACAAACTAAATTTTGAGCCATAAAATGCACACTAATACATTTTTGTAAACAAATTATGTAAAATAAATGTTCATACTGCAAACAAATTAAACTAAAAATAAATAACAGAAAGGTGAAAAAATGTTGAATTTTAGGGCCAAGAAAAAGCCTCAAGAGAAATTTTAAAAATACTTTAAACTAAATAAAATTAAAATAAAACTTATCAAAGTGTGTAGGGTGCAACACAAGCAATATTTAGAGAAAAAAATACAGAATTCATGCCTATGTTAGAATTGAAGACTTAAAATCAGTCTAATTATCCATGTTAGGAAACTAGAGAAAGAAGTTTCCTGATTTAAATCTAAAGCAAGCAGAAGAAAAGTAAATAACAATTAGAATAAAAATCAATTAATTAAAGACAGAAAATAAATAAATGCAAAGGCTGGTTTTTGAAAAATATTACTAAAATAAAGTTCTAGGCAGGATAAACAGACATAAAATTGAGAAGACAAATGTCACTAACATCAGAAATGAAATAAGCACACATTGAGATCCCAGATCCTCATTTCTAATATCATTTTTCAGGATAAGGTACTAGGTCTCCTTTGAGAAATGAGTAACTTTAGGGAGGCAGTAGGAAACATACAGTTTGAATCTGGACCATTTTCTAGGCCAAAACATAAGGAGTGATCAACAAATAAAATTTCCACTCGGAGGATATGCAAAAAGAACAAAAGAACAAATTAAGAAGTTTCCAATGCCCAAAGCTGGAACAAATTTAGCAAGAAAATTAATGATGTAGTAGCCTATCTAAACCCAATGTATAAAAGAAATATCCGTGAGAATATATTGATACAAGTAAATAATTGAATGAAGAAATAATTGGGGAAGAAAAGAACAAAGTTTTTTGGAAAAGTTCTAAATAATTTATGTTGATACTCCACCATCAAGAAAGTGAATTATTAATTTCCACCTTATGTGTGGGCTGGAGGGAGATTACATTTACAGTGGAGAAACTTTGACAAACATTTTTTCAGCCAAGTGATCAAGGTCAATGTTCACATTGGTAAGTCAAGTTTACAGCATGTAACCTTGACATGCTATAATGAGAATGACACTGTACTTCTGAGATCTTCCCTTTAAAATTTGTAACCTCAGTTTAATCACGAGAACAAAAGCAGGCAAATCCCAATAGAGGGACATCCTACAAAATATTTGACCAGTATTCTTCAAAACTGTCAAGGTCACCCAAACAAGGAATGCTCTAGCAACCACCACAGAAAGAATAACCTGAGGAGATATGATAAGTAAATGTTACGTGATAATCCATAGTGAGATCCAGGAACAGAAAAAAGAAAAGTAAAAAATTAATAAAACCTGGATAAAATATGGGCTTCAGCTAAAAACAATGTATCAATATTTGTTCATTAATTGTAAAAATAACTCTACTAACATGTTGAGAATATATTTAAGCGAGATCTGATCTTATCTAGAGAAGTCAGAGGGCACAAACTTTAAACTGAATTCTGGATGTTGAGTTGAAGGGACTTAGGCATAAAGGGCTAAGAAGAAGAATTCTTCATGACAAATTTGTGGCAGGAAGAAGGTAGTGTTCTTAAAAAACTGGAACGACAATTAGCCCAGAGCTAAAGATTAAGGGAAATACCGGTATGAGATAAAATACTGGTGTGAGATAAAGTAAGGATGTAATAAACCCTTCAGTTACCGTGTACAGCATGTTAAAAATTGTCTTTGTTATTCTAAGAGCAGCACAATATCAAAGAAGAGTTTCTTATGTCCCTTGTGCAGCTTCATTCGACAACTGATACACAAAGATGAAAGTTCAAGGTTTGCCAAGAATATTGGGAAAAGTGAGAGCCCACAGAGGTATTTGTTTTAGAAATACAGAGTAATCTTAACATAATTGTTACCATGAATTAATTCTAAGGACAAACAAATTGTCATCAGTTGTTTTTATGTGGTGCATTTATTTTTCTAAAAAGACCTCGGATACTTTGTATTATATGAAGTTTAATTTTTGCAAAAGACAATATTAGCAAATATTTGAGAGTTTAATTTTTTAAGATCCCATTTTAATCCAGAAAACTTAATCTCTTCTTATAAATACATAAAGACTAATACTTATATAATTTCCAGAATGGAGCTTTTGGGACAGCGGCATATATTTTTGGTTGATGATATATGGAAGGGCAAATTCTGTTGAATAAAGAAATCAAAAGAACAATGGCTGATGATAAAGGAGTTAGAGGGTCAGATGGAATGAGGAATTAATGAACAGACTATTCATCTGAAACATCTAACAATGAAGGAAGGGAGGAAGATAAGAAAAGTCCCTGGTGAAGAATGAGGTCAGTGAATTAGAGCTTGTTTGCATAAGGAGGGCACCCATATATGAAACAATTTATTAGCCTAAGGGATGTACATTTAAATATTTTAAATCACAGGATTAATTTATATGCTTTGAAAATGTCTAATGTATTAAAAATTTAAGATTAAAAAAATCTCATTGAAATCTCAATTATACTTTATGGAATGACATATAGTGAACAGTTTTTGTGCATTCTTCCAGGAATTTTCTGTTGCCAAATGTGTTCTATATTTGTGTATAAATAAGTGTATTTGAAGATCTTAAAAACAAAGTGAATAAATGTCTAGAATCTGAAGCCAGACTGCCTGGGTTAAAATCTCAATTGTAGTTATTGCTCAATCTGACATTAATTAAATTAATTAACCTCTTTATTTCTTAGTAGCCTCACCTATAAAATAGGCATAATAATTCTACCTGCTTACAGGACTATTGTGAAGAAGAAGCACAAGGCACTTTGGGCAATGTGTGGCATAGAGTAATTGTTACTTAAATGCATATCATTTAATTATTATTATCATTGGTGGAAAAGTTTTCGTTTTATTATCTTTGTAGTTTTTTGTATGCTTTTTGTTCTCCCTATTTGGATTCTCTAATTATGCCAACGATGGGCACTTTCAAGCTTTGTTCTTGTCATTTGACCTCATCAGCCTTGGCATTAACTCATGCTAATTGCAAAGTCAGATCACTGCAATTTCCATTGCTACAGGCTAGTTTCATTGCTGGAGTAGCAATGGTTCAAGTCCTTCTTGTTGCCCATGGGTAGATTTCTACATAACCTTGTTTTGTGCTCCAGGATATCCTTGTTGACATAAGAGTATAGCAGACCTCAGGCTATTCTATACACCCACCTATTCGCAATTAGAAAGTACAGAGGTTGTCACAAGTCAAAATTTTGAATAACAGAATATGAGGATTATTAGTGATCAACTGCCTTTACTAGAGAGAGCTTGATAAAGCATCTTCTAATTTATTCTTGCTTTTTTCCTCCTTTCTTGTTTTTCTTGATTAGAAATGGTTTAGAGAACATTTTCATATGCTGGTATTTGTGAAACAGTTTTATTTCCAAGTCTACGTACAATTTATTTTCACTTCCTTCCCATTTTTCTAACATATATTTATATTTTAATGTACAGAAGCATTTTAAATATGATGATCATTCATGTTTTCTGCATTTTTTTACATGGGAAATATTTTCTACCACAATATTGCTTGTTTTTTTATTTTCATTCTTGGTGTTTCTTGCCTTTCTATTTTTATATACTTATAGGTTAATGTTTTTCTTAAATTTTTAAATGAATAGTTTTCAGAGTAGATGTTGTTTATTTCATTTCAACAACAATTAAGAAGGTTATCAGATTTTGTTCTATGTAACTATTAAATAATGAATTTTAGCAATTATCTTTTCTTCTTGAAATACAACCAACTTTGCCTAGGTATGATTTTTTCAAGTTATAATTATATGTTTATTTTCTTTTTCTTCTGAATTTATAATAACTATGCTGATATTAATCAAAGGTAATGGATTATTATTTTGAAATTGTATGCTGGTTCCATAAATATTGTGGAAGTTTTAATTCTTTCTTGAGGCTTTTCAACAGCGTAAATAGCATCATAAGTAGCTGTTTATATAATAAATATAAAAATAAATTATAACATTTGCTGCATCATTTCTTTAAAATGTGGTTAGTTTTCTAAAATGTATCCTTTATTTTTTATACATTTGTTAGCTACAGTTTTTTATTCTGATAAATTAATAGTTAAAAATTATTTAAGAAGAAACAGGAGGTCTTGGAAACAGGGGCAAGATTTGTTCATTTTTATATTTCTCTAGTATTTCAAATTAAGTCTTTACACATATGTGGCAGTTAATGTACATCTAGTTAATTTAGGGATATTCAGTTTGGTAGAGTGTTTTGTCGTGATTTGGGAAAGGTAGTTTGATACATTTAATCATTTCTTTAATTAAATTTAATTTTATCAAAGTCATATGTGTATATATTAATACTAACAAGTCAATATTACTGAAGAGATTGCAAGGAAATGTAGGGATGTCCTTTGTTTTATCGCCTCACCTCCATTCCCACTCCTCAGAGTAGCTTCTTTTAGCTGTTCATGTTTGTATTCTATCTGAGCGTGTATTTAAATAATATGTCAACTACTTGCTATTAGTGATGAAGACTTAGTTCCCTTAACCTTTTCTTCCTTATTTGTAATGTTTATTCTCCATAGGTTTCACGTAAAAAGATGTTTCAAGAAATATTTTTATAACCTCTAACAAAACTTTAAATTATAACCTTATATCTTTATCATATTTCATAAACTTTTTTCATAAACTATGCTCTACTTTCAGGATAATGAAGATATTACATCCTTACTCTTCCCTCTATTCCTCTTCTTGATTTGTTCCTTCTCGTCTCTGTTGAGCATATTTTCAAATGATCAAGTCGTTAACCTTAATTTCTTGACGTTAAACAAATTATAATTTTTTTATAAGCTGACTAAACTTCGAAAATAATTTATATTATGCATATATGAGAATTAATATTGTTATAAGTAATAATGTATCCTGTTACAAATAATACATTAAATTATAATGACCATGTAAATACTATCCTATGTTTGAGCAAGTAGGGTGTTGGGATTACACTATCTTCCTTATTTAGCTTGTTTCACACAAAGATCAAATGGTAATTTACAGTCATCAGTAACTTCAAATATGTGTTATTTCAGTTAACTTTAGCTTTCAGCAGTTTACAGAAATGAAATATCATACAATCTTATTTCTTCTGAACTATGGACTAAATTGTGTCCCTCCAAAATTAGTATGTTCAAGCCCAAACCCCCAGTGTAATGGTATTTGAGAGATAATTAGGTTTAGATGAGGTCATGAAGGTGGAGCCCACATGATGAGATTTGTGCCTTTATATGAAGAGACATCAGACACCTAGCGCTCTCTTTCTCTCTCCTCCCTTCCTGCTTCCCCCAACCCCCTTTCTGTTTCTCCTTCTTTCTTTCTGCCATGTGAGGATGCAGTGAGGAGGTGGCTGTCTGCAAGCTGCAAGGAGAACCCTCGCTGGAACCCTGACCATGTTGCCACCAAGATTTTGGATTTGCCGGCCTCCAAAATGGTGTGAAACAAATTTCTGTTATTTAATAAACCCAGTCTGTGGTATTTTGGTAAGACAGTCTAAGCTGACTAAGACATCTGATATTTCTTTAAAAAATGTGTTTTCTATAATAACAATGTTATTGTTCATAAAAACAATCTGCTTTTATTTCTTGTTGTCCCTCTTTCTCCATTTCTTTTCTGATTACTCATTTTTCCTTCTATAATACCAAATTTTGAGACATGGTACCCTGGTACTTCTTTGTGCCACTTTTTTGAATGGAGCCATTATTCATAGGTCACCATGTGTTTTTTTCTGGTATAATTTCAGTATACTGGGGTTAGTTCTTAAATGCCATCCTAAGAAATATTATAGGGAAAGATTTATTTTTGAACACTTGTATATTTGAGAATGTCATCATTCTGCCTTCATATAGTTTATTAATCTTTCTCTGGAAATATGCACAATAAATCACATATTTTTCTTAGAATATTGTAACATTTTTCTTTCTGATATCTTATATTGTTGAAAAGGTAGTAGGTTCCAAACATTTCTTTCTTAGCAATTACAAGTTACATTTTGGAAGATTTTAGCTGATTTTTAAATTTCTCATTTACTCTTGCTTTGATGTCCGTAACAGCCCTGCAGATGTTTTCATATATGTGTGTTTTTTTTTTTGTTTTTTTTTTTTTGCTTTTAGCACTTGGTGTGTCCTTCCAATCCTTATAAAGACATTCTTTGTCTTCTTGTCCTGGGGCAAAGTAGGCAAATGTTAAAAGTCTCCAATGAATCCTCCATGCTTTATCTACGTTTTACTTTGTATTCATTTACTTTGGTTATTTTTTGAACTGTTTCCTTGACTTTATTTTTCAGCTCAAGTTTTGGACATAAATAACAACATACATAGGAGTATGTTCTTTATCTAAGATCAATTTCTTCAACTTTAAATACATTTCTGGAATAGTCTCTCATTTTATGTATTTAATGACTTCTAAAAACCATTGTAGATTAATTCATCCAAGTTTGGGGATTAGAATTTTAATGTTCACTTCTTTTTATCTGAATGATTTATTTGTGGGTAGGCAGAGAAAGGCATGCGTGTGTTTGTGTGTGTGTGCGTGTGTCTATCTGTGTGTGTGAGAAAGAGACTTAGTCACTCTCTTAGATGAATATGAGTATTATGCTATAACACAATGTTTGATTGGCATTCTAGCTTTCTAGTGCTACATTGGCTTTCTAACTTTCTAGTGCACAATATTCAAGTTCCGAATGGCAGCGGCCTCCCCTGAAACTCTCTTGGAGCTTTTTCTCTCTTTGCTTCCCTTACCTTTTCTAGAATCACTATCCTTCATCTACTTACTGTGTTCTATGAAATTTGTTTCAACCTAATTTCCTCATTTTCACCAATGAATGTCCTCTAGTTATCACTCTAATAGAGATATTATGTACTTTTATACCTCTAAATAACTTGAAGGGGCCTGAATTAATGAAGGTGTTTCAAAAATTCATTTTAAAGTCATATACTTCAATATATTCTTCATATACTAATAATTGAACTTGAATTTACCTACGGTTTCTGTAGTTTAATGAGAGAAAGTATGAAAGTATATAATGTGCTTAACTATTTTGAGGGGCAACAAAACCTGAAATAACTATTTTTGTCATTATGCTGTATGTTTTTTTTTTTTTTTTTAGTCTACAAATCTTGATACAGCACTTATTAATTGAGCTAAAGACTCAGCCCCACATCTGTTTAAAAATGAGTTATTTAGAATTAAGGAAAGTTGGAGCTCTGCAGGTCATATTAAATATCGTCTGAGCCAATTTCCTGAACACAGATTTTTTAAGACTGAAAAAGTGATAGGTTGTTTCACTTGTCCAAGGACACTTGGGTATTTCCCTGCAGAGCTTGTTCTCAACTAGAATTTCCAAAAGTTACAGTACTTAATTGTGTTACAGAAAAGGAGTCCTGATCCAGATCCCAAGAGAAGATTCTTGGATCTTGCACAAGAAATAATTCAAGGCGAGTCCATAAAGTAAAGTGAAAGCAAGTTTATTAAGAAAGTAGAGGAATGAAAAGATGGCTACACCATAGACAGAGCAGTCCCGGCGTCTGCTGGTTGCCCATTTTTATGGTTATTTATTGATTATTTGCTTTAAAAGAGGTGTGTCATTCATAACTCCCCTTTTTTTTGACCACATAGGGCAGCTTCCTGACAATGCTATGGCATTTGTAAATTGGCATGGTGCTGGTGGGAATGTGGCACTGAAGACGACCAGAAGTCACTCTTGTGGCTCTCTTGCTTTTGGTGGGTTTTGGTCGGCTTCTTTACTGCAACCCATTTTATCAGCAGGGTGTTTATACTGCGTATTTTGTGCTGACCTCCTATCTTGTTCTGTGAATGTTCTTAGAATGCTTTAAACTTATGGGAACGCAGCCCAGCAGGTTTTAGCCTTGTTTTATCCAGCCCCTATTCAAGTGGAGTTGCTCTAGTTTCCATGCCTCTTAAATTTCAGTGTCACGATTTTTAAGTTTTCTTTGGCTATTGAATTTAGGTTCTTATGTATTTAATTCATAATTTTTGTTTAATTAAAATCGTTATGATTTTCCAATTTTCCGGAATGACGTCATCAATATTTGTTTAATAGGGTATGTTTTCCAAGTTAAATAATACTGCAATCCATTTTGGGGGAAACTTATAGATTAGGAAAATAAAAAGAAATAAAGCTAAAATAATTGTTTTCACAAAGAATAAGAAAAATTGAGAAGTAAATTGCTCTTGTTAACCACCCTCAAAATTCTGAGTTGGAGTCACTCTGCACTAGTATATTCACCCAGGTTGGTTTCACTGAATATCTTAAATTTTGAGTCTAAGTATTAGTAAACTTAAATATTTGAGAAAAATATACTAGTGGTTATCTCTCAAAGACAAGTATGATATATGAAATATTTTTAGATAGATAGATAGATAGATAGATAGATAGATAGATAGATAGATTTATAATACTTCTTTGCGGCAAATCAATAAGGAAATAACACAAAGAAATATGTTTTTGTTATGTATATGTAAAAAGTAAAATCATTCAATTATCAGATGTTAAACATTTGAAAACCAAAAATTAAGGAAAAAAAATGTGACCCAGATCTGCA
This sequence comes from Mandrillus leucophaeus, assembly GCF_000951045.1. Lineage (NCBI taxonomy): Eukaryota > Metazoa > Chordata > Mammalia > Primates > Cercopithecidae > Mandrillus > Mandrillus leucophaeus. The sequence goes on along the minus strand of NW_012101757.1, from coordinate 49,633 downwards.
TTTAAAATACCTAAGTGTCTGGAAATTATTTTGGAGAGATCCAGAGACATATTCCAGTTTTACAGAGAGGCAAACTGGGTCCTATCAATTTAAAGTGGCATGAAATCTAATTTTATGTCACGTAAATATACTTTAAGACAACTTGGTACCTTCATCAAAATGCTATCACTCTGAATCTAAGCTGACTTTTCAGTTGGTCTTCATTGGATAGGAGGCAGGGTGAAACCCAGGAAGCTATGGAAATAGCTGGAGGTCAGGCAAGGGACAATGCCCTGAATTTAAGCTTTTGAGAGGTGGAGCAAGAGTTTCAAGAATCTGAAGGTAACTAGGAGAGAGGATTAATAGAATATCATATTCCAAGAGTTACATATATTTGTTAATACTCAATCTTCAAATAGAAGCCAGAGAGAGAAGCTGGATCTCCATTTAAGGTTCTGAACATAAACTATAAAGGGAATATAATGTGGATATGAAATGGGATTGTATCCCTTTTAAGTAACAGGAAATCTTGTTGTGGTCATGGTTTCCCATATTAGTTCTGCAGAATTGTGACAGAAGCCACAAAATAAAGTAGGAACAAAGAGAAAACATTAGAAGACTAGACACCATAAATGAAAAACAAATGCAGAAATGAGAAATGATATATTTAGAAGTACAAAATATGTCAAATTTGGGAATTAGTAGATATGTAATGTATAATAAATACATATATTGAAATAGCGTGTGAGAAGATATCAGATTTTTTATAATTACACTTTTGAAGTTATAGAAATTAAAATTAACTGTTGAAATAAAAACTTACCTGTGGATAAAGTGGCAAAGTATACATCATTTCCTAGGTCAGAAATGATTTATTGATAGGACAGAAAATGCATGAATCATAAAATTAAAAACAAAAGATAAGTGAACTTTATCAAAACTTTGTTATCAAAAGATACTGCTAAGGGAATGAAAAGGCAAGCCACAGACTTAGAGAAAATAATTATTTTAAATTCATATTTGATAATGGAGTTGTATTTAGAATATATAAAAGATCCTCACTATTCAATATTAACACAAACAATAAAAGTGAGGTAAGGACTTGAACAGACACCGTACTAACAAAATTGCATGAAAAACAAGTATGTGAAAGCTACTAAGTACCATATGCTTTTTGAGAAATAAGACATATAAAAGAACATCATAATGAAATGCCACTACCTATTATTTGAATGGCTTGGCTTAAACAACATCAGCAACAACCAGAAATTTAACACTAAGGTGTTTAGGTAACCATATGTCCACACCAATTCTGTATTTGGATGTGTGTCATGGCTTCATTCATAATTACTAAAACTTGGAAGTAACTATGATGCCCAGGAAAGAGTAAGCAAGTAATGAAATTTCAGTGTATCCATATCACTAAACATTATACAATGAAAAAAAAAGAAATACTAATGTATTCAACAGCATGACTGGCTTTCAAAAGCATTATTCTAAGTGAAGAAAAAGACACAATTCACATAGGTGCTAACTGCATAATTTAATTTATATGACATTAAAAAACTAGTGGGATAGAAATTATATTAACGTTTGTAAAAAATTTAAATTAGAAATAGAAGACACATAGAAAGCAGAATGGGACACTTTGGGATGGGTAATACAAATTTTCGATATTTTATTTGTAGTGGTTATCATACAATTGCTTACAAGTATCATAAATCATCAAACTGTACACCTAATATAAATACTTCAATAAATGTGAATTTTGAAACACTATTTATACTTACATTTCTTTTTTAATTATTCAGATATACATATCAAATTATTGGTGCTTATCAGTTCTGCACGAAAAGTGAATGAACAAAAATACAATTCTCTTTGCCACCAATGTCTGTGTTGTGGTGTTGGGAACCAAAAAGCCTACTATACTGGCCACTAAATTTGACCTTCTCATTACTACAACTGGATCACTCCTCTAATCCTAGCACTTTGGAAGGCCAAGGTAGGAGGAACATTTGAGCCCAAGAGCTCACGACCAGCCTGAGCAACATGGTGAAACCATCTCTTTACAGAAAATTTAAGAAGTTAGCTGGGCATGACAGCACATACCTGTAGTTCCAGTTATTTGGGAAGTTGAGGCAGGAGGGATCCTCAGGAGGTTCCATTGAGACAGAAGGGTGGAGGTTCTAGTGAGCCATGTTCATGCTACTACACTTCAGCCTGGGTGAGAGAATGTACCCTGTCTCAAAAAAAAAAAAAAAAGAAAGAAAGAAAGAAAAGAAATAAAGTAATAAATTCATTAGAAGCTTTAAAATTAAATATGTTTAACAGCACACAAAGATTATTTAATTATAAGTAACTTTTCACAATAATCTAAGCAACTCTAAAATATAATTCCATTAGAATTAATAATTTAAAAAATATTATATCTTATTATTTCAATTGTCAAAAACAGAGACATTATATGTGGCTGTGTAGTGAAAACAATAAACAAACAAACAACTAAACACACCCTTAACCATGTGTTTCTAATGTTTTGACACTGGGTCTTGCAGAAAGGATTGCCCCTTCCATGACTGGCTAATTCTGAGACACAGCAAATAATGACTCCGCTTTGTATACCTTTCATATGGAAAATAACCCATCAGAACGTATACTTCCCCAACTGCCTCCTTTACAGCGGTTTTACACCCCATTCCTCTTGCTATTCTTCTGTACTAATCATGCCAGCACCCAGTACCAGACCACTAGGGAAAAATCCATATATATCAGAGCCCACTCAAATTCTTCAAACTAGCCCATCCCAAAGCTGCTTGCCTTGTCTCGTCTGTTTCTTCCCATTGAAACCTTAATAAAGGTCCTTGCCTGTGTTCTCTTCTTGTTCCTTGTGCTTCCCGACTCATCCTGGTGCTTCCTTATGTGGTGGGGCATGATGTAGTAGTGTGAGTCTTCAATCCCTGGGAACTGTGAGTAACAAACTATTTTTTCGATGGCAATCAACTCCCAATCTGTTGACCTCATATTTTACCTGATTAGTAATAAAGATTAAATTTTAAAACATAAACACTTCCTTCAAGACAGAATTTTCATGTATGTACTTGGCTACAAAATAAATCTTTTATTCTAGCTTTACTTTTAAATTAATGACTACCAATTAATAACATAGTTTAGAAAAATTATGCTGAAAGAATGAATACATGTAGCTCTTCTTTATGAGCTTAGTTTTGCTGCAGTTGTAATAAGATATTTACAATTTTGGATATTTAAGAAACTGAGTGATTGTAAGAAGATTCTTCAATTAACATGAATACAATAATCTATGAAGAATTTTGAGCTTTATTAGAACACATGTTATGTACCTCTAGAAATATCAGACAGTCATAAAGTATCTGTTGGTACTCAAAAATATCAACTAAAAAGATAATAAAAATAATATTTTTAATTTTGTTTATTTAAATGGTTCAAATTTATTGTAGAAGTATGTAGTACAATTAAGTTCTGTAAGACTATTGTGTTAAGCAATCGCATACAGTTTAGGACACATATATTTTAATGGGTGAAGGTAATGTGGTTAGTAGTGCATTGTGCAGGCATTTTTTAAAGTATAACCACTTGCCATTTTGATATGAAATAGAAATTAACCATTTCTCATACATAGATATGACTAAATTATTTCTTGGGTATGCAAAATATAACTTAAAAAACATAAAAGGTAAATTCTTGCTTATCTTAGATATTTATAGATTTTATTGTGTATCTATATCTTTATAGATTTTGTTATAGGTATTTAAAAGATAATGTAGTTTTGTCTTATTTCTTTTATATCCTTTTTCCAAAATCACTAAACATTGTTCTGATGTCTTCTTGCAAGGACTATAGTTTTGATTGTTTCTAATTTGGAAGTGTTTACCAAGCTATTAATTTAACCTGAAACTGTTATTTATTCCAAGCTTATTTACTTGGCATTTTTTGCTACATGATTTATTTTATATTCAACACTTATTTCCAGAATTAGTAGTATGATATTATTAAATTACAAGTCCACTTTGTGTCTGCGTGAAGAATAAACTGCATTCTAAATAAAACTCACAACATAATTTTATTTTCTTTTATTAAAAATACTTAATATTTCTTAACACCATTTGATTATTTTGTAGAGACAAGGTCTGTGTAATGATACTAATTTTAAAAGGAAAAGTAACTGTGAGGAAAAGTTTACTTTATAGCTATTGTTAAATGACTTAAGTGTGTAAATAATATTCATTAATCATATATGTTTCTATCCTCTACATTAATCTCCAAGAAATTATGCTATGCATTATAAATAAATAAGTCAAGATTAAACTTGGCATTATTCTATGTACAGATGTATTTTTCAAATTAAATTCAGCTAAAATACTAAGGACCTTTATCCTATGACATACAGGAGCATTAAAATGTGATTCTAGGAAATTTTTCAGCAATTTAACAGCATCCTCAAAGATACATGTAATTTTCATATTTGCATTTTCAGTGTGGCTATACTATTTCTTTTTATGATTTTAAGACTACTGTGGAAGCTCCAGACATGAAGTCTTTATATAACCATTCTTTTAGTAAGAAAGGAAAATATCTACTCAATCTGCTTTACTCAGTCTACTGATTCTAAAGTTAATCTCATCCAGAAACACCCACATAGACCAGAAATAAAAGATAAGCAAATATCTGGTCATGCCATATCCCAATAAAGGTGACTCACTAAATTAACAATTACAAATTACATCCTTCCAAAATTCATATGTTAAAGGCTTAACTCACGAAGCCTTAGAACATGATCTTATTTGGAAATGAAGGTGATTTAGATGTAATTAGTTATGATGAAGTTATACTGTAGTGCCTGTAATACAACACTACTGACATACTACATAAGACTATTACAGAAGAAGTGGACATTTGGATATGGAAACACACATACAGGGAAAACACCATGTAAACTTGAAGGCAGAGATTAGGGTTATACATCAGTAAGCCAGGAAACACCAAAGATTTCCAGAAAATCAGAAGCTAGAAGATAGACATAGGACATACTCTCTTTCACAGCCCTCAAAAGAAACCAAACATGTTGACACTTTGACCTTGGATTTCTTGTGTCCATAATTGTAAAAAAAAGGTGTTCATTTGTTTAAGTCACAAGGTACCATTTTGTGATACTTATGCAACACTCCAAGGTATAAAAATATGCTTCCTCAAAGTGATATTCACTATGTAAAGTCTGAAGCACTGTCCATGGTGCTATTTCCTAATTATCCAAAATTGCAAATTATAAATATGATAATAAAATATGAGTTAACTTAAGTATTAAATGTCTTAACTACAATTTGTTGTCCACAGAAATTAAAAACCCCATTTCTCCAACAGTGACATGATATTAAGCAATCTGGACCACAAAACAGCATTTTCTGCTATTCACACGTTCATATTTCATAGAATTCCTCCTTAATGTAGTTTCCACTCCTGTTCATTTAACTTGTTACAAAAACCACAAACTGGTAATATTTGGTTGGGCTATGGAAAAGAAAGTTTCTAATTCATATCCTTCCTTTCTCAGCAATATCTTTATTTCTAATGTTCAAGTTAATAAAAGTAGAGTCTTTTAGAACAGAAGTATTAATATTTAAGTGACTGAAGTGCAGTAAGTTAAACTTGATTTCAAATAAAATAACATTTATAAATTTAATCAAACTATAAATTAAAATTTCAAACTCGAAAGTAGCTAATTCTAAGGGATCTGAAATTAACTAGATTATTTAGCCAATTAGGGAGTTACAGAAATTAAATGGTAAAAATGAGGCAATTTTTTACTACAATTTTTTACTACAAATTTTTTTGGGGGGAGTTAAGCCATATATATATATATATATATATATATCTGTGAGAAATATTCAAAATAAAGCAATCAAATGATAAATTTAGAGTACCAAGAAAGGGAATTTGGGAAGTAAATAAAAGAAAGGGAAATACCAAACACCAAGGTAAAATGTTGTCAAATTATTATTTATTTTCCAAGTTATGTAATGATTGGCATATCAAACTATTGCTCTAGGATAAAAAATCAAAATCACATTCTCTGCATTTATTTTTCTTAATAGCATCATATGAAAATAATTTAATTTTGACATTTTGGAGAGTCTGATCCATTTGTGAGATAGTCCAACAACAAAACATAATTAAGGCAACACAGACAAAAATCATCTGTGTAGAGTTTAGCAGATACCAGAAAAGATAGGCTCATCCTCCAAAAACAGCTAAAACTGATATAGGAGGCTTGTATCACAGCGATTGTGAGGTCCATCGTATGCATTTAGAAAATGGCATGGAGAACATGGAATCAAGTTGCTGAATATTAAAAACCTAGTATTTAGCATGCATAAATGTAAGAAACTTGAATTTTTGATTCATTTTATAGATGAATCCAGGATGATTTGCTGATGTATTAAATGCAAGGAAGAATGATAATTTTAAGTAAAAGTAAAGTATAGCTTTGAATATTTTTGTCTTTCATATATATAAGGAGAAATGTGTTTACTAAGATGAACTATATGAGACTTGCAGGATGTAGGGGCATGTGGAAATGGAGTTTATTTTTAGACACATTTACTTTGTAATGCCTAATACACAAAAATATTTGATGATTAGATAACAACAAATATACAAATTTTGGAACTATCAGCATAAACATGGTAAATAAAAGCACATAACTGATGAGATCATTTCTAAATTGAGCAAAGGCAATTGAGTGGAGACAATGAAGATAAGAGTTTGAAGGCTTACCCTTGAGCCTTCCCATCATTTTGAGAAATAACCAGCAAAATGGTTGAAAGTGATGTCCTGTGAAGGACATGAACAAGAAATCTTCATGGATTCTAAAGACAGATTTCTAAAAGAATGTAATTACAAAGAGTATCAAATGCTGATGATATATTGTGAGAATAAATCACCCATAAAATTTTCTTATGTGGAAGTCAAATTAAGACATATATACACAATGTCACTGGATTGAAGGAAGCAAATTTTTTATTGCAGGGGAGTCAATGAGAAGAACAAGTGCAGACAGGCATTATAGCAACCCTTTAAAAGAGTAATGCAGAAAAAAAAAAAGAAGAAGAAGAAGAAGAAGAGAAGAGAATGGAGTGGAAGTAATTGCTTGAAATAAGTGAGTGGAGAAACGAGATTTTTTAATGGCAATGTAAATGATCTAATGGAGAGGGAAAAAATAATGATGTTCACAAGAACATGTATAAATACACAAGCAATTCACTTGGAATGTCTATATTTTCACTTTTTAAAAATCCATATGCTTTCCTGCAATAATTATAAATCATTATCTGCCCACTTAAATGCAAGAATTTGAAATACATCTGTTGCACAATATGTTTGTAATAGATTTGTACAGGTGAAAAAATCTAAACAGTTTATTTAAAATAACAAGCCTTAATAATACTTGGCAATGGAACTGGCACAGAGTGTGCATTTTAAAACAAGCTGCAAGATGAAAATTCATTAGAGAAATAAGTAACCTAGTATGGTAGAGTTTCTCAAGATGTGGCTCATTGCACGAGGCCTTAATAAACACTTTAGATAATTCTACATAAACAGGTTTGGAATAAACCATTATTCATACTTTGAGTTTAAAATTCATATTTGAATGCCTCAGCCTAAAATTTTGTTGGTTAAGTTTCAAAGCAAACTCTTTCTATATTGAGAAATATACTAGATACATGATTATGAGTATACATTTATTGATTGATTTAGAAATTCATAACGAAATAGAACTAGCTACAACTTTACACAGAATATTTTAGTAATTATTTTGTATTACATATTTCTGTTTTCTCAACCTCATAAAATATCATTTATCTAAAAGATAACCTTACATAAAATTTTTATAAAAACCTGTGCAAACCTTATGTAAACCTCATCTAAATTTTTTTTGTTTTATTCTATTTTTGTTTTGTTTTAAAATATTACCTAAAGAATATAAGGTTTTGGTTAGAGCAAGCCAGTTGTTGATGAAGTTTGGTGTAGGCTTCCTCAATTGTCTTTAATACATTGCTCATTAGCATTTAATACGTAGCTCATCAGCACCTGCTCCTGAATGTATGAAATTATCTCTGTCACCCTGAACCGTTAAGGTCACATTATGGTTACAAGCATCGCTTGTCCTTTCTTGTCACTTCCTTCCCCCTTTGTTTTTTGTTATCTGCTTTCTAATATTAAGAAAACACTTTTTTTCAAGACGGAAAACTAAAATTTATCTTTAAAACTTGTGAATATCCATTGAAATTCCTTCTCCCTTCTTTTTAATTTTCTGATGTATGCAAGCATTCGTTCATTTAATGGGTATTTAGTGATGCTTAGATGAAGACGTGCTGGTATTTTAGAGTCTGCCAGACTTAGAAATTCCTCTACTGTCTGACTAGGACAATATTTTCATCCCTCTATCCTGTGATTCAAATTTGAAAATACTGAATGAGAGTGGCAATCAGTTTCACATTATCTGTATTTTCTTAAACTCAGAACACATATAATATCTAAATCATTTGCATTCTTTTAATTCTCTGACTTAAGTTGGAAATTGTCAATAGTTTGAATGGTTCTGAACCACAAAATGAATGTAACTTGCTTGGTTATACCAGAGGTAAATGGCTCTAATTTGGATCAAGGACTTACATACCCAGGCCTCATCTTCCTGTATGGTAGATAGGTAGCTAGCTGTCTTATAGAAAGTTGTACATCAATACTGACCTATTTTGTGAAAAAGCTATTGTTTTCATAATAAAGAAAACTATCTTTACTGGGCTAGAGACTTTAGATTTTAAAAGGGAGATTTTTTTGACCCATGGCCAAGAAATGCAGGTACAAATTAGCCTTAGGGAATAATGATTAAAATATAGTTCTTGGTACGAATCTTTTTAATTTAATAGGTTGAGAAGATGTAAATAGGTAATTAACAACAGACCTTTCTGAATATTAAAACAGATATATGTATATATCTAAAATTAGAGATGTTGTACATCACAAGTTTCATGATAATTAAGTTAGACTTGAAGTTAGTCAATATTTATTCAGAAACAGGATAAAGGATGCTATTAAATACAAGGAAAGAGTTGGCTTGTTCAAATATCCAAGAGATAGTCAGGGGAGGTCTTGATGAATGCAAGCAAGAGTAGTGGAACAGCTGCTAACTGCAGGTGAAAAGTTTGGGTGTGGGCTATGTTATCAGAGACAAAAGGAGATGAAATACTACTTAACTAGAAGGATTTTAAGATCTTCAGACAGTCAAAAGGAAGATTCTTTTTTTTGCATCAGATTATAAACATGTTTATTTATTTTGAAATATAACACACATACATAAAGGTATATAACATTAAAATGTATAATACACCAAACAAATAAAAAACATTCACATGTCCACCACTGAGGTCAGGAAATAATACATTGTCAGAAGCCATCACCATCTCTTTGGTAAACATGACCTCTTCCATCAAGAGATAATCAATATCTTGAATTTGATGACAATCATATGCTTGTCTTTCTGTTTAATTTTATCATCTATGTATACATTCTTAAATTTCTTAAATAGAATGGTTTAATTTACACTTTTTCACATTTTATGTACATTAAATTACATGTATTTTCATCTTGCTGTTTTAATATTTTATTTTTCTGTTAGCATTGTCCACATGTTGTAACAAACTCTGTTTTACTACTGTTTTTTTTTTTTTTTTTTTTTTT
>NW_012101757.1:31150-39611 GCF_000951045.1 Mandrillus leucophaeus | reverse complement strand
TTTTTTTTTTTTTTTTATTGTTTGAGTACACCACAGTTTAATCAGCCATTCCACTTCTGATGGACAGCTGGTTTCCACTACAGGATATATGATGCTGCTTTGAATATCTTTTATGTGTATCCATGTACATATATGAGCAAATTATTTGGGTTTATGGATACAGAAATGCAATTTCGGGGTCATGCATTATAAGTTTATTTGATTTTAATATAAGAGAATGTTTTTCCTAGTTTACATTACTATATAAAATTGAAATAGAGTTAACTTTTTATAATAGTATTGTCAGACATTTCTTTTTTTTCTCATTGTGGTTTTTAATTGGCATTTTGGTGATGTTTAGACATATTGGGCATTTTTTTCATATATATCTGTTGGCCATTAGTATTTCTTAAGAAATGTCTATTTTGATCCTTTGCTCATTTTTATTTTTGTTTTAAATTATACTTTAAGTTCTGGGGCACGTGTGCAGGATGTGCAATTTTATTACATAGGTATACACATGCCTTGGTAGTTTGCTGAACCCATCAAACCATCACCTACATTAGGTATTTCTCCTAATGCTATCCCTCCTCTAGTCCCCCATCCCCCAATAGGCCCCAGTGTGTGATGTTCCCCTCCCTGTGCCCATGTGTTCTCATTGTTCAACTCCCATTTATGAGTGAGAACATGCAGTGTTTGATTTTCCATTCTTGTGATAGTTTGCTGAGAATGATGGTTTCCAGCTTCATCCATGTCCCTGCAAAGGACACAAACTCATTCTTTTTTATGGCTGTGTAGTATTCCATGGTGTATATGTGCCACATTTTCTTTATCTAGTCTGTATTTGATGGACATGTGGGTCAGTTCCAAGTCTTTGCTATTGTGAATAGTGCCACCATTAACATACGTGTGCATGTGTCTTTATACTAGAATGATTTATAATCCTCTGGGTGTACACCCAGTAATGGGATTGCTGGGTCAAATGGTATTTCCAGTTCTAGTTCCTTGAGAAATTGCCACACTGTCTTCCACAATGGTTGAACTAATTTACACTCCCACCAACACCATAAAAACATTCCTATTTCTCCACATTCTCTCCAACATCAGTTGTTTCCTGACTTGATGATCGCCATTCTAACTGGCATGAGATGGAGGAATATTCACCAAGCAAATGGAAAGCAGAAAAGCTGGAGTTGCAATCCTAATCTCTGATACAAACAGACTTTAAACCAACAAAGATCAAAAGAGACAAAGAAGCGCATTACATAATGGTAAAGGTATCAATGCAGCAAGAAGAGCTAACTATCCTAAGTAGATATGCACCCGATACTGGAGCACCCAGATTCATAAAGCAAGTTCTTAGAGACCTACAAAGAGACTTAGACTGCCACACAATAATAGTGGGAGATTTTAACACCCCACTGTCAATATTAGACAGATCAACGAGACAGAAAGTTAACAAAGATATTCAGGACTTGAACTGAGCTCTGGACCAAGTGGACCTAATAGACATCTACAGAACTCTCCACCCCAAATCAACAGAATATACATTATTCTCAGCACCTCATTACACTTATTCTAAAATTGACCACATAATTGGAAGTAAAACACTCCTCAGTAAATGCAAAGAACAGAAATCATAACAGTCTCTCAGACCATAGTGCAATCAAATTAGAACTCAGAATTAATAAATTCACTCCAAACCACACAACGACATGGAAACTGAACTACATGGAAACTGAACAACCTGCTCTCAAATGACTGCTGGGTAAATAATGAAATGAAAGCAGAAATAAGAGTGTTCTTTGAAACCAATGAGAACAATGACACAATGTACCAGAATCTCTGGGACACATTTAAAGCAATATTTAGAGGGAAATTTATAGTACTAAATGCCCACAAGAAAAAGCAGGAAAGATCTAAAATTGATTTCCTAACATCAAAATTATAAGAACTAGAGAAGCAACAGCAAACAAATTCAAAAACTAGCAGAAGACAAGAAATAACTAAGATCAGAGCAGAACTGAAGGAGACAGAGATACAAAAATGTCCTTCAAAAAATTAATGAATTGAGGAGCTGTTTTTTTGAAAAGAGCAACAAAATAGACCACTAGCCAGATTAATGAAGAAGAAAAGAGAGAAGAATCAAATAGACACAATAAAAAAATGATAAAGGGGATATCACCACTGATCCCACAGAAATACAAACTACCATCAGAGAATACTATAAACACCTCCATGCAAATAAATTAGAAAATTTAGAAGAACTGGATAAATTCCTGGACACTTATACCCTCCCATGTCTAAACCGGGAGAAGTTGAATCCTTGAACAGACCAATAATAAGTTGTTGTTTTTTGTTGTTGTTGTTTGTTTTTTTTTTATACTTTAAGTTCTAGGGTACATGTGCACAACATGCAGGTTTGTTACATATGTATACATGTGCCATGTTGGTGTGCTGCACCTTGAAATTGAGTCAGTAATTAATAGTCTACCAACCAAAACAAGTCCAGGACCAGACGGATTCACAGCCAAATTCTACCAGAGGCACAAAGAGGAGCTGGTGCCATTCCTTCTGAAACTATTGTCAGACATTTCAGTTGTTTCTCTGTAATTGTCTAATCATTCCTCAAATTGCTATATGTATTGGCCTTTCCTGATTACTGATGGAATTGAAACCATTTTTGTTTATATCAATGATTTGTTGACCATTTAAATTTTATGAGATGAATATAAAAGTTCTTTGTCCATTTCTATTTTGGGTTTTATGTATTTTTAGTAATTACTTAAATAATGTTTTATAAATTCTGAATATTAATATTTTATTGGTTATATATATTGTACTAGATTTTTTCGCTTTATGTATTTTATTTTTCTACTTCTATCACAGCTTTCACAAGCAGATGTTCTTTATTTTAATATTGGTAAATTAACTGAGAATTTCCGTTACAAATAATTTTATTTAGTATTTGAAAATAAAATAACCTGTATCATAGCTATTTTAGAAAATGTCTAAAATATAGGAAGGGTAATGAAAATCCTCAGGATCACATATCTAGAGAACAAAATTGAGTCTGCTTTGTTCACTACGTCCTAGATACATATGTGTTTCTATATGTTACCTCTTTCATGGTTTAAAAAAATGTCAAAGTAATCATCATTAAATCCACTTTATTATATCACAAAAACTATGCTCAGATCTAATAACTTTTGTAAGCTCATGTGCTATTAGATATTATCTTAGTCCATTCAGATTGCATTAAGATACATTAAACTGGGTGGCTTACAAACAAATTTTTTTCTTACAGTTTTAGAGGCTAGAAAGATCAAGATGAAGGTCCCATCAGGTTCTGTGTCTGATGAATGTTCACTCACTGCTTCACAGATAGTGCCTTCTTGCTCTGTTCTCTCATGGTAGAAAGAGGAATAAGCTTCCTGGTACCACTTTTATATGGGAACTAATCTCATTCATGAGGACTCCATCCCGTGACCTAATCATCTTCTAAAGGCCTTGTCTCTCAATATTATTACATTGAGGATTACATTTTGACCAAATAATTTTGGGGGGGACACGAATATTTAGACCATAAGAGTATGTTATAATATTAGAGATACAGTAGTAGTATAATTATAACTTTTGTAAGTGCTATATTAAGCGTTTTGTGAAGTACCATGTTAGTAGTGTAACCATGGTGACCATAAGTTAATTCAACTTTGTTGAGCACCAAACAGTTAAAAAGTATTCCATTAAGAGTCATTTCTGGGGCACGCTACCACTTTCTAATATTTTACTGAGCGTCCAAATAAAATCATGAAGGGAGACATTTTGTTATGTATCTTTCCAGAACAGTAGCTTCTACATGTATTTTATCCAAATTTTTAACCCAGCAGGTACTCAATAAGCACTTAGTGAAAAAATGAATGAACAACTCTGCTTTGTATAAAGGATCAGGACTGGATTGGAACAATAGGAGACAAGATGGCAATTTACATTTCTTTAAATGACATGCTGAATTACTCTTGGGTGAGTTTGCTGTTGCACATTATTCATCTGTAAAACTACAATATACTGTGATCTCTTAAAGAAAATAGCTTGAGATAACTCTTAGAAATAAAGCATTCTCTCATGAATACAGTGTGCTGTTTCTGCTTTATTTTCATGTTTTAAATACGTTGGAAAAATGCATAGCCTTTCATAGCATAGCAGTAAAATAAATACTGAGGAGGATAAACTCTTAATTCAGCTTTGTATTTCAGTGAAAATATACAATTTATACTGCTAAACACTGAATATTTAAAAATAATATAAATTGGTTGGAATTGTCTATTCCTAAGAAAATCTCAAAATGAAGGTTCCTTTTAGGGGTTTGAGAAACAAATTCATTAAATTGATTATTAAATTTATCTCCACATATCTTATTAACAAACCAAGGAAAATCTTGTACAGAAAGACATAAGCATACTTTGCAGATCAATCATAATTGAATTTTTAGCTTTGTAAGTTTCAGTATTTGATGAATGCAAACATTTAAAAATATTGAGCAAAATCTGAGCTTTACTTTTATGCTAGATATATGTGTCCCCAATGAGCGTCTGAAGAATACCCTATCTTTGATCTTGCCAAAAACAAGTAGTTAAAACTATAATGTCTTTTCTATTTAGATAGTCTGTATCCATGGAAACGCAATACTATATGAGTTTGTGTTATTCTGACATTGTCTTATAAGAAATAAAATACACACAAAAAAATGCATGTGTAGGATTGTAAGTCAATGCATAACTAATTTTAATCTCATTTATTGTAGTTTTACATCTATATTAAAAATATGCCTATTCCTTCATTGGACATTTATTATAAACAGATATTTAGCATAAGTAGGCACTTGCCTATGTACTCATGATAAAATAGTGAACATTACTGACAACGTGCACTGCTCTCACAGTTGACATTATAGTGTTATGTTTATGTTTTTATACTATGTGTATATATATATAAATAGAATTTTATTATATTTATAGTATATGTATATGAGATTATTTATGTTACGAGGCTGAGGTGGGAAGACATCAATAAACAAATACTAAAGTATTTATTGTGCAATATATTAGTTCCTTAGAGGAGGAATCTCCACACAAGGAGTGTGTGCCAATAAGTAAAATATTTTATGCTCTTACTCTTTCTTCCTACTAATATTTATGCAGTGCAACCCTAACCTGCTCTGGCAAGCTGAAATTTGAAGGGAAAGGAAGAATCTTAAGGAGAATGAATGACGTAGTCGAGAAATTGACTATTTCTTGCACTCATACTCCCATTACAGAGTTTTCAAGCTGAAACATTCTAAGTCAGGGAAGGGCAAAATGTTAAACCATGTTCAGAGATTTAACTGTTGAACTGTCCTGAATATTTTAATTGCTAAAGTGAGGCAATTACTGAAACTAAATTGGGTAGAACTTCATAACCAGAAAAATCATAGGGTCCTCTTTAAATGTCAACAAAGGAGTGAATAATTACTGCATCTCATGGTAAGAGACAAATAAAATTGTTTTCTGCTTACTTGCTACATGGCCCACCTATTCAATGTAAAGCTAACGGGTGAAAATTAATATAGAGGATTTGATCGTACAAACTATGACTGTCCAAGTAAAAATAACGATAAGAATCATAGAAAATCATCTGAATAAAAATCAGAAAAAACAGAAAAATAAAAAGAATATATGAAACTTGTAGAAAGTGTAAAACCACAAAAAGAGTTAAAAACAATAAGTAGTGGTGGAGTACAGTGTTCGGTAAAGTAACATATTCATTCTAAATTGTTGCCAGAGTCCACATTTTAGTCCAGTGAGCCTAGATGTGCAGTGTGGTCATTGGGTTATTTGTCATATCGACCAAGTAATTTCAGATAGGGGTTCCAACAGTTAGACCTACTATAATATCTGATCATCTAATATGGCAGATAAATCAGAGTGGGGCTACGCTGGTCTGTATACACTCAAAAAAATAAAGGTATTGTTGGGGGTTTCTCTACTTGCATTTATAATGCACATAATGGTTATATTCTGTATTAAGCAGGATAGGCAAGGTAGCTACAGAACAAAAGATATGGCTTTATTAATAAGCAGAAGGGATACCATATATACCCTAAATAAAGGAAATAGTATATCACAATCAAATCAGAGCAAAAGACAGCGGAAATCATATGGCTAAAATAAACATTGAGATGCTGCAGTTGAGTAAACAGTTTCTCACACTAAAACATGCATGTTATATAACAGGAGTCAGTGTTGTGGAAACAAGCAAGAAAAAAATAGAAAACAATTTATGACAAAAATGAGAAAGATACTACACATATATATGTGTATATTTACATACATACATGGAAATCTGTGAATTCTGTGGAAAAGTAATGTAATTATAATAAATTTTAAATCACAAAATAAATGCAGATATTCTGATGTCCATCAAAGTTACTTAAAATGAAGTTATCTTCAATTCTATCTTTTTATGTGTTTCCAGCCATTTATGTCCTGGAAAATAATTGACAATAGAAGAGAAAAACCTCGCTGATGAAGAACATATCAAATTTATGTTTATATTAAATGATTAATTACATATATTAATATTTCTGAATACTTATGGTATTTTTAAAACATTCAGTTTTTAAAAAGATGGAATTCCTGCCTTTTGTGACAACACGGATGAATCTGGAGAACACTTGCTAAATAAAACAAGCCAGTCACAGAAGGGCAAATCTGCAGTATTCCAATTACATGAGGTGTCTGTAAGTGTCAAACTCATAGAAGCAGAGATTACAACAGTGGTTTCTGGGGTTTGGAATCTAGGAAAAATGAAGAATTGTTATTCAAAGGCTATAAAGTTTCAGTTACGCTGGATGAATAAGTTATAGAGATCTGTCTGACAGCACAATGTCTACAGCTTATAACACAGCATGGTCACTTCGACATTTGTTAAGAGAGTTAACCTAATGTTAAGTGTTCTTAGTATACACACACATAGAAAATGAGACAAAAGCATACTTTGGGAGGTATTGGGTATATCTACTACCTTGATTGTGGTGTCTATATGGTATCCTGGATGTTTGCATTTGTCCAAATTCTTCAGATTTTACAAATTAAATAAATGTAGATTTTGTATATCAAATATGAAAGCGGATAAAAATAAATTAAGGTGTTAAAATATGGTGGATTAATAAAAATGACTAAATGAAGCAAAATAAATATAGTACTTATGGAAGGAGCAGGATTAAAAAAGAAAAAATACAAACAAGATACATAGTCTTAAAATAGAAAAATAGATCTTTAGGAATAGGATTTATATGACTACCTGTTTGAATTTCTTGTCAAAGTGCCTTCTAAAAATAATTACTATATGCAGAATAAAGCAGTTTTTTGAGATGAGTCATTTCTTATAATTAGAGAATATCTTTCTTTTGAACAGCTCAGTGGGATATGCAATTTGTAAATTCATATATATTTAAAATTAGGAGAATTATTAATATGAAAAATGACTTTAGTAATGCTAAATAAACTCTTTAAACAATGGAAAATTATTTACTGTTATTTTCTAAAGTAGTACATTATTCTTATAAAGGCTGCATGCAATGATAGAGCAAATGTACTGGCTGTTATGAGATTCAGGTACCAGATATGTTTATGTCACCATAAACTGAATTCTCTGTACTACATTTTCCCTGTCTATAAAAGTGTGAACTGTATAATACTTAATTTCTTCATGATTCTGACATTCAAATACCAGTCAGCTGAAAATAACTCTGATTATTTCTTTTACATGGATTATTATTCAATAATATTTAAAACCTATGCCTCTTTTCCAATAATATTTAAATGTATATTTTTAGTGCTACAGATTAACAAAATTCCAGTTAATTACTTAAATCAGTTAAAAAAAAAAAGCTGAATTTTATTAAATCCAAGTGGTATTTTTACTGAATTATTTTGATTTAAGAACTAATTCTCATATTTTATTAGATTTGTTAAATATTGTGGTTTTCATAGTTGACTACTAGGTAGTAGTTGCAAATATAATGTAATTCTGTTTAATTTCATTAAGTCTACAATATTAATACAGTTATTGATCTCAAATAACTCTACATTCTTTATTCATAAATTTTGCCAATTAAGCAATGTCCAGTGTTTTATATTTTTGGTAAAATATTCTAGATTTAGTTTTCCTTTAATTTAACTTTATATTCATAACCTGAATAATCATGTTTTGCTAAAACATGTAACCATAGGTGGCGATATCTGTAGTAGCTAAGGTTTTACATCTTCCAATTGATTTCTTCAAAAATAATATTTGGGTGGAGCATGGTGGCTCATGCCTATAATCCCAGCACTCGGCCGGGCGCGGTGGCTCAAGCCTGTAATCCCAGCACTTTGGGAGGCCGAGACGGGCGGATCATGAGGTCAGGAAATCGAGACCATCCTGGTTAACACGGTGAAAC
>NW_012101757.1:29758-31016 GCF_000951045.1 Mandrillus leucophaeus | reverse complement strand
AGAGCAAGACTTCGTCTCAAAAAAAAAAAAAAAAGAGGCCAAGAATCAAGAATCACTTGAAGTCAAAATTTCAGGGCCAGCCTGGGCCACATGGCAAGACCCTGTCTCTAAAAAACAAAACAAAACAAAATGCCATATGTGTGGTGGTGTGCACCTGTAGTTTTGGCTACCTGGGAGTCTGTGGCAAGAGAATCCCTTGATCCCAGGAGTTTAAGGCTGTAGTGAGCTGTAATCATGCCACTACATGTTAGCCTGAGTAACTGAGTAAGACTCTGTCTCTAAAATATAAAAATAATGTTTTTAACTTTTATTTTAAGTTTAGGGGTACATGTGCAGGATGTGCTTGTTTGTTACATAGGTAAATGTGTGCCATGGGGTTTGTTGTAAAGATCATTTCATTACCCAGGGATTATACCTAGTATCCATTAGTTATTTTTCCTGATCCTCTCCCTCCTCTCACCCACCACTCTTCAAAAGGCCTCAGTGTGTGTTTGTCCCCTCTATGTGTCCATGTGTTCTCTTCATTGAGCTCCCATTTGTAAGTTAGAACAGACAGCACCTAGTTTTCTGTTCCTGTGTTAGCTTGCTAAAGATAATGGCTTCCAGATCCCTCCATGCCCCTGCAAAGGACATGATCTTGTTCATTTTTATGGCTGCATAGTATTCCATGGTGTATATGTACCACATTTTCTTTATCCAGTCTCTCAGTGATGGGCATTTAGGTTGATGTTAGGTCTTTGCTATTGTGAATAGTGCTGAAATGAACATATGTGTGCATGTATCTTTATAATAGAATGATTTGTATTCCTTTGGGTACATACCCAGTAATGAGATTGCTGAGTCGAATGGTATTTTTGTCTCTAGATCTTTGAGGAATCACAACACTGTCTTTCACAATGGTGGAACAATTTACACTCTCACTAACAGTGTAAAATGTTCCTTTTTTCTCTGCAACCTCACCAGCATCTGTCATTTTTTGGCTTTAAAATAACCACCATTCTGACTGGTGTGAGTTAGTATTTCATTGTGGTTTTGATTTACATTTCTCTAATGATCAGTAATGTTGAGCTTGGACAAACCTGACAAAACAAGGAATGGTTAAAAAAAAATCTCGGTGCGGTGGCTTACGCCTGTAATCCCAGCACTTTGGGAGGCTGAAGCGGGTGGAACACCAGGTCAAGAGATTGAGACAATTCTGGCTAACATGGTGAAACCCCGTCTCTAATAAAAATACAAAAAATTAGCCTGGCATGGTGGC
>NW_012101757.1:15602-29613 GCF_000951045.1 Mandrillus leucophaeus | reverse complement strand
TATTAAATAAGTGGTGCTGGGAAAACTGACTAGCCCTACACAGAAAATTGAAAGTGGACTCCTTTCTTACACCATACACAAAAATTAACTCAAGATGGATTGAAGACTTTAGTGTAAAACTATAAAAATCCTGGAAGACAACCTAGGCAGTACCATTTAAAACATAGGCACAGGTAAAGATTTCAAGACAAATATGCCAAAGGCAATTGCAACAAAAACCAAAAGTGACAAGTGAGATCTAATTAAATGAAGTAACTTCTGCACAGCAAAAGAGAAACTATCAACAGAGTAAATAGACAATCTACAGAAAGGGAGAAAAGTTTTACAAACTATGTATCTTACAAAAGTCTAATATCCAGGATCTATAAGGAACTTAAACAAATTTACAAGAATAAAACAACCCCATTAAAAAGTGGGCATACCACGGACATAAGTGCAGCCAATAAGTATATGAAAAAATAATTATTAATAATAACATTGGACAGAGTGACATCAGAAGGATTGCAGTGGCAGAGTAGGAATCCATATATACTCCTTCCCTACCATAAACACAGTGATGTAACAAAACAATCATGTAAAAATACCTTTTGTGAGGAATCCAGAAATGAGTCAAGTGGCTGCAGCACCCTGAGGGAATGCAAAAGTACCCATATTGAAAGCAGGAGGAAAACGTAAGACTATTTTTGCTACAATCGTTACCCCCAAATATAGTGCCATATTATCAGGTGGAAATCTTCAGCTCTAGCTTTTCCCTGGGGGAGAGAAGGTGTACCTCTTATCCAATGACTCAACACTTCCAGGGCCTACCTAGAATACTAGCTTCTGTATAGTCTGTCTTGGAAGGCTGACAGGACTCAGCATAATGTATTCACCTGGACAAGTGAGAACATGGATTGCAGTTTGGGTTGGCAGTAGTCAGAATTCCTCTCCCAGGTCATTAAAGAGAAAATTAATAAAAATCCCCAGCTTCCATCTTCTCCCAATGTAAGGAGAGATATACTCTGTGTCCAAAATTCCGACTTTTCCAGGGGCTAGCCCTATGATTGGATTCTGTCTAGCTTGTCTTGGAGTGCTGATAGGACCTGGAATAATCTAGCCAACTGGGTTCTAGTGGCAACAGGGGCAGTGGTTGATATAACATGCAACAATTCCCTGGAAATCCCTCCACCTTGCTCAGCATGGGCTGATAGGCCAAAAACAATGAGATCTGTGTTTCTCCATGTAGAGGAAAAGAGCCTTACAGAATAACCAATAATATCAATTTTCTCAAGACTGGTTGGGGAAATGGCTTCAGTCTCGCTTGTGAGTGTTTTCTGATGTGACTTGGCATACAATAGACCCAGGGTTTCTAAAGATAAAGTGAGTCGAAGCACTAAGTTTGAAGAGGCCCCCATAATTTTTGACTGTGCTGATTAGTAAGAGTCTTTTCATAAATAAGGCAAGCTCATAAAGACTGGAAGAGGTGGATGTTCTGTCAGTTGATCTGACATCAACACAGAGATTCAAGAAAAATAAAGAAATTGTACAATATATTCTAAACAAAAGAATAAGGTAAAACTTTAGGAAATTACCCTAATTAAATTGAGTTTTATGACTTATGTGACAGAGAATTCAAAATAAACCTCATATAGTTCTTGTTTGCTGAGATAAGAAGAACAATGCATACATAAACAGAAAACATAAATAGAGAAAATATTTTAAGGTACCAAACAGAAATCATGGAGTCGAAGAAGAATATAATAACTGAGAAAAAAATCACGAAAGGGTCTAATGGGAGCCTAGATCTGCAAAGCAGGAGACAATGACTAACTTCAAAAATAGGTAACTGGCAGGGAGCAGTGGCTCACACCTGTAATCCCAGCACTTTGGGAGGCCGAGGCAGGAGGATCACGAGGTCAGGAGATCGAGACCATCTTGGTTAACATGGTGAAACCCCGTCTGTACTAAAAATACAAACAATTAGCCAGGCATAGTGGCGGGTACCTGTAGTCCCAGCTACTAGGGAGGCTGAAGCAAGAGAATGGCATGAATCTGGGATGCAGAGATTGCAGTGAGCCGAGATCTCACCACTGCAGTCCAGTCTGGGCGACAGTGTGAGACTCCGTGTCAAAAGAAAAAAAAAAAGTTTGTTTGGGTTGGTAAATCAATAACTAATTTCTCAGTATTATTTTGAGATTATATAACTAATCTGCAAAAATTTCTCCCTTTACTTTTGCCATTATTTGATGATTTTCTAATTCTACTAATCTGCTACATTCGTCAAGAAACAACCTATTGTAAACAAGAATTGTATTTTCTCTATTTACATGTTTATTGAGTTATGTATTATTGTATGAATTTATAAATCTTTATTTAATAAACCATATATTTTTCATTTTTTTAATGTTTTGATTTTCTCTGACTTGGCAAGTACATGTCAGATGGCTATCTATGCTTTTCATGTTCTTTCACTCTTTGAGTAATTTCCTATTTTACTCTTTTTTTCTCTCTGTCTCTGTCACATGCATACACACAGAAAGACACACATATGTACACCAAAATAATACAGATGTATCTAAATATAAACAGATATACATATATACATATATTTATGTATATTTTTATAGTGCATCTTTGTCTTTGTAGCTGTATCTATATCATATCTATACATGCATGTATACACACTCTCTATTTTTATTATTTATTTATATATTTACCTTTCTATATCAATGACCAGCATTCCATAATTGCGTAGTGCAATTCTAATAGCTCAGGGTCTATTCTAGCTTCCATTACTTCTAATTCTGTAGTTCCCTCATAGTCAGATAGTGAACTCATATTTTCCTCAAAATTCTACTCATGTGCTCATGACCAAAGATATTGAAAGCAGTTTCAAAAATGCTAACAGGACTGAGTGGAGTAGTACATGCCTGTAGTCCCAGTTATTTGGGAGTCTGAGGTGAGAGGATCACTTGAGCCCAAGATTTAGAAGCTACAGTGAGCTATGATGATCCCACTGCACTTCAGCGTGGATGACAGAGAAAGACCCTGTTTTAAAAAGAAAAAAAAATGCAAATGCACAACATTGTGAATATGTGACGTCAGTTTATAGGTCTTTGTTAACAAAGCTATAAAAACATACAGTGACATTCAATAATCTTGAGTGTACAATTTCAATTACATTTTGTTTATCTCCTTTTCCAGTGAATTCCCAGCCTCAGAACTCCTCTACAGTATTTTCCCAATTTTTATATCACTGATTATTTTTGACCATTGTAGATTTCATGTACGTGATATCATACTATATGCACTCTTTTGTGTTCATTTTCCTTAAAACTTCAGTATAATATGTGTGATAAATATGTTGTAATATCTATCAGTTGATCATTTTTATTCATGACCAATTATTATCTTCTTGGTGTGACTACATAACATTTGCTTATTTATTCTTCTGTTGATGAACATTTAGGTTGCTTCTAGTTTTTCTCTCTTATGAATTAAGATGACCTAAGTATTCTTATAGGTTTTGGTAAATATCTATGCTAAATTGCTGCTTTCTAGAATGAACGTATATTTAACATTGTAAGAAATTGTCAGATTATAATTTGTTCTTCTACTAGAAATGTATAAGAGTTCCAATAGATTGATTTCCTCATCAAGATTTTATTTTGATGGTTTCATAAAAAATATGTAACTATTTTAGCAACCATATACTGATATATCATTGTTTAAATCTGCATTTCCTTAATGACTAATATGGAACATTTTTTAAATGTCCTTACTGGCCATTTACACTTTTGTTTTGTTTTGTTTTGACAAGTGTTCAATTGGCCTAATTTTCAAAGACACTTTGTGTTTTTTATTGAGTGTAGAAGTTTCTTATCTTTTAAAATAGATCTTAGATCTTTTGTCAAAAATATTCATATGTACATATATATATTTCACTTATATATACACATATATACGTACATTATATACGCATGCATACAAATACATGACAAAAAAATTCTCTTAATCTGTTGATTGCCTGCTTTCTTATTTAATGATGATGAATTCTAATACACTACTTGTTTTTTTTGTGTGTGACATCCTATCCAAGAAACAAGACCTTACCACTAGGTTTCAAAACAATTCTTCTAGATTTTTGTATAAATTTAAGAACATTTATACTTTTATTTTCTCCTTTTTTTTGAGTCGGAGTGCTGTGGCACGATCTCGACTCCCTGCAACCACTGCCTTCAGAGGTCAAGTGGAGATTCTCCTGCCCAAGCCTCCGAAATAGCTGGGACAACAGGCGTGCACCATCACGCTCGACTTATTTTTGTATTTTTTAGTAGAGACGGGGTTTCTCCATGTTGGCCGGGCTGTTCTCAAACTCCCGACTTCAAGTGATCCTCTCACCTCGGTCTGCCAAACTGCTGGTTTTACAGATGTGAGCCACCACACCCAAACCTTTCTCCATTTCTGTATTTAAAGCCTTCAGCAAATTTATGAGTAGAGTATGAAATCAAATTTAATGTTCATTATTTCTACATTTTTTCCAGTTGGTTAGTGACTCTTACTTTAATAGCCTTTTCTTTTCACAATGAATTATATGGTATTTTTTTTGAAAACGGAATTATCAATGTATTGTTTCAGTATGGTTATACTCCTGAAACATCTATTATGTCTTATTAATCTATTTTCTAAGCATTTTGAGTATCATAAGGTATTGATATCTTTAGTTTTTATTTTTATAGTAAGAATTGAAGTCAAGTAATGTAAGTCTTTGAAATTTACACCTTTCTAAGATTGTTTTGATTATTCATGTCAATTAATATTCAGATGCCCTGGAGATCAATCTGAAAGATTTTGGGCTTAAAATAAGATAGGAACTATCATTTAGCTTAGTGTGCTATTTTTGAATTGCATACTATAGTTATCTTAGTTACAACAGAACTGGTTTATTTGTTACTGTAAAAGGAGAATATTACTTTAAGATATACTTCCAAAAAACCATTTCTGGATTTTCTCCAAGGAATCACCTGTCAACAGACTTTTATCCAATCTTACATTTTTATTCTTCCAATATTTTAACATACCTCAAATTATTCTACACAGTCATTTAATCTATAGCTTGAGGTAGATGATTCAGGAATGAGATTTACTGTCATCTCCTCTTCACTTTCCATTTACAGTAAGAACTAATAATTTATTTTTTCTTTAGAACATCTTAAAAGCATTGCCCAAATGCATTTCTTTAGGTTTGTGCATTTGATTTTAAAGGGTGTTCTTATTTTGATCAATATTTCATTTTTCTGAGACATATTTTATAGTATGCTTTACATTTAAAATGAGTAGTATTCCATATCAAGAAACTTCTCTGAGACATCATAGATATCCACTGCTGTTGGCTTAATTAGAATGTATCTATACAACCATAAATTATATTTCTCTAGGAGCTGAATCATTTCCTACCCATTGTGACAACAGAAGTGAGAAAAGAAGCAAATTTACTCTAGAGAAAATAATAAAGAAAAAAAGTAGCTTTTTAAATATAAAGTTTTAGTATGAAAAGTAATAATCTCCCTCATATTTAGTTTATTATATACTATTTGAGTATTTATATGATAATGTTAATCATTATGCAAATTACAGCTTGAATGATTATTATATAACATATAATATTCATCTGCTAATGAATTTCCAAGCATTACATTATTTTGAACCTGTTATGTGATAGAAATTGATACTCAATGCTAATGAAGAATATTATTTTTCCTCAATAGAAGTCATCAAGCTAGAAACTGTATTCTAACCTACTTTGAAGACGTCAAATTTTCTCAGACTTTGTGTAGAATTACAAAGGCGATTTAGTCATAATAAACATCAATGTTAAAATCATGTGATATTTGAAATCTGGAAAACCCAAGTTTGAATTTTACTTCTGCATACCCTTTCTGAGCCCTAATAATCACATTAAGAAGTAAATGGAGGATGGTATTCTTCTCTTGGGAAAGTGAAAACTACCTGACACGAACTTGTCGATCAGAACTTTTTTCTCTTTCTCTTCCCTGTTTCAGTTTGTTTGCAGAATCCACTCCTGTGTTCAATTATATTCAAAATGTAGAGCTCTCCTTGTTGTGCATAATCATTTGACACTGAATGTATTAGTCAAGTTTTTTATTATAATAAATCACTTACTGAAAGGAAGGTAAGAAAAATATCTATACACCAAAGACTATACAGAAACTGAAATTACTTCACATCAATTTAGAATCAAGTAGTTATTTTTTTTTCATTATGGATCATGATTTATTTCAGTACTGATTCCTCAACATGTTTAAACTAGCAACCTCAACTTCAAATGTCACATGTAAAATTCACAGATCAATGAAACAATTCCAAGAATTCTATTGCTCCGTGTCCTGAGACAATCTTCCACTGAGTATACATGGCTAAGAAATTTCAGTAACTTCTCTAAAAAGCTCTGGCCACTTGTCTGGTCTTGTATCCGTGAACTTGGTACATTTCACTCACATGAGCTGGGAAAGAGAATGGGTGGTTTCCACAGCAGAAACAGATTCAGTTAACGGAAGAAGGAACAATGCAGGCTTACAATAAACAGAAAAAAAATCTTCAAAACCAAGTTTATAATCAGCTTAGTTGTTGAGAATGAGATTTGGTAATATATTTTCCCTGAAAATTTAACAGATATTTTCTTGAACCCACGTTTTATCTTGAAACATTTTGACTCTAGCCCAGACATGTGGAAATTGAATACTTGCAGCTCCAAATATCAGAAAATATTGATTACCCTTTCTTTGTATTTTTTATAAAACATACTACCATCTAAATTTTCTATGTTTTTTAAAAAAATTCAGTTAACTCTTACTCCTCTCTAGCTTATCTTTGCATTTTTCAAATATGTTTTATTTTTTCTTAAAGCAATTCATATAATTTTAGAATATAGAGGTATTTCTTTACCATCATCATTTTTTTTTCTGGAGATCTCTTTTTATTACGCTTCATTTCTGCACTTGTGATACAAAAGGTTTAAGATCACAGTTATTTAATTTTATTTATGACTACATTAATAATTGGAAAATTTATTTATTCTCTAATGTACATTCTCAGAAACTTTACTCTTGGCTTTTAAGCATGACAGATTCTTATTTTTGTAGTTAAAGTCCAGGATGTAAAGCAGAAAAATTCTAGTTGTATATAAAGAAGGGATTTAACATAACAAAATAAATACAAAATTATCAGAAAAGACTACATGAATGGAAGCAAGGGTTGGAAGAAGAAGTAGATTTCTACATCAAAATAACCTCACTGGCCTTCCAATCTAGAAGTAAGAAATATGCAACAATAAAAAAAGGCCTAAGCAGTCAAAGCAATCCTAAGCAAAAAGCGTAAAGCCAGAGATATCGTATTACCTGACTTCCAAAAATACTACACGGCTATAATAAGCAAAACATCATAGTACTGGTATAAAAACAGACACATAAAACAAAGGAATAGAATAAAGAACCCAGAAATGAAACCACATACCTACAGCCAACTGACCTTTGACAGAGTTGACAAAAACATACACTGGAAAAGGACATCTCATTCAATAAAGGGTGCTTAGAAAATTGGATTTCTACATGCAGAAGAATGAAACTGGTTCCTTACCTCTCGTACCACATACAAAAATTAACACGAAATGTATTAAAGACTTAAGTGTAAAAGCTGAGACTATAAAAATTCTTGAAAAAAAACTAAGGAAATCATTTCTGGACATCGGTCTAGGCAAAGAATTAATGACTAAGACCACAGAAGCAAACAAAACAAAAACAAAAACAGACAAATGGGACTTATTTAAACAAAAAGGCTTCAGTGCAACAAAATAAATATTAAAGCAAACAGACAACCTGCAGAATGGAGAAAATATTTGCTAGCTATGTGCCTGACAAAGAACTAATATCTAAATCTACAAGAAAATCAAACAACAACAACAACAACAACAACACAATGCCATACAAAAGTAGGCAAAAGGAGACACAAGAATGGTCCAGAAGCATAAGAAAAAAATTCCCAACATCACTAATCATCAGAGAAATGCAAAATAAAACTGCAATGAGATACTATGTTATACTAATTAGAACTGCTATTATTAAAAATTCAAAAAAGAACGTATTATTGAGGATGTGGAGGAAATACAACCACTGCATACTTTTGGTGGGAATGTACATTAGTGCAACCTTTATGTAAAACAACATGACAATTTCTTGAAGAACTTAAAATAGATCTACATATACAATGGAATACTACTCGGCCATGAAAAAGAATGAAATCATATCTTTTGAAGCAAAATGGATGGAACTGTAGGGTATCATCTTAAATGTAATAGCTTAGGAAGAGAAAGTCAAATACTGCACGTTCTCACTTATAAATGGGAGCTTAAAAATGTGTACAATCGGACATGGACTGTGGAATAATAGACACTGGAAACTTGTAAGCCTCGTGAGGAGGGATAATAAATTACTTAACAGGTACAATGTGCATTATTTGGTCAATGGCTATACTAGAAGCCCATGCTTCACCACTACACAATATATCCATGTAACAAAATGACACTTGTACCTCCTAAATCTATGAAAATAAAAATTAAAAAAGAAACAGCTGCCACATCCCATTACCTTATTGTTTCTGCCATAGCAACTCTTTGCTCTTGAAGCTTGTAAGTGAATAGTGTAATGTAAGGCTGGCTTGCTTCAAACACTCATGTACATCAACATTTTAGCGTGATATCATTTTTATTTTTTGCTTATTTGTACCTTCCAAAATAATATAAGTATATTTCATTACAGGAACCTACAGAAAAGCTGTTTCTTCGCTCCAAAGATGTCTGGAAAATGAAATATTTTATTTTTAAGCCCATGAGATATGGGAGAGGACAGTTGGAGCATAGAAGGAAGTAAGGAAGGAAGCGGAGTACCAGTAGAAGAATGTAGCACAGAAAGGTTTGAAAGTCATTGTGCAAGACAACCAGAAACACAGGTTAAGATGAATTCCAAAACCTTGAGCATACTGAATAGTAAACACAGTCTGTGGAATCATATTACAGAGTGAGTTCTCAGGCATTTACAAACTGTATCATTGCTTCCATGAAAGATACATATTAAATTGACATCCAAGGATAAACAGATGAAATTCAACAGCAGAACCAATTATCTCAAATGGTGTGTGAAATTTTCTGTTAATATTTACAGGCACTTTTTTACTTCAAGTAATAAATTTAATAAATAACATAAAGTATACTAAGATCACACAAAAGTTTAAGAACAATTGAAAGAGAAAGAATTAAAAATTTCAGCCAAACTTCACATGCAATGTTGCAGGCAAAATAAATAATGCTTGCAATAATTAACTGGTGACTCTCTATTAATGGCACATATATGTTGCAATCATTTTCTGTTGGGACATATTGCTGCAGGAAGTCAGGGACCCCCAATGGAGGGACCGACTGAAACCATGGTAGAAGAACATAAATTCTGAAGATTTCATGGATATTTATTAGTTCCCCAAATTAATACTTTTATAATTTCTTACACCTGTCTTTACTGCAATCTCTGAACATAAATTGTGAAGATTTCATGGACATTTATTAGTTCCCCAAATTAATACTTCTATAATTTCTTACACCTGTCTTTACTGCAATCTCTGAACATAAATTGTGAAGATTTCATGGACACTTATCACTTCCCCAATCAATACCCTGGTGATTTCCTATGCCTGTCTTTAATATCTTAATCCCGTCATCTTCTTCATACACTGAGGAGGATGAATGTCGCCTCAGGACCCTGTGAGGATTGTGTCAACTGCACAAATCATTTGTAGAGCATGTGTGTTTGAACAATATGAAATCTGGGCATCTTAAAAAAAGAACAGGATAACAGTGATGTTCGAGGAACAAGGGAGATAACTTTGAACTGGACGTCAGTGAGCCGGATGGAACAGAGCCATATTTCTCCTCTTTCAAACGCAATTAGGAGAAATATCCCTGAATTATTTTTCTCAGCAAGGAACACCCCAGAGAAAGAGAATGTGCCCTGAGGGTACGCCTATGAATGGTCCCCTTAGAAGCGTGTGCCGTCTTTCATGGTGGAAGCCAAAGGGATGAAATAAGCCCTGGTCTCCTGTAGCACTGCCAGGCTTATTAGGATGAGGAAAATTCCCGCCTAATAAATTTTGGTCAGACAGGTTGTCTGCTCTCAAACCCTGTTTCCTGATAAGATGTTATCAATGACAATGAGTGCCTGAAACTTCATTAGCAATTTTAATTTCACCCCATCCTGTGGTTCTGCTCTCGCCCTGCCTCCATTTGCTTTTGATATTTTATTACCTTGTGAAGTATGTGATCTCTGTGACCCACACCCTATTCGTGCACTCCCTCCCCTTTTAAAAATCGCTAATAAAAACTTGCTGGTTTTCCAATCCTGCCGACATGTGATGTCTCCCCCAGACACCCAGCTTTAAATGCATCTCTCTTGTGCTCTTTCCCTTTGTGCTCTTTCCCTTTATTTCTCAACCCAACTGAGACACTTAGGAAATAGAAAAGAACCCACGTTAAACATGGAGAGTGGGTTCTCCCGATAACATATGCTACCTTTCTAGAGTATGTTTCAAAGAAAGTATAAGAAGACTATAAAAAATGATGTTATTCGTTGCCTATTGAACAACTAGACTCATGTCTTTCTTGCTCACAGTGTCTGACTCCTCTAAATACAGAAAATGGAGCAACCCTTTCTGCTTAGGAATAAGTATTTACCTAAATTTTTCCTAGAGACCTAAGAATGGTTTCAATAAGTTGATTTAAAACAAACACAAAATATATAATTATAATACCCCTCCTATCTTTGGATGAAATCATCTAGGAATGTGAAGTATGTGAAAGCACCTATCTGTGGCCAGAATTAGTAAATACTGGGTGTAGTTTTACATACCAAAGAAGGCACACTGAGTTTGACTCCTGCTTTCCATATGGTGGAAATCATTTCTGGAATCACCCAATCTCTAGATCCCTTTTCATGTGAACTAGCAAATACATTCTTAATTTAAGCCCTTTCAAATTTTGTCTTTTACTAATTTTAGAAAAATCCTTGTAATTGATAAACTGAAATCTCTAGGAATGACTTATGTAGTCACCAGAAGCCTGTAATATAACTACAATTCCCAGAATTTTATTGCAAAAAGCTGAAATATTTGAGGTTAAATATATTCTCTTTTCTCACAGCTAGCAATTATTATTTCATTAAATACAAGGTGTAGAATGAGAACAGTTAATTGCGCATTAATTGTCTAAAAATAATATTTTGTTTTTTGCTGGATCATGACACATAGCATTAAAATAATGAAATACTAGGGAGATTGGCATATGATATATATTTTGTTCCTAATCATAACAGTATTAATGAAAATAAAGTAACAAATGTAATCAAGTGAGTGTGCTAATGGAATTTCAGATAATAAAGGGAAATACTTAGAAATATATTTAATGACAGAGAGGTAAAAACGACAGATAGGTGGCAGGACTAACTTGCAGCTCTCACTCGGATGGACAGAACAGCATGTGGAGACACATGATGAACTTTTGCTCCAAGAACTACCACATGTACATACCAGGAAAGCTGAGAGGACCCACAGACCCTTTGAAGGAGGTGGATTGCCACTGTAGGCTCTGTGGGAAAGCTGACGAGCTATCAGTCAGCTTGCTTTCTCAACTGGGAGGCTTGTAGCCTGGGGAAAGTTCTCAGCTCTGCTTACCTGCTACCTGGAAATAAACTCAGTGCTATTGGGTGGGGCACATGGTGGGAATGAGACCAGCCTTTTGGGCTGCATGGAAACTGGGTAAGGCTTGTGGCTTCCAGTTTTCTCTTACTTCTCTGGAGACCTGTATGATACAGCAGATGAAGCTATCATGCCCTGGAAACATAACTCCATTGGCATGGGGCCCATATCCCCATCCCCTGCAGCAGTCACAGCAAGACTTATCCAAGGAGAGTCTGAACTCAAGCACACATAACCCTGCCCCCACTTGATGGTTCTTCTCTACCTGCCCTGGCAGCCAAAGACAAAGGACATAATCTCTTGGGAGCTCTATGGCCTCATCCACTACTTGACCACACGGCAAGCTTGCATCCCCCCTATACTATTGTAACTTATATGTTCTTTAAAGTGCCACCTCCTAGCTGGAGGCAAACCGACACAAAATCAGTGTACTTAACAAAAACACAACCAAGATCCCTCAGAGTCCACTTCACTTCCCTGCTACCTCAACTGGAGCAGGTGTTGGTATCCAGGACTGAGAGGTCTGAAGATGGATCACATCACAGGACTCTTTTCAGATACTCCTCAGTACTGGCCTGAAGCCCAGTAACTCTGCTGGGTGTCTCAATCCAGAAAAGAAGTAACAATCACTGCAGTTTGGATATCTGGAAGCCCCATCTCTAGGGGAAGAGGAGAGCACCAAATCAAGGGAATACACTGTGGGACACAAGAGTCTGAACAGTAGTCCTTGAGTCCCAGATCTTCCCACTGACACAGTCTACCCAAGTGACAGGAACCAGAAAAACAATTCTGGTAATATGACTAAATAAGGTTCTTTAATGCCCTCAAAATGTCACACTATCTCACCAGCAATAGATCAAAACAAAATCAAAACTCTCTGAATTGCCAGAAAAAGAATTCAGAAGGTGTATTATTAACCTAATAAAGGAGTCACCAGAGAAAGGTGAAGTCCAGCTTAAAGATTTTTTTTAAAATGATATAAGATATGAATGGAAAAATCTCCAGTGAAATAGACAGCATAAATAAAAATCACAATTTCGGGAAATGAAGGGCACACTTAGAGAAATGAAAAATGCACTGGAAAGTCTCAGCAATAGAATTGAACAAGTAGAAGAAAGAACTTAAGAGTTCAAGTATAAGGATTTTGAATTAACCCAATAAAAGACAAAAAAAAAAAATAATTGAAAAAAAATGAACAAAGCCTCCAAGAAGTTTGGGATTATGTTAAATGACCAAATCTAAGAATAATTGGTGTTTCTGTGGAAGAGGAGAAATCTAAAAGCTTGGAGAACATATTTGAGGAACTAATCAAATAAACTTCCCCAGTCTTGCTAGAGATCTAGACATCTGAGTATAAGAAAGCTCAAAGAACACATGGGAAATGTATCACAAAAAGATAATCATTTTGGCACATCATCATCAGGTTCTTTAAAATATAGGCGAAGAGAAGAATCTTAAGAGCTGTGAGGCAAAAGCATCAGACAACTTATAAAGGAAAATCTACCAGATTTACAGTGGATTTCTTAGCAGATTTTTTTTTTTTTGGTCTTTTTCAGACAATGCTAAGAGAATTTACCACTACGAAGCCAGCACTACAGGAACTGTTAAAAGGAGCTCTAAATCTTGAAACAAATCCTCAACATATAGCAAAACAGAATATCCTTAAAGGATAAATCTCACAAGACCTGTAAGACAATAGCACAATAAAAAAGATATTCAGGCAACAAATAGCATGTCAATAGAATAATACCTCATATCTCAATACTAACACTTAATGTAAATGGCCTAAATCCTCCACTTTAAAGATACAGATGGCAGAATGGATAAAAGTTTATGAACCAAGTATCTGCTGTCTTCAAGAGACTTACCTGACACATAAGAGCTCACATAAACTTAAGGTAAAGGGGTGGGAAAAGACATTTCATGCAAACGGACACCAAAATCAAGCATGAGTAGCTGTTCTTATATCAGACAAAACAAACTTTAAATCAACAACAGTTAACAAAGACAAAGAGGGACATTATAGGATGATAAAAAGACTTGTCCAACAGGAAAATATCAAAATTCTAAGTATATATGCATCAAATTTTTAAAACAATTACTACTAGGTCTAAGAAATGCAATAGACAATAACACGATAATATTGGGGGACTTCAACACTTTACTGACAGTACTAGAGAGGTCATTAATACAGAAAGTCCAAAAGTGGGCTAATGAC
>NW_012101757.1:14254-15552 GCF_000951045.1 Mandrillus leucophaeus | reverse complement strand
ATCTTAAGAGCTGTGAGGCAAAAGCATCAGACAACTTATAAAGGAAAATCTACCAGATTTACAGTGGATTTCTTAGCAGATTTTTTTTTTTTTTGCTATTGAATTGAATTCTTTATATACTGTCTCTTATACACATCTAGATGTGAATATTGGGGGACTTCAACACTTTACTGACAGTACTAGAGAGGTCATTAATACAGAAAGTCCAAAAGTGGGCTAATGACATGAATAGAAAATTCAAAAAGAAGATATACAAATGGCCAAAAAACATATGAAAAATTATCAACATCACTAATGATCAGAGAAATGCAAATCAAAACCACAATCCAATACCTCCTTACTCCTGCAAGAATGAAATAATAAAACATAAATAGATGTTCCTGTGGATATGGTGAAAAGAAAACACTTTTACACTGTTGGTGGGAATGTAAACTAGTACAACCACTGTGGAAAACAGTGTGAAATTCCTTAAAGAAGTAAAAGTATATCTACCATTTGATCCAGCAATCTCACTCCTGGGTATCTACCCAGAGGAAAATAAGTCATTATATGAAAAAGATACTTTCACACACGTGTTTATAGCAGCAAAATTCTCAGTTGCAAAGATAAGGAACCAGTCCAAATGCCCATCAATCAATAAGTATACATAGAAAATGTGATATGTATACACACACACATTATATATATACAATGGAACACTACTCAGCCATAAAAATGAACAAAATAATGGTATTAATGGTATTTGCAGCAGCCAGGATGAAATTGAAGACCATTATTCTAAGTGAAGTAACTCAGGATTAGAAATCAAACATTATATGTTCTCACTCATAAGTGATAGCTAAGCTATGAGGATGCCAATGCATAAGAATGATAAAATGAACTGGGAACTCAGGGGAAAATGTGGGGATGGGGATAAAAGACTACACATGGGGTACAGTGTACACTGCTCAGATGATGGGTGTACCAAAAGTTTAAAAATCACCACTAAATAACTTATTCATGTACAGGAAAAAAATATATAAATAAAATAAATAAATAAAAGAAACTGCTAAACTATCTTCCAAAGTGTCCATACCATGTTGCATTCCCAGTAGCAATAAATGAGAGTCCTTCTTGTTCCAAAAAAAAAAAAAAAAAAAAAAATAATTGAAAAAAAATGAACAAAGCCTCCAAGAAGTTTGGGATTATGTTAAATGACCAAACCTAAGAATAATTGGTGTTTCTGTGGAAGAGGAGAAATCTAAAAGCTTGGAGAACATATTTGAGGAACTAATCAAATAAACTTCCCCAGTCTTGCT
>NW_012101757.1:0-14204 GCF_000951045.1 Mandrillus leucophaeus | reverse complement strand
AAAAAAAAAAAGATAAAGATGTATTTTTATACAAACACTATTTTTTCTCAATGAAGACTAAAATAAGCCTAGAATGAGTGATTTCATTTTCCCATTTTCAACTTTTTATTTATTAAAACTTCATTTTACTGGTATAACAATAATGAACTCATAATTATGATTTTACTATAAAAATTATTTTGTTTTATTATACCAAAAAGGAGAAATTCACAGATTTATTTTTAATTGCTGAAATATGCTTATATTGCTTAACTGGCTTTATGTTAATATGTGCATTAATTTTCCAGATTAGTGAAAAAATAATTTGATGACAAATGACATGGTAAATGCAGAAATTCAAAAATCTATATGAAGATCCTTCCAAATTTGAAGAAAAAGATAAAAACATAGAAACATGAGAGCAGTAGGTATTCTGTTTCTATGCATAAAGTTGTATGATAAAAGGCATACATAACAACCTCTTGAAATATTAATATAAAAATGCTAATGTGATAATGTGATTCTAATTTCCATCTGGTTCTTTGGTACTTAAAATTGAAACACATAAAAAAGATGTAAAGCAAATATGGGAATTCAAGAAGTCATATATTCCAAGTGATACAGTCACTCTGGGCTAAATTCTGACCAAAAATGCCAATTGTTTGTGGCATGCCTGTGTTAAGAACTTTTGAGAAAATGGCCAAGTGAGTACTTTGCTCAAGAAAGAGAATGATTAGGGCAGGAATATTTGTAATTGAGAGTTTGAAAAGCAAATTTTAAGACTTTTAGATAAAGGAACTGACAATCTAAAGAACCAGATCTGTTGCCAAAATGCCAGAGGGTCAGTCTGGGCCCCTTGCTCACCACACAGAAGGCCAATCAGTTAGACAACCAATATTGTCATGGAAGAAGTCTTTATTCAGGTGCTGAAGCTGAAGAGAAAGGGAGATAAGTCACAGAATGCTCTGTCCCAACTAAAAATGAAGGTTCATATAGCTGGGAAGAAATATAACTAAATGAAGGAAAATAGGAATTAGGGAGAGGCAAGGAAGGAATCATAAGGAATAAGAGTTCTAGGATTTCATCATCTGGATGCGGTGATCTAATAATTTTCAGTCTCTTACCTGAGGGTTGGCTTTCTGTTAAATAATTCATATAAGACAAACATAAGTTTCAAATTTTAAGTGTAAGATGTTCAATTTCTATGTGTATTAAAAAAAGATAGACCTGTAAATATTAGTTCTATGAAGAAATTGGGCTGGTTTCAGATTTGCTAAAGAAGGATATATCAATAAAATGGTAGAGTCTAAAAATAAAATGCTAATAACACAAGATAGTGATCTGTGTGAGTTCAAATTTCATCTATATTTAGAGAATTTAATGATGTCACTTTGACTATACACAGAAAATGGTAGAAAGTCAATAATTTGATTTGTATTTTATAAATTTGTGATTTGAACCAGAGAGAATGGTACTAGGAAAACATTTCAAGAATATATTTATTCAGGGGATATAACAAACATATAAAATTATTCTTTTTAGTGCTGTATTCACAGAAATGGAGGGAAATATAGTTCACTATTTGGTAAAAATAACATGTCAAAGGTGCAAGATAAAAAACACCAGTATCACTTGATTATATTTACAGAATAGAGTGGTAAAATGATGAAATTGGATGGTTTATAAAAGTACTATTTAGAAGAAATTAAAGTTCTTGTCAGGGAAAAACAACTTCAAAAGCATTTTATTCAAATGAAGATAAATTCCTTCCTGGGTCTACAGTTATTTCAGACCTCTTATAGAGGTAAGATGCATGAAGGCTTCACTAGTGATCCTTTGTTTATGCTTATCCTTTCCCACTTACTAATTTTGGGTCTTGGTAAAGTTACTTATGCTTTTTAAACATGAATTTCTTTGTGAAAAAATGAATGAAAAGCACTTAGCCTAGTGTGTGACAAATGGCAAGTGATTGTTTATTGCTATCAGTAAATGTTATTCATTTAGAAGTCAAATAAAATTGAGCCGTGCTGGGAGACTGTATAAAAAAGACATAGGCTCTGCCCTCTGAGTTTATGGTGCAAAGAGACTGACAAACAATAAATTTCACAGTGTGTCAAGTGCTATAAAACATGAAATAGAGAGCAATGCCAGTTGGCTTGGTAGTATTCTATCAGAGTAAGCTGTCTTCAGAAACCGATGTCTATGTTGAGGACATGAAGTGAACAGGAGTTGTCTAGAAGAAGCTGTGGTCAGAAAGGGTGTTGGTAGTTCAGGTAGAAGGTATTGGTTATTTGTAATCCTGAATGTCAGGCCTCTGAGCCCAAGCCAAGCCATCGCATCCCCTGTAACTTGCAGGGATATGCCCAGATGGCCTGAAGTAACTGAAGAATCACAAAAGAAGTGAAAATGCCCTGCCCCGCCTTAACTGATGACATTCCACCACAAAAGAAGTGAAAATGATTGGTTCTTGCCTTAAATGATGACATTACCTTGTGAAAGTCTTTTTCCTGGCTCATCCTGGCTCAAAAATCTCCCCCACTGAGCACCATGTGACCCCCACTGCTGCCCACCAGAGGACAACCCCCCTTTGACTGTAATTTTCCTTTACCTACCCAAATCCTGTAAAATGGCCCCACCCTTATCTCCCTTCACTGACTCTCTTTTGGGCCTCAGCCTGCCTGCACCCAGGTGATTAAAAAGCTTTATTGCTCACACAAAGCCTGTTTGGTTGTCTCTTCACATGGACACACATGACATTTTGGTGCCGTCACTCGGATCAGGGGACCTCCCTTGGGAGATCAATCCCCTGTCCTCCTGCTCTTTGCTCCCTAAGAAAGATCCACCTATGACCTTGGATCCTTAGACCCACCAGCACGAGGAATATCTCACCAATTTTAAATTGAGTAAGCGGCCCCATTTTACTCTCTTCTCCAACCTCTCTCACTATCCCTCAACCTCTTTCTCCTTTCAATCTTGGCACCACCCTTCAATCTCTCCCTTCTCTTAATTTCAATTCCTTTCATTTTCTGGTAGAGACAAAGGAGACATGTTTTATGTGTGGACCCCAAACTCCGGGGCCAGTCACAGACTCGGGAAGGCAGCCTTCCCTTGGTGTTTAATCATTGCAGAGATGCCTCTCTGATTACTCACCCACGTTTCAGAAGTGTCTGACCATGCTTCAGGGATGCCTGCCTGGATCCTTCACCTCTAGCGGCAAGTCCTGCTTTTCTGGGGAAGGAATAAGAACCCCAACCCCTTCTCTCCCTGTCTCTACCCCTTCTCTGCTTTTCTGGGGTAGGGACAAGAATCCCGACCCCTTCTCTCTCTGTCTCTACCCCTTCTCTGCTTTTCCGGGGGGCAAGAACCTCCCAACCCCTTATTTCCATGCCCCAACCTCTTATTTTTGCACCCCGACACCTTATTTCCATGCCCCAACCTCTTATTTTTGCACCCCGACACCTTATTTCCATGCCCTGATCTCTTATTTTTGTCTCCCATCCCCTTATTTCCGTACCCCGATCTCTTATTTTTGCACTCCAATCCCCTATTTCCATGTCCCGACCTCTTATTTTTGTGCCCCAACCCCTTATTTCTACTCCCCGACCCCTTTTCCACTTTTCTGGAGGGCAGGAACCCCTGAACTCCTTCTCTCCGTGTCTCTCTCTTTTTTCTGGGCTTGCCTCCTGCACTATGGGCTACCTTCCACCCTCCATTCCTCCTTCTTCTCCCTTAGCCTGTGTTCTCAAGAACTTAAAACCTCTTCAACTCACACCTGACCTAAACCCTAAATGCCTTATTTTCTTCTACAATGCTGCTTGACCCTAATACAAACTCGACAGTAGTTCCAAATAGCCAGAAAATGGCACTTTTGATTTTTCCATCCTACAAGATCTAAATAATTCTTGTCATAAAATGGGCAAACAGTCTGAGGTGCCTGACATCCAGGCATTCTTTTACACATCGGTCCCTCCCTAGTCTCTGTTCCCAATGCAACTCGTCCCAAATCTTCCTTCTTTCCCTGCCACCTGTCCTCTCAGTCCTAACCCCAAGAATTGCTTAGTCTTTCCAGTCTTCCTTTTCTACAGACCCATCTGACCTCTCCCTACCTCGCCAGGCCGAGCTAGGTCCCAATTTTTCCTCAGCTTCCACTCCCCCACGCTATAATCCTTTTATCACCTCCCCTCCTCACACCTGGTCTGGCTTACAGTTTCGTTCCTCAACTAGCTCTCCCCCACCTGCCCTGCAATTTCCTCTTTAAAAAGTGGCTACAGCTAAAGGCATAGTCAAGGTTAATACTCCTTTTTCTTTATCTGACCTCTCCCAAATCAGTTAGTGTTTAGGCTCTTTTTCATCAAATATGAAAAACCCAGCCCAGTTCATGCCCGTTTAGCAGCAACCCTGAGATGCTTTTCAGCCTTAGACCCTGAAAGGTCAGAAAGCCGTCTTATTCTCAATATGCATTTTATTTTATTACCCAATCTGCTACTGACATTAAATAAAACCCCCAAAATTAAATTCTGGCCCTCAAATCCCACAACAGGACTTAATGAACCTCGCCTTCAAGGTGTACAATAATACAGTAGAGGCAGCTAAGTAGCAACTTATTTCTGAGTTGCAATTCCTTGCCTCCACTGTGAGACAAAACCCAGCCACATCTCCAGCACACAACTCTAAACGCCTGAACCGCAGCTGTCAGGGGTTCCTCCAGAACCTCCTCCCCCAGGAGCTTGCTACAAGTGCCAGAAATCTGGCCACTGGGCCAAGGAATGCCCACAGCCTGGGATTTCTCCTAAGCCATGTCCCATCTGTGTGGGACCCCACTGGAAATTGGACTATCCGACTTGCCCAGCAGCCACTCCCAGAGTCCCTGAAGCTCAGGCCCAAGACTCTCTGACTGACTACTTCCCACACCTTCTCAGCTTAGCGGTTGAAGATTGATGCTGCCCCATTACCTTGGAAGCCTCCTGGACCATCACAGACACTTTGGGTAACTCTTAAAGTGGAGGGTAAGTCTGTCCGTTTCTTAATCAATATGGAGGCTACCCATTCCACATTACCTTCTTTTCAAGGGCCTGTTTCCCTTGCCTCCATAATTGTTGTGGATATTGATGACCAGGCTTCTAAACCTCTTAAAACTTCCCAACTCTTGTGCCAACTTGGACAACATTCTTTTATGCACTCCTTTTTAGTTATCCTCACCTGCCTAGTTCCCTTATTAGGCCAAGGCACTTTAACTAAATTATCTGCTTCCCTGACTATTCCTAGGCTACAGCCACATCTCATTGTTGCCTTTTCCCCCAGTTCAAAGCCTCCTCCACAGCTTCCCCTCGTATCCCCCCACCTTAACCCACAACTATAGGATTCCTCTACTCCCTCCTTGGCGACTGATCATGCATCCCATTTCCCCATATTTCCTTCTTCCCTGCTCCTCACCCTGATCACATTTAGTTTATTAGTGGTAGTTCCACCAGGCCTAATTGCCACTCACCAGCAAAGGCAGGCTATGCAATAGTATCTTCCAAATCTATCATTGAGGCTACTGCTCTGCCATCTTCCACTACCTCTCAGCAAGTCAAACTAGTTGCCTTAACACAGATCCTCACTCTTTCAAAAGGACTACACATCAATGTTTATACTGACTCTAAATATGACTTCCATATTCTGCACCACCTGTTATATGGACTGAAAAAGATTTCCACACTATGCAAAAGGCCTCCATCATTAATGCCTCTTTAGTAAAAATGCTTCTCAAAGCCGCTTTGCGTCCAAAGGAAGCTAGAGTCATTCACTGCAAGCAGCCATCAAAAGGCATCAGATCCCATCACTCAGGATAATGCTTATGCTGATAAGTTAGCTAAAAAAGCAGTTAGTGTTCCAATTTCTATCCCTCACGGCAGTTTTCCTCCTTCACATCAGTCACTCCCACCCACTCCCCCACTGAAACTTCCAATTATCAATCTCTTCCCACACAAAGCAAATGGTTCTTAGACCAAGGAAAATATCTCCTTCCAGCCTCACAGGCCCATTCCATTCTGTCGTCATTTCATAATCTCTTCCATGTAGGTTACAAGCCGCTAGCCCGTCTCTTAGAACCTCTCATTTCCTTTCCATCATGGAAATCTATCCTCAAGGAGATCACTTCTCAGTGTTCCATCTGCTATTCTACTACCCCTCAGGGATTGTTCAGGCCCCCTCCCTTCCCGACACATCAAGCTGGAAGTTTTGCCCCTGCCTAGGGTGGACAAATTGACTTTACTCACATGCCTCCAGTCAGGAAACTAAAATATCTCTTAGTCTGGGTAGACACTTTCACTGGATGGGTAGAGGCCTTTCCCACAGGGTCTGAGAAGGCCACCATGGTCATTTCTTCCCTTCTGTCAGACACAATTCCTCACTTTGGCCTTCACGCCTCTATACAATCTGATAATGGACCAGCCTTTATTAGTCAAATCACCCAAACAGTTTCTCAGGCTCTTGGTATTCAGTGAAACCTTTATATCTTTACTGTCCTCAATCTTCAGGAAAGCCTTAACGGACTAATGATCTTTTAAAAATGCACCTCACCAAGCTCAGTCACCAACTTAAAAAGGACTAGACAATACTTTTACCAATTTCCCTTCTCAGAATTCAGGCCTGTTCTCAGAATGTTACAGGTTCCAGCCCATTTGAGCTCCTGTGTGGACACTCCTTTTTATTAGGTCCCAGTCTCATTCCAAACACCAGACAAGCTTGGACTGCATCCCAAAAAACTTGTCATCCCTACTA
Source organism: Mandrillus leucophaeus (assembly GCF_000951045.1). Taxonomy (NCBI): domain Eukaryota; kingdom Metazoa; phylum Chordata; class Mammalia; order Primates; family Cercopithecidae; genus Mandrillus; species Mandrillus leucophaeus. The sequence goes on along the minus strand of NW_012101757.1, from coordinate 7,460 downwards.
TCTTCTGTCTAGTCATACTCCTATTCACCGTTCTCAACTACTCATAAATGTCCTGCTCATGTTTACACTGCCGGTTTACTGTTTCTCCAAGGCATCACAACTGATATCTCCTGGTGCTATCCCAAACCACCACTCACAATTCCTTCTTAAAGTAAATAATCTTTGCTGGAAAGGCTATGCTGAGCCTCCTTAGGCATTCTCTAATTAAATGTCCTAGGTCTTCCCAATTCTTAGTCCTTTAATACCTGTTTTTTTTCTCCTTCTTTTATTTGTACCTCATATCTTCCATTTAGTTTCTCAATTCATCCAAAGCCGTATCCAGGCCATCACCAATCATTCTATACGACAAATGTTTCTTCTAACAAGCCCACAATATCACCCCTTACCGCAAGGTCTCCCTTCAGCTTAATCTCTCCCACTCTAGGTTCCCACAACACCCTTAATCCCGCTCGAAGCAGCCCTGAGAAACATCGCTCATTCTCTCTCCATACCAGCCCCCCAAAATTTTCCCCGCCCCAACACTTCAACACTATTTTGTTTTATTTTCTTATTAACGTAAGAAGGCAGGAATGTCAGGCCTCTGAGCCCAAGCCAAGCCATCGCATCCCCTGTGAATTGCACGTCTGCATCCCCTGTAACTTGCATGTATATGTCCAGATGGCCTGAAGTAACTGCGAATCACTGAAGAAGTGAAAATGCCCTGCCCCGTCTTAACTGATGACACTCCACCACAAAAGAAGTGAAAACGGCCTGTCCTTGCCTTAAGTGATGACATTACCTTGTGAAAGTCCTTTTCCCGGCTCACCTTGGCTCAAAAAGTTCCCCCACTGAGCACCTTATGACCCCCACTCCTGCCCACCAGAGAAAAACTCCCCTTTGACTGTAATTTTCCTTTACCTACCCAAATCCTATAAAATGGCCCCACCCTTATCTCCCTTCACTGACTCTCTTTTCGGCCTCAGCCCGCCTGCACCCAGGTGATTAAAAAGCTTTATTGCTCACACAAAGCCTGTTTGGTGGTCTCTTCACACAGACGCGCATGACACTGAAGACACAAAAAATCAAACGTAGGATGTCAGATGGGAAATGGTAAATGTGAGCTGTACAGACAGACAAATAAATTGGTTCATTATAAGTTACATAAAAGAGTTTTTACTTTATCCTAGAGTCGATGAAAGCCCTTAGAGTATTTCAAGCAAGTCAATGACCAATTAGATGCAACAAGCAGCAAAGAAAATCTGGAGGCAAGAACTCCCACCAAGATGTGCCTACAGTAATCTGGGTAGAGGAGGGTAACACTGCATCAGAGCACTGTCTTTGATAATTAGGAAAAATGGATAGATGCATTTCATATATGCTTAGGAAACAAACACAAGATTCTCATTTGAATGTGAAAGATGTAAAACGACAAAGGAATTGAGTAAGAAATTTCTGTTTTGAAATGCAAGTAGAGACATTGCCCTATATATTGTTGTCTCAGTCACCAGGTATGCATAATCAGGAAAATTACTCAGCTTATCTGACCATCAGTGAACTTATCAATGGGACAAAATAGAAAATATGATCTTCCATTTTTATAAATTTCTATGCTTTTTCAGTGCAATGAATGTGTATATTTACTATTCATTTTATCCAGACACTGCGATAAGTACTACTGGGAAGCAGATGAACATAACAAAAGCCTTACCTTTCAAAAGTTGTCATGTAAGTAACTAAATGTAAGACTTAGAATGAATTGCTGCACCAATCCAAACAATTTAACATGGGAGCACAGGAGAATAAATTTTCTCTAGTGTGAAATTTTTGGAAGGATTCCAAGAAGCAGTAGCATTAAAGATATATTATGAGTGAAAACTTGGGTTGAAAGGCAGCTTTTCCTCCTTAGGTGTATGTCCTTGAAAATTAGAATCTCAAAATTGTATTAGTACATATATCAAATAATTTTTCACTTTAATACAGTGATTCAAACTGTGGACAATTTTGCACTGATCTCCCACACCCAATGCCTTCAGGGAACATTTGACAATGTACAGGGGATACGCTCTTTGGCACATAAATAATTATCTGGTCTAAATGTTAAAAGTGCTGAGGTTAAAAAAACACTGCGGTAAAGTTACTGTAATGATGCTAAAATAAAATTTCAAATTTAGTAAAACAGCTGGCCTCGGTTCATTCTACTCTCCCACTTTATCAAGTTCTTCCTATACAGTGCTGCAAATATTTTCCTCCAGCACTTTCATAATTGTTTTACTTTCTTTACTTTAGTAGACTAACAAATTAGTTCTAATATTTTAGCCTAACAGTTAAAACCTTTCAAACATAATATAGTAACATTCATTTTCTCTTCCAATGTTTATAATTGCCCATATGGATTGATAGACAGCAAATAAGTAAACAGAGAGATACGTTTGGTAAGTGGTTTTTGTTTGGTTAATATTCTCTGTGCTACTTCACACGCAGTGAAACATCATTTTAAATATCGCAGTTTTATACTCCATCTATATGTAGTTTATTGAATCCAACAATTTACATTGTTCAATTATATATGATACTGAATATTTCTGGTGTCAGTAATCAAAGTGCTACTAGTGAAAAGTAAATTACATGTATGTTAAAAATTTAAAACTCCAGTTAGTTGACTTCATAATGAAATTATTTATTTATATATTTTGCTCTCTTCATACTTACTGAATCCACAGTTGTTTTCCACTTAAATTGTTGTGTTTTTATTAACAATTTACCAGCTGTGCTTATTGACAATATTTTTTATTAATTGTCCTTCAGGGAACTCATTTACTTCTGAAAGAACAGATGTTGCTCCATTAATAAAAGCCACTCTGAGCCTCACAGAAAATGAATGATGTTATGAGCCTTAAGAAATGAATTAGGTGAATGTATTTATGTTACTGGATCATTGTTTGCCAAAAAAATCCAAATTTATTTTATTTTGAAAAATAACTCTAACAAACACAAACTTTGATAGACTATGTTTAAATCATAAGCTTAAAATAAAAGTGGACAATTTAGGTCAAAATCATATATTTATATTTTCTTTCAATATATAGTTTTATCATTTTCAAACATTTTTATACCCTCACCTTTATGTGACTAACATAGATATTTTGCATTACCAGGAATGAGACTACATATTTATTTCTTTGTTTTATTCATTAATTCAAGCAACTACCAAGTTTGATTGGACCCCTTTAGTAAAGATCTATTTATTTTTAGTGTTCAAACACAAGCAATTTAATGTAACTTCTCCCAAATCTACAGACAAATATCGACTATTTCATGAAATATACATTCTTAGGCTTAGACAGCAAATAAACAAAATAAATGAGTATCTATCATAATATATTAGTGTATCAGTCAAAATAGGACAGGCCATATTGACACTGCTAGCCAAATTCCAAATGCCAGTGGCTTAATGCAACACCAGTTTGTTTCTGTTCATAGCTAGACATTCAGCTTGGCTCTTCTGAGGGGCGCTGCTCATTCTAGCCACTTAGGTAATCTTTAGAAAATCATTTAGTATTTGCTTCCTCAATCACCACATCAAGGGGAAGACAGTGTTGAGAATTCTGCTTAGCTATTTAATATTAAAGTTTCTATGTAGCAGTGACATATATTAATTTAGTTCATATTTTGTTGATTTATGCTAGTATGTCTAAGTTTAAATTTGATCAAAATGTAAAATCTTTTTCTGGGAAAATAATAGAATCACATTTTTAATAATTACAATGGCTATTGTAATCCGCCACTCTAGTCATCAAATATTTAATTAATTATTCTTTTCTGATGCAAAATACACATATGATATTTTCAGAGAGACAACTCAAAGTCCTGTCCATTTTGGACACTGAGCCTTTAATCTGTGGTTCAGGATCTGTACATGAATCACGTTTGTTTGCTTTTCTACTAGTCTTTAACCAGTGATAATGCACAATACATTATTTCAAACTGTGGTTACCTTGGTTATAGATCTATAGACTTAAAATACGAGTTGTTATAATGAAATAGTCAGTATTAATAAACATGGGCAAAATAACTGCAAAGAAAACTCTATTTCAGAAGAACAAAGAATAGAAGACACAAAACAAACATAGATTTCTAGTAATGGTAAAATTCGGTTTAATATATATTTTGAGGTCTCCTATCCTAGGAGTGGGGAATATTCTTTGGCACTGGTACTGCCTCTTGCTTATTGTACAGAATCACTCCTAGTTCTACCTTCAGAGTTGCTATTATTTTCCATTTGGTAACATCTGAAGTAGGGATTCGTGGATTTTCCAACTTGGGATACATGTACATTGCTTATCACAGTTTCTACACTAAAATCCAGTGAGCCCAAACTTATCTGTCTCAAAGAGTCATGAATTACTATAATTCAGACAGGTGGTTGCAGTGGCAATAGAACTTCCTTAAAGTCTTAACAAATTTTTGTTTTCTTGTTACCATTTACTTTCATAAGCTGCGTTTTTGTTTGTTTGTTTGTTTGTTTGTTTTTTCTTCATCAGTATCTTGTATTTTATCCTTAACTATTTCTTGGCACCTTGATATTATCAATTAGGAAGGTAATAAAGAAAAACATGATTTGCTGATTTGGGAAGTGGGTACATTATTATTTTAAGAGTCATTGTTCAGAAAGAGTCTCACTATTTGAAACAACAATAATTCTGAAGGAATAATTCTGTCAATATGAATAGCCAATTCAAGGGCATTGACCCAGGCAAGTGTTCAAGAATGAGAAATAAGCCAGTTCAGTTAAGAGGTGCGAGCAAGAAGAAACTAGACACAGGTGAGTCAAATGAAAATAGGGGCCAGATTGTGCAGGGCTTTGTCAGTGACTATAAGAACTTCTAATTTTATTTAGAGCAAAATTAAAAATTAATACAAGTTTTGAACAGAGAGTATCTGGACCTAACTTTTGTCTATTTATTTATTTATTTATTTATTTATTTATTTATTTATTTTCCCCCAGCTTTATTGAGGTATATTTAACCAAAAAAAGACGAATAAAAATATATATATATTTAATGTGTACAACATTATGTTTTTATACATGTATGCATTTTGAACCGGTTACTACAGTCAAACTAATTGACATGTCTACCACCTCACACGGTTACCTTTTTCTGTGCGTGTGGTAAGAACATTTAAGGTCTACTCTTAGTAAATTCCAAGTGTATAATTCACTGTTATTAACTATAGCCACTGTGCTCTACATTAGAATTTTGGGATTTATTCATCATGCTTAAGTAAAGCTTTATATTAGAACATCTCTTTGTTGAAATTGAGAACTTTATTGGGGAAAAGATGAGAAGTCACATATAGATTTTTGAAAGCAATTCCAACAATCTCTGTGACAGATGGTGATGGTGGGTATAAGTGCTCATAGATTGAAGATATTTTAAGATAAATTTAACAAGATTGGGTTGGATATAGAAAAGTCAAAATTAGGTAGGTTGAAGACAAATGCAACTTTTCTCTTTCTGTTGTTCTTGCTGCTTTCCTTTTTTTTTTTTAATTTGTTTGCTTTTTGATTGTTACAAAAAAAAAAAAAATGGACTTTCAATTTACTGAAAATCAAAAGACAACAGCCAGAGAAAGTTTGGGAGGAAATATGAGAAGTTAATATGTGGCTATATTATGTTATTTGCTTATTAAAATATCAGGAGGAGTTTCTGTTTAAGCAATTGAACACATAATAATGGAGACTGGGTGATATCTGAGCAGGAGATATGAACTTGGGAGGCAAGAACTAAAGGTGTATTTAAACTTGTGAAACTGAACGAGACCTCCTAGGTAGTAATTATAAACAGATTAGTCCAATTACCAAGTCCTGGGTCAGGCAGATTCTAACACACCTGGGAAAAAGGAACATTTAGCTAAAGAGATTAAGGAGGATAATATAGTTATTGAAAAAGGAAGAAAAATATATCAAAGTCCTAAGATCCAAACGAACAATATTTATCAAAGAAAGAATCATCATGTATGCTAACAAAAAGCCATTGATTGTGGCTTGATTACTTTTTTGATTAAAGACTGAGGTATGATTATGAAATTTAGCATACTAAAGGTTATTATTAAACATTCTTATTCTAAATTTTCCACTTGTTAACCTGATACCTCTGTAATAGTTAACAAATTATTTTTGATTATCTCAGTAGATGCAGAAAGAAGCATTTGATAAAAATTAATCATTCTGTCATGATACAACTTTCAAGCAAATTAGCTATAGAAATTTCACTTTGACACAATAAAGATCATCTGTAACAAGCTCAAAGTTGACTTCGTACTCAATAGTAAAAAGTTGAAAGTCTTTCCTCTAACATAAATAACAAGACAATTATGCCCAATCTTGTCACTTCCATTAAATGTAGTACTGGAAGTTCGAAATGAAGAAATGAGGCAAGAAAAAGAATACAGAAGGTATCCAAAAAAGGAAAGGAAGAAGTAAAATTGTTTAATGATGTGATCTTATACATAGAAAACCCTAAGCAATTCCATCAAAACTAAATTACTAGAACTGAAAAATGAATTCTGTAAAGTTGCAGGATACAAAATCAATACATTAAAATCAGGAGAGGTACATTAACAATAAACAATTTGAAAATAAATTATTTACAATAGCATATAAAAATAAAATAAAGTAGTTAGGAGTAAATTCAACCAAGGAAGTGAAAGACATATACTGAAACTATCAAACAATGACGAGAATAAGAACAGCTCCAGTCTCCAGCTCCCAGTGCGAGCGACACAGAAGACAGGTGATTTCTGCATTATCAACTGAGGTACTGGGTTCATCTCACTAGGGAGTGCCAGACAATTGGTGCTGGTCAGCTGCTGCAGCCCGACCAGCGAGAGCTGAAGCAGGGGGAGGCATCGCCTCGCCTGGGAAGCACAAGGGGGAAGGGAATTCCTTTTCCTAGCCAGGGGAACTGAGACACACAACAACTGGAAAATTGGGTAACTCCCACCGCAATACTGCACTTTAAGCAAATGGGCACACCAGGAGATTATATCCCACACTTGGCCGGGAGGGTCCCACGCCCATGGAGCCTTCCTCATTGCTAGCACAGCAGTCTGCGATCTCGGCTTAAGTCCGTCAAACTTCTCAGAGCTAAAGGAGGAATTACGTACCCAGCTCAAAGAAACTAAAAAGCTTGAAAAAACAGTGGAAGAATTGATAACCAGAATAATTAATGCAGAGAAGGCCATAAACGAACGGGCAGGGATGAAAACCATGACACGAGAAATACGTGACAAATGCACAAGCTTCAGTAACCGACTTGATCAACTGGAAGAAAGAGTATCAGCGATTGAGGATCAAATAAATGAAATGAGACGAGAAGACAAACCAAAAGAAAAAAGAAGAAAAAGAAATGAACAAAGCCTGCAGGAAGTATGGGATTATGTAAAAAGACCAAATCTACGTCTGATTGGGGTGCCTGAAA
>NW_012101756.1:51951-54072 GCF_000951045.1 Mandrillus leucophaeus | reverse complement strand
GACAATACAGGACCAGGACAGAGAATGGCAAGGCAGGTCCAGGGCCATGTCATGGACATGGCAGGCCCAGGGTCGGGTCAGGGCAGGGCAAGGACAAGGCTGGGGAGAAGGCAGGGCCGGGGTCAAGGCAGTATCAGGGATGATCAGGACCAGGGCAGGGCCAGGGCAGGGTTAGGGCATGGCCAGGACATGGAAGGGCAGAGCAGGACCAAGGAAGGGCCAGAAGAGGGCCAGGGCATGGTCAGGGCCAGAACAAGGGTAGGGCCAGGGCAAGGAACACGGTAGGACCAGGGCTGGGACATGCAGGGCAGAGCATGTACAAGGCAGGGCCAGAGCCAGGCCATAGAGAGGAGAGGACCAGCACCAAGGCAGAGTCAGGGTAGTTCCAGGGCTAAGCAGGGTCAGGGTAGGTCGAGGGTTGTGGCAGAGCTAGGGCCAAGGCAGGGCCACGGCAGCACCAGGACAGAGGGCAAGGTGATGGCAGGACTGGGCCATGGCAACGCCTGGTCAACTCCAGGACAGGGCCAGAAGCAGGACAGGGCCAGGGCCAATGCTCAGGCCAGGGACAGGAGGAAGTGCCAGAGCAGGGCTGGGCCAACGTTGGGGCAGGGCAAATCAGGGCCAGGACACCTCCAAGTCTAGCTCCGGCCCTGCCTTGGCCCTGGCCCCTTCCTGGCCTGACCTTGTCCCCTGTCCTGCCCAAACCATGCCCTGTGTATTTGACCAGTGTTTTGTAACCAGAATCCTACAAGAAACTTTAATAAGCTATTTTTGTACATTTTTAGTAGAGATGGGGTTTCACAGTGTTGTCCAGGCTGGTCCCAATATCCTGAGCTCGAGCCATCTACCTGCCCTGGCCTCCCAAAGTGCTGGGAGTAATCTGGTCAAGTACTTAACCTCTTTAGGTCTGTTTCCTATGTTAGGAAAATGGGGATGTCATAAGTACCTAGCACATAGAGTAATTGTGAGAATCGATGCCTCACATATATACATATTTATAAAATTATACTCATAGAACACTACCGGAAACAAAGAAAGTATAAGTTAAAATTTAGTAATTATTTACTACAAATACTATTGCTAGTATAAACAACATAGTACAGATATTATTACTACTAGTATAGTTACCTTAAAAATCTACACCAAAATTTGTAAATAATAGCCTAATGTAATCTCTCCTGCTTTGCCCTGGCTCAGCCCTAGCGCTGGCTCTGCCCCTAGTCTCACCATATCCCTGGCCCTGACCCTTCCCTGGCCCTGCCGCTGCCCTGGCCCTTCCCATCTTCACGCCTTACCAAGGTCCTACTCGGGTCCAGACCCTGCCCTAGCCTGGTCCTGGCCCTGTCGCTACCCTAGAGAAGTGGAAGGGCAGAGCCAGGGAAGGGCTGGGGCAAATAAGGGACAGGACATATCCAAATCCAGGAAAATGCCAGGGCCATGACACAGCCAGGGAGAGTCCTTGGCAGGGCCAGGTTCCAGGTCAGGGCCAGGAAAGGGTCAAGGCAGGGTCACTGTATGGCCAAGGTCCAGGTCAAAGCCAGAGCAGTGGCAGGGTCAGGCCTGCATGTGGGCAGGAACAGGGCCAGAGCCAGGGCTGTGCCAGGACAGAACAAGAGCAGAGCAAGGCAGAACCAGAGCCAGGCATTAGAGAGAGTAGGGCAAATGCCAAGGCAAGGCCAGGGCAGTGCCAGGGCTGAGGCAAGGTCAGGGAAGGTCCAAGGCTGACTCAGTGCTAGAACCAAGACAAGAGCAAAGGCCGGGACAGATCTAGGGCACAAGCAAGGCAGGCTAGGGCAGGGCAATAGCAAGACCAGGCCACGGCAGAGCCAGCCCAGGGTAGAACAGGGTACAGGCAAGACAGGGCCGGGGCCACGGCTGGGGCAGGACAAGGACCAGGATCAGAGTCCAGGCCAGGGGAAGGGTATGGCCAGGGCAGAAGCAGGGCCAGAGCCAGGGTCTAGGCAGGGTCTAGGCAGGAGCATTGCAGGGCCAGAGTTCAGACCAGGGCCAGAGCAGGGCCAGGGCAGGGCCAGGGCCAGGACCAGGAACAGGAAAGGGCAATGTCAGGAACACAGCCATGGCAGGACAAGCAACTTGGCTAGAGCCAGGACAGAGACAGGG
>NW_012101756.1:45003-45956 GCF_000951045.1 Mandrillus leucophaeus | reverse complement strand
CAAGGGCAGGGGCAGGGCCAGGGTCATCTAAGAACCAAGGACAAAGCCAGGCCCAGAGCAGGGCCAGGACAGCTACCTGGCAGGGCTAGGGTCTGGGACAGGGCCATGGCAGGGCCAGGGCCAAAACCAGCTCTATGCTATGGCCAGGTCCAGCACAGCGCCCAGGCAAGGCTAGGGTCAAGGCCAAGGTAGGGCCAGTGCAAGGTCAAAGCTAGAGTAGGGCCAAGGCAGGACCAGGGCAGGCAAGGCAGGGCCAGGAAAGCATACGGCCAAGGCTGCACAGGGCCAGGACAGTGCCAAGACCTGAGCAGGGCCAGGGAATAGCCAGGGCAGGGACAGGGCCATGGCCATGGGCTGGGCAAGACCAGGTTCGGGACAGTAACAAAACAAGGGCAACAACAGTGCAGGTTCTTGGCACAGCCAGGGTCCAGGACAGTGTCAGGGCAGGGCCAGGCATATCACGGTCAGGGTCAGGGGAGAATCAGGGCAAGGTCTGAAGCAGGGAAGGGCCAGGGCCAGGACAGGCCCAAGGCAGGTCCATGACAGGGCCAGGGCTGACTCAGGGCAGGGCAGGGCATGGAATGGCCAGTGCAAGACACAACAAGAACCGGTCCTTAGAGAGAGCAGGGCTGATGCCAGAAAAGGGCCAGGCTAGTGCCAAGGCTGAGGTAGTGTCATGGCATGCACAGAGCAGGGCCAGGGCCGGAATCGAGCCAGGGCACAGCCAAGGCAGGGTAGGGCCGGGCAATGCCACAGACGGGTCAGTACTAGGAAAGGGCAGAACAGGACAAGGTGACGATAGTGGCAGGGCAAGCACAGGCCAAGGCACAGCCAGGTCACTCCAGGGCCAGGACACCTTCAAGTCCACTTCAGGCCCAGGGCTATCAAGGACAAAGGCCAGGGTCAGGGCCAGGTCCAGAGCAGGGCCTAGCGAAGACTAGGGTGAGGGACAA
>NW_012101756.1:41770-43984 GCF_000951045.1 Mandrillus leucophaeus | reverse complement strand
CAAGGCAGGCTAGGGCAGGGCAATAGCAAGACCAGGCAACGGCAGGGCCAGCCCAGGATAGAACAGGCTACAGGCAGGGCAGGGCCAGGGCCACAGCTGGGGCAGGACAAGGACCAGGATCAGAGTCCAGGCCAGGGCAAGGGTATGGCCAGGGCAGAGGTAGGGCCAGATGCAGGGTATGGGCAGGGCCAAGGCCGGTCCATTGCAGGGCCAGGGTTCAGACCAGGTCCGGGGCAGGGCCAGGGCCAGGACCAGGAAAGGGCAATGTCAGGAACACGGCCATGGCCAGCTTAGCTAGAGCCAGGACAGAGACAGGGTCAGGGGTGGGGCCAGAATAGCATGCCAGGGTAGGGACAGGGCAAATTAGGGCCAGGACAGGGTCAGGAGGAGGGCTGGGCCAGGGTATGGCCTTAAGTAGCCAAGAGCCAGGTCCAGGGTCCATGCCAGTGCCAGCGCCAGCGCCGGCCCAGGGCAGGGGCAGAGCCATGGCCAGGTCTGGGACAAGGCTGGGGCAGGGTCAAGTTCTCGCTCAGGGTAAGCACAAGACCAGGGCAGAGCCAGGGAAGGGACAGGGCCATGGTAGGGCCAGGAGAGGGATGGGCGAAGGCAGAGCAAGATTAAACCAGGGACAGGATACCTTGAAATCCACTTTAGGGCCAGGGTCAGGCCAGGGCCAGGGCCAGGGCCAGGACAGGGCCAAGACAGGGCCAGGGCCAGGACTGTCAGGATCATTGGCAGGGCCAGGGCCATGGCACGACCAGGGTCAGGAGCAGTGGTCAATGCCGGACCAAGGCCAGAGCAAGGACCAGGTTTGCACTAGGGCCAGTGTGAGGGCCAAGGCGGGGTCAGGGCAGGCCCAAAGGCAGGGCAGAGCCAGGGCAGGGTGGAGCAGGCCCAGGGTAGCACTGGGTAAAGGCAGGGCATGACCAACCAGGGCAGATCTATGGCTGTGGCAGGGCCCTTCCCTCTGTACCTGTTTGTGTTCAAATTTCCATTTTAGCTTAATTTAGCTTTACCTCTTTAAAGACCATGTCTCCAAATACTGTCACTGTATTTTAGGTACTGGGAGTTAGGAACTCAGCATATGAATTTTGAGTGAACACATAAGGCAAGGGTGAAATAGAGCGATTATTTAAAAGGCTATTGCATTATCTAAAGGAAAAATTTTTCTACTTGGACTAGAACACAGGTTATGAGATTCAGTAATTATAAAAGTTATATAAAGAAAAGAATTATACTGCTCATCAATGTTTTTTCATGAACTCCTCCAAACATTTTAGATTTCCTACTGTTTTCCCCCATCTTAACTATAATCCATGCATTAGGTCACCCAACTGGATATTCGAAAGATAGAATTCAACGTCGGTGTGTCTGGTTCCAAAGATCACATTCTGCCCTCCCTAGCATGCTTCCTGGAGGTTGACTTTTATCCTCCTAGAGTTATTTAATAGCAAGTGAATAAATATATGTTAATTAGGAAGCCTTTGATCATAGAGTGATTGTTTTCCTAAAGAATATAATGTATATTTACTTTGCTTTTATATAGCATACATATCGGTAGCAACTAGGCTTGAATTGAGGCTTTTTGTACAACAGTTCTTTATTTAGTCTCTATTGTTTATCAGGTTTTATAATAAATACTGGGAGGAATCAGAAGTGACTGTCTTTGCTTTGAGGGAATTTCCCATGATGTTGAGAAGAAGGATAATATGCACACACAAATATGGCATTTGCCATGAACCAAATGAGTTAGCTGACAAATCGTGCTAGAGGAGTTCAGATGAAGAAAACAGACAATCACCCCAGCCTTAGAAAAAGTAAAAATGGATGACGCTTCACTTCCAAGAATCTACAAATCCAATTAAAAAAAGACAAATCCTAATAATAGCATGTTACAAAAGTAGACTTCTTTTATTCTAGGTAGGCAAGGGTCTTCTTTTCTGAAGTCCTGTGTGAATCTTAGTCTTACAGTTTTAGGTTTCCAAAGATTGCTATTACATAAAAACACAGCATCCTGTGTTTTTCCTTCCTAGCAGTCTTCACACTTTCGGTTTTTTTGTTTTTTTTAACAGCAGCATCAGTTGGTAATTGGCAAGCATCAGGAAAGCAGGGATGGCTTATATCTGTTTTCGTTCCATTTTCACACCTTCAGTACATAGAAAATACTGTGAGAAAGAAGTCAGTAGGTTAGGTTCAAAGGCATAAAATGTGGCA
>NW_012101756.1:35147-41023 GCF_000951045.1 Mandrillus leucophaeus | reverse complement strand
CACATCTTTACATTTATTGCTATTGTACATTTATTTGGCAGGAAACAGGGATGTTTGATGTCTTGCAATGATAAAATTATCCTATTCAATAGAGTACTATCTCACATTCTGCATGACTTTTGACCATTCTATAAGACAATTACATAAGTGAAAAACCGATTTGTAGATATCTGAGTGAGTACAACCATTTAATAAATGTGAATAAAAACATTTCAGAACATTTTAATATACACTGCATTTTCTGATAGTAAGATTTTAGGATAAAATAAGATTATACTTTAAAAAGTTTACCATTTTGAAAAAAATCATATCACTGTTTGCAATGCCATTTTCATACTCGAGATGCTAGTCCAACATATTGTTTATCCATTTGCTTTTGTTTGATTTTATTGCTATTAGATTCATGATAATGCTAAAATACACACACACACACAATTCCTTAGGTTTTTTTTTTAATTAAAAGCCCAAAGCAAAGTGCTGACAATGTTCAGTTGAAATTTTGAAATTGGGTTTTATCATTCTGCTCACATAGCAAAAGTTGAAATGGTCGATGACGATGTAGTTTTTGAAATAAGGAAGTAGTGAAATCAACAAAACCAAGTGAAAATTATACAAGGAAACACAATAATAATAAAGGAATTAGATATAATACACTTTTTCTTCATGTTGACAAGACATGATTTAATCCTTTTTAATATTTTCCCATCTCATAAATAAATAAGCTTACTTGTTAATACTTTGTCTAACTCTAATTTTTATTCTGCTACCAATGTCAGTAATACTTTATTTTTCATTATTTCTCTTATAAAGTGACTTCTGAACTTCCTAGTTTGTTTAAACTATCACAAGGTCAGAAAACCAAACACAGCATGTTCTCACTTATAGGTGGAAATTAAACAATGAGAACACTTGGACACAGGGCAGGGAACATGATACACCGCGGCCTGTCATGGGGTGGGGGGGCGGGGGTGAGGTATAGCCTTGGAAGAAATACTTAATGTAAATGATGAGTTAATGGGTGCAGCAAACCAATAGGACACATGTAAACATATGTAACAAACCTGCACGTTGTGCACATGTACCCTAGAACTTAAAATATAATAAAAATAAATACATAAAATAAAATAATACAAACAATCATAAGTAAATGAAATATCTGATGATCTCATTATATCTATTAGTAATGGCATCTCTGAGTATTTAAATATTCATCTATACATTCCTTTGCTAAATTTCCCCTTATTTCTCTTTTATATTAAACTTTTTTTTAGCACAAGTCCAAATCATCTTTTATTAATATAGAAAAGTCATATTTAGCAAAAGACACAAGGCAGGAAAGTGTCAGGCCTGAGGCCTGAGCCCGTGCTGAGGGAGGAGGCGGCTCGGGGCACGTGGGAGAAGTGCTGGGAAGGGCTGAGTGGTGGGGGCCACAGAAAGTTCCAGTGGGCAACACTGTGGGCAGGTCATGGGTGGGACTCACGGGGACCTCGCTGCTAACTCTTGTTGCGTTGGCAGAGTGGGGTGGGGGGAAGGGAGGATCATTAGTGCTGCCACCTGGAGTGAGAGCCGCCCCTTGGTTCCTGAGGGCACCATCAAGGGACACAGGACAGGAAGCCCAGGATGGTTAGTGCAACTAGGGATGAGGGTCAGGGAGAAGCAGGTGCTCTGTAGTGGCCGGGAAAAGTCCAGACACGGAGGCTTAGGAGCTTCCTGTTAAGTGCGTGGGTTCTGCCCTGTCTCTGCCAGGCACTCTGATTAGGGATGGATGATCCCTCTCTTCAGGTGCTTTGTGGTGCTCTCGCTGCCAGCATAGGTGGTCCGGATCCCTTTGCCCATCTCCGCTGTGACCGACAGCAGTTCGGTGTGGGTGCTCTGGGAGCCCTGGGTGCCAGGTGGTTTCATGGCCTGCACACAGCCTATGGAAGGCGGTCCAAAGTCGTGAAACAGCGGTCTGAAAGGGACAGCGGCTCCTGGCACTGAGCCCGACAGCGACGGGACGCTTCCTATAGGGACCGGGGTGCCCGGCCCAGGGGTGCTGGAGCCGAGGGTGCTGCTGGGGGCAGGCGTGATGGGTTTTTAGGACATCCTCAACTCCTGGGTGCTGGGGACGCCAGCAGGTGGCTCCTCAGGGGTTGACTGCCTGGCCGCTAAGCCGAGATCTGATTTGCAAGCTAAATCTGTGTTAAACTTTTTAACTGCAATTTTTATTAATCTAAATACAGGTCAGATACTCTCCATGAAAATTTCACATTTGAGTTGAGACGTACTAAAATGTAAAATACACAATGGATTTGAAAGATTTCATATGAAAAAAGAATGCAAACTATCTATAATAATTTTTATATTGATTACATGTTGACCCAATACTTTGGATATATTGAGTTAAATAAAATATGCAATTAAAAAAAAATCTATGCTACATTTTTGTTAAAAAATTTAAATAAACTATGAAATTACTTCTTGGGATAACGTGGTGCACACAGTGGCCAATGTGTGCAACCTGCCCGTGCAAGTCTCAGTGCCACAAATGTCAGTAACAGCCTTGCGTTCCCGGCAAACTTCGTGGGAATTGGCCGAGCCTTCAGGCTATGGAGGAGAGGCCTCTGGTTGGAAAAAGCCTCTTGAAGCAGGACTGTGGCTAGAGCGCCTGGAACTGGAGGATGCTGAACGGCTCCTCTGAGGAAAGCCCACAAGACACTCGTGGCGATGCTGTTGCGGGTGGCCACGGCTGTAGCTCACAGCTCAGGCTTCTTTCTTATATTTGTTTTGGTTTTATTTTGCTACTATTTTCTACTTTCTTGATGTGATAGCTGAAGTTTTTATTTGAGAAGTTTCTACTTTTCCATTATACACAGTTAGTGAAATACATTTTCCTGCCAGCACTGGCTTTACCTGTGTTAAATCAACTTTGATATGTTGTATTTTTATTCAGTTTAATATATTTAATTGTTTCCCTTGAGACGTTTCCCTTAGAAGTGTGCTTGCTGTTTAGCGCTATTCACAATAGCAAAGACATGGAATCAATCCAAATGTCCATCAATGATAGACTGGATGAAGGAAATGTGGTACACATACAACATGGAATACTATGCAGCCATAAAAAAAGAATGAGATCATGTCCTTTGCAGGGACATGGATGGAACAGGAAGCCATTATCCTCAGGAAACTAATGCAGAAACAGAAAGCGAAACACCTAATGTTCTCACTTAATTAGGACCTGAACAATGAGAACACATGGACACAGGGAAGGAAACAGCACACAGTGGGGCCCCTGGATTGAGGAGGGAGAGGCAGAGCATCAGGAAAAATAGTTAATGCATGCTGGGTTTAATGCCGAGGCGATGGGTTGATAGGTACAGCAAACCACCATGGCACAAATTTACCTGTGTAACAAACCTGCACATCCTGCACATGTATCCCAAAACTTAAAATAAATAAAAATTTTTTTAAAAAAAACTGAAATCTATGCTGTTTATCTTTCAAGTATTTAAGTATTTAAGATTTTGCTGTTATCTTTTTTATTTTTAATTGGATGCCATTTTGACTAGAGGATACATTTTACATGATTTCAGTTCTTTTAAAACTCTAATGTTTGTTAAAATGCAGGACACAGACCATCTTGGTTTATGTTCTGTGGGCACATAAATGTTCTGCTATATTCTGCTGCTAGTGGGTGGAGGAGCAGGTTTTGGTTTTTGGTTTTTGGGTTTTTTTTGAGGTAGAGTCTTGCTCTTTTGCCCAGGGTGGAGTGCAGTGGCCTGATCTCAGCTCACTGTAACCTTCGCCTCCCGGATTCAAGCGATTCTCCTGCCTCAACCTCCCAAGTAGCTGGGATTACAGGCACCCACCACCACACTCGGCTAATTCTAATATTTTTAGTAGAGGCAGGGTTTTGCCATATTGGCCAGGCTGGTCTCCAACTCTTGACCTCAGGTGATCCACCCGCCTTGGCCTCCCAAAGTGGTGGGATTACAGGCGTGAGCCTCCGTGCCCAGCCAAGGGTGGAGTACTTTATAAATATCAGTGAGCGGCAGCCGCCAACCTCAGTAGCTGCCCACGCTGCCCGCTGGTGCGGACGGCGGCCAGAGCTGGGACCCAGGCTCTGTGCCACCTGCGCGTGCAGCCACACCTGGATGCTGTCCTCCCGCAGCCTACACCAGCGGGCACAGCAAAGCTAGGTCTCATGTTTGAAGGAAGGAAAAAAAACGAACAAGTAACCCAGCACTATTCTTTCCAGATCCATCCCGCTGGCCCTCTTGTTTCCCACTTTTTTGAAAACTGGCCACTCTGTCTTCAGATCCCTAAATCGCAGCCACTGAGACCCGGCTCCCAGAAGCCAAAGCCCTGGCACTTTCCAGGCTGAGCGGGACGAGGTGAAGGCAGGCTGGAGGCTGGTCCAGGACAGCTGAGAGCCGACCGTGGGGGGTCTTGGAGCAGCCACCAC
Organism: Mandrillus leucophaeus; assembly: GCF_000951045.1. NCBI lineage: Eukaryota > Metazoa > Chordata > Mammalia > Primates > Cercopithecidae > Mandrillus > Mandrillus leucophaeus. The sequence goes on along the minus strand of NW_012101756.1, from coordinate 36,579 downwards.
TGAGGCCGCTACACTTGACATGGGATTTGGGCCATTGGGTAGAAGGCGTGGAGATAGGGCACTGCCAGAGGAACCAAGGAGGAAAGAGAGCACTCCCCAAATTGTCCTCCAGGGTTTCGGTGAGCATTTTATTAACTCAGAATCTGTCGGGGATAGTATCTTTCCCTGGAGATGGCTCTTGTCAGGGTAGTGAGATAGGCTGGGGGGAGGAAGAGGAATGGGAGGCTCAGTTTATAAATATTAAGATCAGCAATGGTGTGCCACTGGCAGGAGCAGAGCAGAGGGAACCTGGAGATTTGGGTGGCTGCAGTTGGTAAGTGGTTGCAATCCAGAGAGTGGGACTGAGATCCTCCCTTGTCATGTTAGCATCCCGTTTCCTGGGCGCAGCTCTGACATCCTGCAGGTGGTCATTTCACTCATGGCGGCTTTGTCTCTCTTCCATCACCGCAGACTCAGCTTCACACTCCAGGGCTGCACACCACCAGCCACCATCATGTTAACCCCTTCCCAGGTCAATGTGTCCCTCACCTGGAGCCCAATCTGCTGGACAGCCTGGGACCGTCCATTTTCGGGGTGGTGGGCAACCTGGTGGCCATCGTGCTGCTGTGCAAGTCGCGCGAGGAGCAGAAGGAGACCGCCTTCTACACACTGGTATGCGGCTGGCCGCCACCGACCTCTTTTTCACTTTGCTGGTGAGCCAGGTGACCATCGCCACGTACATGAAGGGCGGGTGACCTGGGGCCAGCCCCTGTGCCAGTACAGCATCTTCATCCTGCTCTTCTTCAGCCAGCCTGGCTTCAGCATCATCTGCACCGTGATACCTACATAGGTAATGTGTTAGACATTCTTAGAAGAGTTTCGTAAGTTTTATGTTTTATGTGGGTTATAAACAGAGTCCTCAAATGCATAAAAAAGAAATCATGCCATGATTGAATTTTAGCAGGAATAAGTTTATTTTACCTATTCAAAATTAAAACTTTTGTTTTCTTTGAAAATGTTTTTGTTAAACATACTTTTTTGAAAAAAATTTAAGCAAATAATAATGTCCCTACCAAATCCAACCAAGAGCAGAACCCACATGTCAGGCATTACTCCTATGTTTGCAGTTTAGCTGCTTGCTTGTGCATTTGCAAATACCAACGGGCTCGCTATAGGCTGCATTTGACGGGGGCAGCTTACCTGATGTTATGGTCTGAATGTATCCCCACACTTCATCTGGTAGAAACATAATCCCCAATGCAAGTGTTGGGAGGATGGGTTTTGGGGAGGTATTCAGGTCATGAGGGTTCTGCCCTCATGGGTGGATTAATATCAGTATGAAAGGACACAATGGAGGGAGTTTGCCTCTCTCTCCTTTGTCCTTCCAACCTTTCCACCTTTTCTACTTGGTGAGGACACAGCATTCCTCTTCTTCAGAGGATGCAGCAACAAG
>NW_012101756.1:30402-34042 GCF_000951045.1 Mandrillus leucophaeus | reverse complement strand
CCTTGGCCTCCCAAAGTGGTGGGATTACAGGCGTGAGCCTCCGTGCCCAGCCAAGGGTGGAGTACTTTATAAATATCAGTGAGCGGCAGCCGCCAACCTCAGTAGCTGCCCACGCTGCCCGCTGGTGCGGACGGCGGCCAGAGCTGGGACCCAGGCTCTGTGCCACCTGCGCGTGCAGCCACACCTGGATGCTGTCCTCCCGCAGCCTACACCAGCGGGCACAGCAAAGCTAGGTCTCATGTTTGAAGGAAGGAAAAAAAACGAACAAGTAACCCAGCACTATTCTTTCCAGATCCATCCCGCTGGCCCTCTTGTTTCCCACTTTTTTGAAAACTGGCCACTCTGTCTTCAGATCCCTAAATCGCAGCCACTGAGACCCGGCTCCCAGAAGCCAAAGCCCTGGCACTTTCCAGGCTGAGCGGGACGAGGTGAAGGCAGGCTGGAGGCTGGTCCAGGACAGCTGAGAGCCGACCGTGGGGGGTCTTGGAGCAGCCACCACTGAGGCCGCTACACTTGACATGGGATTTGGGCCATTGGGTAGAAGGCGTGGAGATAGGGCACTGCCAGAGGAACCAAGGAGGAAAGAGAGCACTCCCCAAATTGTCCTCCAGGGTTTCGGTGAGCATTTTATTAACTCAGAATCTGTCGGGGATAGTATCTTTCCCTGGAGATGGCTCTTGTCAGGGTAGTGAGATAGGCTGGGGGGAGGAAGAGGAATGGGAGGCTCAGTTTATAAATATTAAGATCAGCAATGGTGTGCCACTGGCAGGAGCAGAGCAGAGGGAACCTGGAGATTTGGGTGGCTGCAGTTGGTAAGTGGTTGCAATCCAGAGGGTGGGACTGAGGTCCTCCTTTGTCATGTTAGCATCCCATTTCCTGGGCACGTGTCTGACATCCTGCAGGTGGTCATTTCACTCATGGCGGCTTTGTCTCTCTTCCATCACCGCAGACTCAGCTTCACACTCCAGGGCTGCACACCACCAGCCACCATCATGTTAACCCCTTCCCAGGTCAATGTGTCCCTCGCCTGGAGCCCACTCTGCTGGACAGCCTGGGACCGTCCATTTTCGGGGTGGTGGACAACCTGGTGGCCATCGTGCGGCTGTGCAAGTCGCGCAAGGAGCAAAAGGAGACCACCTTCTACACACTGGTATGCGGCTGGCCGCCACCGACCTCTTTTTCACTTTGCTGGTGAGCCAGGTGACCATCGCCACGTACATGAAGGTCGGGTAACCTGGGGGCCAGCCGCTGTGTGAGTACAGCATCTTTATGCTGCTCTTCTTCAGCCAGCCTGGCTTCAGCATCATCTGCACCGTGATACCTACATAGGTAATGTGTTAGACATTCTTAGAAGAGTTTCGTAAGTTTTATGTTTTATGTGGGTTATAAACAGAGTCCTCAAATGCATAAAAAAGAAATCATGCCATGATTGAATTTTAGCAGGAATAAGTTTATTTTACCTATTCAAAATTAAAACTTTTGTTTTCTTTGAAAATGTTTTTGTTAAACATACTTTTTTGAAAAAAATTTAAGCAAATAATAATGTCCCTACCAAATCCAACCAAGAGCAAAACCCACATGTCTGGCATTACTCCTATGTTTGCAGTTTAGCTGCTTGCTTGTGCATTTGCAAATACCAACGGGCTCGCTATAGGCTGCATTTGATGGGGGCAGCTTACCTGATGTTATGGTCTGAATGTATCCCCACACTTCATCTGATAGAAACATAATCCCCAATGCAAGTGTTGGGAGGATGGGTTTTGGGGATATTCAGGTCATGAGGGTTCTGCCCTCATGGGTGGATTAATATCAGTATGAAAGGACACAATGGGGAGGGAGTTTGCCTCTCTCTCTTTTGTCCTTCCAACCCTTCCACCTTTTCTACTTGGTGAGGACACAGCATTCCTCTTCTTCAGAGGATGCAGCAACAAGGCACCAACTTGGAAAGAGAGATGAGGCCCTTACTAGATCCGAACCTGCTGGTGCGTTGATCTTGGGTTCCAGCCTCCATGAAAAATACATTTCTGTGCTCTATAAATTACCTAGTCTAAAGTATTTTGTTACAACAACACAACCAGAGTAAGACATCTGGTATATTCTGCTCTACAGCCCATCCATCCTCCTTTTGTGTAGCTAACACAGACATGTCCTACTCATAGTGATTGCAGAAATGCTCAAAAGCAAATAGAAATGCATGGGGGTGCTTACTTCAGCAGCACATACACTAAAATTGAAAGGTTACAGAGATTAGCATAGCCTCTGTGCAAGGATGACACACAGATACATGAAGCATTGCAGATTTTTGTAACACAAAGGATAAATGCTTAAGGAGACGGACACCCCATTTCCCATGATGTGATTATTATACACTGCCTGCCTCTATCAACATATCTCATGTACCTCATGAGATATTTAAACATCTATTATGTACCCACAGACATTTAAAATGAAATATTTAAAAAATGTGTGAGGGCCTTTGAAGCCTAGGCTTTGAACAGACATATCTTCATTTCTGCCTCATTCATTAATTAAAGCAAGTCATATAGGGAGATATATTCTTTATCAGAGAAACTCTAAAGTCATATGACAAAGAGCTCAGAGAGAAGAGTGAAAAATAAGGATTATTAGTAAAAATTCATTTCTAGCTTTTCCCATATCCACCTAGATTAAGAAATAAAATATTACTAGGACCTTAGAAGTCGCTCTGATGTCCTTTCTCAGTGATTATCTCTGACCTTCCTCCTCCATATTAACAATTATCTTGACTCCTAGCTACATAGATCAGTTTTGCTAACTTTTATAAAATGAAATCATAAAATCTATATTTATCTGTGTTGGGGCTCTTCATTTTAATAAAATTTAGTGAGATTCATGCCCATTGTTATAGTAACCGTAGTGAGTTAATTTTCATTGCGATTTAGTGTTACATTTTAGGAATATGCCACCATTTGTTTATTGTCAGTCGTCTACTATTGATGGATATTTAGGCTATTTTCAGTTAGGGGATATTGTAAATAATGCTGCTGCAAACACTTGGCAAACACCTATAAGCTTCTCTTTTGCCTGTATACTAACAATGGGTTTGCACAGGCTAGAAGACTTCTGACTGCTCCACATTCTCTTTAACACTTACAATTGTTAGTGTTTATTTCATTCTATTTTTATTACTCTTTTCTTTTAGATGGAGTCTCACTCTGTCACGCAGGCTGGAGTGCAGAGGTGTGATCTTGGCTCACTGCAATCTCCGCCTCCCAGGTTCAAGCGATTCTTCTGCCTCAGCCTCCCAAGTAGCTCGGATTACAGGCATGCACCACCATGCCCAGCTAATTTTTGTATTTTTAGTAGAGATGGGTTGGTCAGGCTGGTCTCGAACTTCTGACCTCAGGTGATCTGCCTGCCTTGGCCTCCCAAAGGGCTAGAATTACAAGCATGAGTCACTCCTTCCAGCCTGTTTTATTTTAGTTTATTTTTTTTAGAGACAGTGTCTTGCTCTGTCGCCCAGGCTGGAATACAGTGGTGCGATCATGGTTCCTGGCAGCCTCGACCTCCCAGGCTGAAGTGATATTCCTGCCTCAGGCTCCCAAGTAGCTTGGACTACAGGTGTGTGCCACCATGCCTAGCCAGTATTTTAAATTTTAGT
>NW_012101756.1:28654-30017 GCF_000951045.1 Mandrillus leucophaeus | reverse complement strand
TTTCCAAGCTCTCAGGGAAAAAATATTATTTTCCCAATAACTGTAACAATTGATGTAGTTTTTGGTAGCTACCCTTTATTGCTTAATTCCATTCCCCTACTTAGCATGTAAGCTCTATATTCTTTAAATCTCCGTTTGGGGTTGTCCTAGTGATTTCAATGTGTTTTCTGACTTGTTAAAATCTAATATATATTAATACTGTTACCACTTTTGAGAAAACGTAAGGACTGTATTACTTTAATTTCATTTTTTCCTCCCACCTTTTGTGCTATTACTGCCATGTGATGTATATATTGCCAAAATGCTTCTTTTATCATTGCCTTATATAGCCAATATCCATTTCTGTTTACCCATATGTTTACATTTGAATTGCTCTCAGCCTTTAAGCTGCTGCTTTTAAGTAAGCAAATGACTGGCGGCAGGTGAAGTAGTAGCAAATGTCCACAGATAGCTTCTCCTTGACAACCTGGGCTTTGCTACTCTGTGGGATTGTGTTCTAATTTCTTGCCACCTTGGTAGATCTGTAATCTCTACCAATAGCTATAATTTTATGTGTTTTTATATTTTGTCTAGTATCTGTTTGTTTTTAATGGGAAATTTTTCCAAAACAAGGTCATCTAGTACTTCTGGAAATACAAATTCTAATATGTGTCTCACTTCCTAAGATTCCAAAAATTGAGGACTTCCATTTCTAGCCACACTGCAGATTAGATACTAAACTCCTGCTGAAATTGACAAATAATCCTGTGTGTGTGTATGTGTAAAAATGTATATATGTATATATACATTTGTATATACACAGCATACTTATAAGATGACCATCTGGCAGGAAATCTTCTAATGCCCAACATTCAGTAAAAGAGGAATCTCAAATAGATGGGTGTAAAAGTGAACCAGATTTCAATTGAATTCATTCATCAAGTTAAATAAACTTCAACTTTTATGCTCTTATCTTTATGGTTGTGACCCTGGAGGGTAACCAGAAGGTTAACAACCTAAAATAACATGGTATAGAGTATAAATATAATACGATAGAATAAAAATATGAGACTGCATTGAATAAGGATTACTTCTGACGTTTGTGAAACTTTTGGTTTACTTGATTGCCAAGTAAAACAAATTTCTTGTTTTGTGTTGGGGTCATATAATAGACCACAATACCTGTATATAACTAGAAACAGCCACCCGTATGTAACCAGGAGAAAACTATGACAGTGTTTAAGTAGCACTGTTTGCATTAAGAAAAAATGGACACATTTAAATATCTATAAACAGGAGAATGATAAATAAATTATATTATATCCAGAAAATTGAATAGTAGGTAGAAGGAGAACCAGTGAATAATGGCTAAATGGAACAATAT
>NW_012101756.1:24953-26799 GCF_000951045.1 Mandrillus leucophaeus | reverse complement strand
TGTAATAACAAATCTTAATACTAAAACCAATGTGCCAAAATCAAAATAAATCACAAAGTAACAGTGATTAAAGCTAAATTGAAATATAGTACCAGAAATTCATACTGGAAATTAACTGATTTGTCCTGTCTTAAGAAGGTTTTGACAATAACTAGAAGTACAAGTTCCAATGCTTTCATAATTTAGTTAAAATTGCCATTGGCAAATGCTCAGACAATATATGATGTTCCATACTAACTAAATACTAATGTGTTTGTTCTGTTTTGATGTTTTTGTATTAATATTTTCTATTGTAATGCATTATGTATGCATAAACAATATTATACTTAACTTACCAAGCAAATAATATGAAGCATAACATTAAGCCCATCACTCAGCCTTCACACAAGACCATTTCCAATAACTTGCATCTACCATTGTGCCATTCTCTTGTCCCAGCCCGCTTGTGTCTTTTTAAAAAGATAACTACAATTCTGCATTCTATGTTTACCAGCTTCTTGCTCTAGTTTTATCATGTGCCTAAGGAGTATACTGCATAATTTTGGGATTGTTTTTAAATTTTATAGTTAGATATAATAGTGTGATCTTCCAGGACTTGCTAGTTTGTCTTGATGCTTCCGAAGGTTAATCCCTGATGTCATGCTTAGATACAGGCCATTTTTTTTTTAATGGCTTCATATATTCAACTCTGTGAATGCATTCCAATTTATTTATTCATTTCTCTATCAACATGCTTTTGAAATATTTCCAGTTGTAGGAGGCATATTTCTTCCCAGTCCCCTTCTTTCTTTCTTTTTTCACACAAACGTTGCTTCTACGTTTTCTAGGGTGTATGCACAAACTGTTCATTAAATATGTGTTTCTTCTTTATACCGGGCACACAGCTAGACTACATTTTGCAGATCTCCTTGGAATAGTCATGTGACCGAGCTGTAGCCAAGGTAATGGTGAGCCAAAGTCTGATACATCTGAGATACAGCTTTCAAGTCATGTGTTTGCCCTTCCATTGACCAGCAGAACAGCATCTCTTTCATTTGTCTCTTTCCCTGTCCACCAGCAGAAAATAAGGGGCTCAGAATATATTGGAGGCACAAAGCACAAATAACCTGGATCTCTGAATGTTCACATGGAAAAAGTCTCTCATGGCAAGTGATACATATTTGGACTATTTGAATGAGAAATAAGCTTCTGTATTATAGACTTCATTTATACATTTTGTAATGTAGTTGATAAAACTATCATATTCCTCTAACTTAGTGTTTCAGTGAGTAGAATTTTTCTATCGCTTAAAGGAACATTTGACATTATCTGTCACATGGGACCACAGTGAGGTGAGGTACAATCCAAGAGCACATTAAATTCTGTGCCCTAAGCACCTCACTCTTATAAGGGCTTGCTCCTGGCATCTAGTAGATAGAAACCAGGATGCTGCTAAACATCCTAAAATGCATTTCCTCACAGCAAAGAATTATCTTACCCAGAGTATCAACAGTGCCCAGGGTGAGAAAACCTGCGCTAATTAATATACAAGCAGATAACAAATGAGAACTTAATGAGTGGTAGTTACCCTAATGCAGCTTAAAGTCAACTCTTTAGATTACATATCTGTGGCCGTCCAATTGCATCCAATGGTTCAACAATCCAAATTCACAATGGCATGCCAATTAAGTAAAGAATATGTCTTAAACATTTTTTTTTTACTTTTTAAAATTACACACATGCTCCTAGAAAGTAGAAAATACAAGTGCATAGAAAAATAATTACTCTCATTTTAGTAGTGTTTTGTTATATATATTTAATCAACAGATCAGGAACTAAAATGTAAATACTAATATTTGATAATCCA
>NW_012101756.1:18314-22520 GCF_000951045.1 Mandrillus leucophaeus | reverse complement strand
TTTGCCAGTATTTTATTGAGGATTTTTGCATCGATGTTCATCAGGGATATTGGTCTAGAATTCTCTTTTTTTGTTGTGTCTCTGCCAGGCTTTGGTATCAGGATGATGTTGGCCTCATAAAATGAGTTAGGGAGGATTCCCACAAATTGTTTAATATTCAAAAAAATGAAAATTACAGGACTAAGAAAATTAAAGTGGATGAAGTAGATGAAGTGTGACATAAAAGACAAAAACAACTTGCTCTCATAATCTGTCCATATCTTACCATGTGCTTCTAATGTCTTATTCCTACATGAATTCCTGGGTCAACTAAGCCTTAGATTTGCTGTCTGCCCAAACTGTAATCCGATTTATTAATTTTCCTGGCTGACCTCAATGTTTGGCTGGAAATCAAGCTCTTTTCCTACTCTTGTGCATCCATTTCTCTGCTTCCTATGCCAGACTCCATTTAATATTTATTATATTCAGGAAGTCCAAATGGAGGCAGTATAGCAAAGTGTTCAAGAGCAGAAGCTGTGATTCAAATGTGATTTTTACTACTTTCTGAAATAGAGACCTTAAACTGGATGGAGTCTTCTTCTGACTTACATTCCTCTCTGTAACATGATGATAGTAGGATAATGTGAGGGGCAAAAAGAAGTAACATATGTACAATACTTAGAGCAATAGCTACACATAACAAGTACTCCCAAAAAGGTCATCTTTATTATGCTCAAGTACTTCATTGGCTATCTTGCTGTCATATTTTGGGGTTTTCTTATTCTTGTCTGTGTGAGTGCTTGCTTGATTTGTATTTTACTAACTGATTTGACTTCTATTTCCTGATCTTTCTTCTTGGCCATCATCTTCTGTTTTACTCTCTGTTCTGCTTTTTGTTCTCATGTTGTATATATTATTAATTCACCCATTTATTCAACAAATGTTTATGGGGTGCCAACTATGTTCTACTCTAGTTATGGCAGTGAATAAAGCAGAAAAAAATATCTGCTCTCACAAAACTTAAATTCTATGAACACATAGAACTGCCCTCATAGAGCTTAAATTTTAGTGGACACTCCATCCATGTCTGAAATCATGACAAGACTCTTGATTTCTTCATGGTTACAGATCTGATTTCTTAGCTAAATTTTAAATTCCATGTATCTGTTGGCTGTTCTCACTGTGCCTTCTAGTTCTGTTTGGTATAAATAAATGACCACAGTTGACCAAGTTTTGACATTGGTTCCAATTCCATAAGTTGCAAAAATCAGTGCACAGAAATTAAAACTAGGGCAATGCTGGGTGACCATTTCTCTGATTCTTGAGAGATGTTTATTCAATATTTCACTAGGGTTGAAGCAGATAAAAAGTACTAGAGGTAGCAGACTGCATGAAAACTCCAAGACATATTCAGGGGGAAGTTTACCCTGGGATTCTAAACTCCGTGATTTACTTAGATCAAAAGGAGAACTTTTCTGGGCATGCCATTGGTTACAGGGTATTTGGAAATTTCCTCATCATTTGTAGATGTCCTAGAGATATTCTTACACTTCTTACATTGTATTTTTATGTCATTGTTGTCCAGGATCCCAGTAAAAATCTCATTCTGACAAGGGTTTTGTAATTTTATTTTTGGTGATTATATAAAATACAAAAACAAGCTGGATAGAGTATATGTCTGATAAAATACATGAATTCTTGCAAAAATTATGTTTTATTAAGCATCATTTCAACTTGTAGAAAGTGAAAATCCTTTGCTATTATACAGCTATCTAAAAGTTAATTTTCTTTTCCTAGCTTGGGTTTTGTGTATTTGAATGTTTCAATTTTGAAAAACAACCATAGGTAAATTATACAACTGGCTTTAGAAATGAATAATCATGCATTTTCTACATCAGAGAAATGGGGCCTTAAACATATCTTTGAAGCAAACAGAAGATATTCACTTTGCTACTGATTAATGCCAGATGCCTTTTCAGTACACAAGGGAAGGATTAAGAATATGTAGGAACATGTAAATGGGGAAAATCAGTCACTGGTGTCAAAGGCACCATAATGATTGCCTTCCTGTGGAACAATAATCCCAGTGTTCATCAAATAGAGAATGGATTTCCTCTTTGCAATATGAAAATCAAGTTTTGTAGCAGTTAAGGGCTATTTTGTGAGAAAACCTCAAGTGAGTTGATGGAAGAACAGCAATGCATGCTCCTGTCATTTATATCAGAACATTTGTGCTTCAATATAAAGATATTGAACATAGAAACCTACCAAGTGAAACTTCCAAATTCTGTACGGGAAATAGTAGAGTCAGACAATGCTGAGCACTTTTTAGTTGCTTCTGATGTGGACATTATGTGTATTTTCTCTCAAATTTCTTTAACTTTTTGATTAGCTATGTTAGTTTATATGTGGAAATTGTTTTCCAAGTGAATGAAAAGGCTCAAAACCAGTGACTTAATTATACTATATTATCTAATTAAGGTGAAGTATTTTGCAATCCACACATTTGAAATTTATGTACACCAAGAATTAGACTAACATTCCTCCCTAGTTCCAACTACTTCAACAATGAATTTTATTATTTCTTCATGCAGCAAATTAATGCACTACTGGAAAGGTTTAGTCATGTTAGGGTGCATGTCAGCCAGATGACTGTTTGAGATATGACATGTGAATCTCTTGCTCTGTCAATTACATGAATTGTTTTTAAATTATGCTGTAGATCTGGAAACTATCATACAAAAAACAGTAAAAACACTTCCTAAGCATCAGAGGCCACACACTATGGATTATGCAACTTAGCTTTTAGTAAAAGCAGACATACAAAGGTGGTACATTCAATGCTGTTTTCTGTCTCATACAGAAAACCATATGAATTTAATCTGGTTTTGGATATTCCTGTGAAATTTGAGGAACCTGGGTTACATATACACCTATAAATCTATCTTCGAAATAAGAGTCTCAATATTTCATTGCAAGGACATGTGAAATCCTAGAATCTTGGTCTATCTAGCATCTGAATTAGGCTAATTCTAGAAATGTTTAGAAGTATTCCATCTAGGCTACACTTGGACGTACAGTCTTTGAACAACTGAAAATGACGAATGCAACATGTAAGAGTGTTTCAAGGACCATCTTTGTTTAGTTAGTGCTCCTGTAGGTCCTATGTTTCTAAGCACCAGAATTTTAAACTTTTAACTAATAGAAATGCAATTTTTTTTTAACACAGAGTGGCCCTTTCATTATTTTGTTAAGTGGTTAAAGCAAAGTAATGGAAGGATTCCTCAGGGTAGTGAACTTTCTGTTCCTTAGTGAAAGATTGACTGGATACGGGCTGTTGACAATGAAGTATAGACTGGCTTCATTCAAAAATAGCAGCTGTAGCCAATAAAGTAGTTTAAAATAGAATAAAATTACTATGTCTGCCTTTCATTGCCTTTGATTCGGCTCAATAAAATTCGCATTTAAACTTAGTAGGATTATCTTGCTTTGCTATGCTTCATATAAAAAACACTGTTCCCAATACAAAGAAAGTTTCATTTCTTTTCCAACATTTATTTTCATTATACTTTACTACCACTATGTATGTTGGCACTTTGCATAAACATTCATTAGCTATGGTACAAAAAAGTATGTGTGTGGTCAATCTAAATAAAAGGTAAATATTTGTTTCAATAATGCTACTTGCGTTTACATTAAATATTTGTCTTTCATATACAGCAACCAGATGTAACCTAGGGTTAGTCTCTTTCCAGTATGCAGAATTTAATTAGACTGTTTCCTTAAAATCTTATTGTCTGTAAAAATCAATGTACCTTCCAAACTTAAAATATTTAGATTCCATTATCTAGTTTGTTGATTTATATGTGACATAATTCTGCTATTAGAGCCATGTCAAAGTAACTATATGGAAGAGTCATTGTATTATTTATGTTAAAGAAAATCAGTCTTTAAAATGAAGCTATTTAGCCTTCTCTAATAAAGCAAATATTCACTTCTTAGATATAAAAATTGTATGAAAGGAGTAGTAAGTGTTCATAATAGTATACCACTCATCTATTAGAACATAGTCAATGAATGTATAATAATGACAAAGCAGACCAGTACTGACAGGTGTTACAAGGTCAAACTGTATAACTGTAGAATAACTGACGGAAGAAAGAATATTCAGTTCACTTGGTTATGTATTAGCATTATTTAAATTGTATTAGTTAATCTTCATTTTAA
>NW_012101756.1:14344-17254 GCF_000951045.1 Mandrillus leucophaeus | reverse complement strand
GGCTAATTTTTGTATTTTCAGTAGAGACAGGGTTTCATCATGTTGGCCAGGCTGGTCTTGAACTCCTGACCTCAGGTGATCTGCCAGCTTTGGCCTCCCAAAGTGCTGGGATTACAGGCATGAGCAACTTCACCCAGCCTATAGTATAACATTTCTAAATACCTACTCTGAGAATATGAACCATTCTCTGCAACAAAATTGATTTTATTTCCATGAATATACGTTTTATTTATCTTTGAAGAAAGTCCCATAAAGTACACAAGGGATATATTTAGCCCATAATGAATATTCATGAGAATGCAGGTTATTAATAAACTTACAGTTGTTTCCTTTATTCTTCTGAATTATTTTTATATACACTTTTCAAAATATAAGCAATTTTTAAATGCATTTTCTACTTTGAATTAGGAAAAATGTGTTGTAAGATAAAATTATTTGTATCAATTTAGTATCAATTAATAACAAATATATCAAATAGGATACATATACATCACCTTCAAATGCCCCTGATACACAGCAGGCATTTAAAAAGTAGAAAAAAAAAGTTGTTGTGAAATAAAAATATACATGGATGTTACATTATTGTATCATCATTATTAATTTTATCTGTTCAGGAAGGGCCAAAATATTATATGAACATCTTCACAGAGACTCACAAATGCTTTTCACTCCAGCCGCAAAGAGTCAAAGTTTTAAAGGAAACTTGTTTTATGTGGTATTTTAATTTAGTTTAACATATTTGATATTTTTTAATTAATTACACATTTTAAAAATTCAAATTACCTAGGGGCTATGACATATACAAAACTGTGGGAAAATGACATGTTTTTCTTTCCTTGAGAGCATAGATCTTCCTTTCTCCCACATTTTATTATACATCACATGTACACACATATGTAAATATATATATCTATCAATGTATAGCATCTACTTGAGTATTGAACATGAGATGGTACTGAGATTTAGCAGGGTCAGAACAACGTTAGAAGAAAATCAGAAATGATCAGGATAACACAAGTCATATCTGCTTAACTTTATTCCCATATTCTTGCCATTCAAAATATTGGACAGGTGAATGGTTGAGTAAACTGTGGTATATCCATATGATGAAATACTACCCAGAAATAAAGAATATACTTTTGACACATGCAATCACTTGCATAGATCGGAAGGGCATTGTGCTTGCTGAAAAAAAAGCCAATATCAAAAGGACACATAGTATTACTTCATGTATATAACTTTAATAAAATAACATACATATAGAAAACAGATTAGTGATATCCAGAGGTTAGTGATTGTAGAGAAATGTGAGATGAATATGACTATAAAATGTGAGGAAGACACTTTTAGTGATGGAAGAGTTCTGTAACTCAATTGTAATAATGGTCACATTAATCAACACATGATAAAATTGACATAGACCTATATATTCACATTGTACCAATGTCAATGCCTGGTCTTGATATTGTACTACATTATACAAGTTGTAACTCTTGGAAGAAACTGTGTAGAATGGTACATGAGACCTTTGTATTTGAAACTTCCTATGGATCTGTGATCTTTTCAAAATAAAAAGCTAAAAAATGCTGTGTTCGATAAATAGTAACTACCTTTCATCCAATTCTTGCCATATAAAAATGCTTCACATACATTAACTCATACAATTCAATCTATAGCAGGATCATATTGATGCCATTATTATTCCTAATTTACAGTCTAGTAGCTTGTTCAAGGTCACATAGTTAATAGGAGGAAGGGTTATGATTTTAATCCAATAACCAGCTCCAGAGGATGTGCTCCCAATCGACACATCACAGCATTTCTCAAAAATAATTCTGGATAGAAGGAAAGAAGGGAGAGAAGGGAGGGAGGGAGGAAGGAAGGAAGATACAATAGCCTGTATATTTACTCAAAGTGAAGACATCATAAAACCCTTTTAACAAACACAGCCTGAGTTTTCAAATTCCCTCTCCATTCAACTTCCTTGACTGTAGCGCCCTAATCAGGGTTAAGGGAAGGAGAAATCAAACTAAAGATCATAATGCTGCATGTATGTGGCATCGCATTGCTGGAGTTCTTTGAGTAAACCTTTCTAGAGATGGACATTTTGCACTCTATTGGAAAAGTTATCTTAGTTATAACGTTTCTAAGGATGCATTTGCCATAATGAAAGTAAGCGGTCACATACAATTTGATAGACGCCAGCACAACTGACAGGAAAAACTTGGTAAAGTCAAAGGAACTGCCTTTGTTATATCAAATATTCTGTCACCCCAGATCTATCTTCTTAAATCTCCACATTACTTAGCCTTACCCCATTTTTTTCTATTTTCTAGAAGAACCCACCACATTGATCAGGTGGATTTATTCACATTTTTCCCAAAAATGGTAGGTACATTCCCTCCTAAATCCATCAGTGAGTTATAGTCTGTATTCCCAATGGATGAACTATGTTCACCAGTTATGACTCTTAGGGGGAACTTCACAAAAGATCGTCAGTGGCATCTATTGGTACATGTTGGACATTACCTAAAAATTTAGCAACCAACAGATGCTATTCTTATACCTGTTGGTCATGCCCAGGTAGTTACATGTAAAATAATTACACAGAGTTTCAAAATTTCAAGATGTTTGCCCACCTGTATAGTGCCCTTCACTCTCCTCTCCAGCTCTCCAAATAATATCCGTAATTCAAAGACCAGTTCAGTCCTACAGGCATATTCCCAGAATAACTTCCCTGAAAATATTGGTTAAATTAATGAAGAACATCTATGGGCAATGCATCTTCAGTAACATCTAGTGGAAAAAAAGAAACGAAGAAATTTCAATACAATGTGATGAAGATTTTAAATTATTTCTCTCTTGCGAATTTCCATTGCTTGTTTGAACATTCAGGAGAATAGTACTCCT
>NW_012101756.1:10040-11834 GCF_000951045.1 Mandrillus leucophaeus | reverse complement strand
TTTTGTGATTTGAGGAAGACATCCTGTGAATTTACAAATGTCCAGGAAGTGATACAAAAGAAAAACAAAAGACTTCAGTCTAGTTAAAAGTAGTGCTACTATTTCTTGAAATGCAGAAAGCTGTAATAAGTATCATTCCGAAATCTGGGGATAAGGTACAGAAAATGGCATCTCCCAATATAATCTTGGACATATTTGTCATTAAGGAGCACAATGAAATATGACAAATTGTATGGCAACTTTTAAAAATTGCTAATAACACCTTC
Organism: Mandrillus leucophaeus; assembly: GCF_000951045.1. Lineage (NCBI taxonomy): Eukaryota > Metazoa > Chordata > Mammalia > Primates > Cercopithecidae > Mandrillus > Mandrillus leucophaeus. Next base: position 11,568 of record NW_012101756.1, on the reverse strand, counting down.
CTTTCTTGTTCAGATGATGCTCTGAGACATTGCCATTTATTTTGACTGCCTCTTTTTAAACAAACTTCCACTTAGGAACTTTAAAACCACCTATAAACCAATAGTCACAAAATAAGTGGGGAACTCAGTGTCTAAGCATTGTTGTTCTGCCAGACACAGTACTGTGCACTTACATAAATGGTATGATTTAAGCATGACAATAATGAAATAGGAATTGTACTTTTATTCCATTTTTACAGGTGAAAGAAATTGAGGTCTATAAAATAAATCAAATAATATGTTCAAATTCATAAGGGTTTTGATTTTAGAACTTTTAGATTTTTTGTTTAATACCTATTATTTTTAAATAATTCGACTCAACTCAGAAGTTAAAAAATACTAAAAGGAATGACCATGTTATTTTCAGCCAGCTTTTCCCAAGGATTACATCTAACTTAACCTAGTACGTTGCCAAAGTCAGGAAATTGACATTGTTTCTATACCATTAACTCAGGTTCAGACCCTATTCATATTTTGAAGGATTTTACATGTACTTTTGTGTAGGTGTGTGTTAGTGCATGTGTGATGTGTGTATAGATCTATGAAGTGTGGATTTATGTAACCATTACTGTAATCTGGATGCAGAACAGCTCTATCACCACAAAGAAAGTGTAACATGTTTTCAGGTTATCCCTCACTAATCACATCTTCCAACCACCCCCCAACCCTTGGCAGCCACTGATCTGTTCTCCATCACTAGGATTATGCTATGTAATTCAGGTATTTTTGAAGCCAAAACTCATGAGGTTGCAAAATAAATAATAATGTTTTATAAAATGTTATTTTCAGTCTTTATAAATGGCACACTGTAGTACATATTCAAATGTGCTATACATGTGTAGGTGGCAAAGTTTGAACATGGATCTAAGTGCCTGAATGTAAAAAATATTGTACGCTTTTATCACAACATCCCCATTTGTAATCTTTTCCCCCAAAAGCTAGTAGTAGTGATATTTGCTTTCTCTTATTTAAACTATCAGAATTATAGTCATTACTAATTGAAAGTATGTTTGAATAATGCCTGATTCCACTTACATAAGGTATCTAAAATAGTTAAACTCCTAGAAACAGAGGAGAATACTGGTTGCCAGGGACTGGAAGGAGGGGAAATGGGGGTTGCTGTTCAATGGGTATAAAATTCAGTTATAACAGATGAATAAGTTCTGGAGGTATGCTGTCAACAGAGCACCTATAGTTAACAAGATTGTATTGTGCAGTTAAAAATTTATTAAGAGGATACGTCTCATGTTAAACATACCTACTTAATTAACAGAAAAAAGCATGGAATATTTTATGCATAAAAATTACATATATGCCTGAATTTCACATTTCGTTTCACAAATTGAACTAGTGCTGAAAAGGTATTTTTATATTGAAAAACATCTAGCTGAAGGAGAAGTTACAAATGAGGGATCATTCATAAATAAAATATCATCCTAGGGACTGCTGTTTTTCTATTTTGAATACTCTCCACAATTAGTCTTACTAA
>NW_012101756.1:8164-9990 GCF_000951045.1 Mandrillus leucophaeus | reverse complement strand
TGCTTTGCAAGGTGGAGGATACTTGCAAAGGGAAAATAGGAGGTTGGAGAGTTTAGGAGGAAGGCAGTGTAGGGCTGTGTAAATTGGAGAGAACTTGGAGCCGGGAGACTTGAGCGGCATGCAACTGTGGGTGGGCTATGAAATCGCGGAGCCTGGCTTTAAATCCCAACTCAGACATTTACTAATCCTAGGATCCCAGACAAATACCATATCCCCTCTTTGGCTCAGTTTCTACATTTTTAAATAGAAAAGTAGTGCCTTACCGCCGGGAAAAAGCAGCACAAGTCACAAGTAGGCGGTGTCCCGTGCTTTTTCTAAAGAGGGTTTTGGGAACTCAATGTTTAAAGGAGAAAGAGCAAGCAGGCAGGAAATTAAAACCGGGGAGGAAAAAAAGAGAGAGAGAGTAGGCAAGGAAGCTAATCGCTACATTCTTGCGAGGCTCTGATTAGTTCTCAGTGAGTCTGTATGTTACATGTGGCCAAAAAAAGGAGGAAGGAGTGAGTTGTGCATTCATCCTGGCTCTCAGTAAATCTACATTTTACATAAGTTAAAGTAAGCATGTGAAATTACAGCTATCTGTTTAGGAACAAAAGGATGGCAGTTTTTGCATGACTCAGGTTCCAAGCTTAATTTTCCTTTGTCATAGTGAGTTTGGGGTCCCGAGATTGTATTTTCCTTTCACACTTTCTCCTAATATTAAGCTTCCTCATAGATGCCTTCTTTTTTCAAACATTAACGACCCTCGTGGTTTTCTCTCCTTTTAAGTACAGAAAAACATAATACTGTATAATAATCGTATCTGTCTTAAATGCGAGAGTGCTTAGGATTCACTTAAAATTTAAAAATGGCTCCACATTCTTGGTTTTCAGCTGGATTGTGATTTCCACCACAAATCAGAGCTTTTTAACATTGAGTTTGAGTTTCACAGACCCAGTAAAGTGGAAATACAGACTTTCTCTTAAGACAGTGTTATAACAGTCAAAAGAATCATGGCCAAACTTAATTACCTGTTGTAAAAATCATTGCAGTTTTTTACTGAACTATCAGACACTTTCCAGGGCTTATCACAACGTATAATCTAAGTATATATTATGGGTCCAGGCACACTGGCCCAGGCCTATAATCCCAATGCTTCGAAAGGCCAAAGCAGGAGGATTGCTTGAGGCCAAGAGTTTGAGACCTGCCTGGCCAACATACCACAACCCCATCTCTAAAACAATATTTTTTTTTAATTAGCGAAGCATGGTGGCAGGTGCCTGTAGATCTAGCTACTTGGAAGGCTGAGATGAGAGGATCGCCTGAGGCCAGGAGTAAGGTTACAGTGAACTATGTTTACACCACTGCACTCCAGCCTGGGTGACAGAGTGACACCCTGATTCTACAAATAAAAAATAAATTAAAAACACATAAATACATAAATAAGTATTATGGAATCAGCAAAAAAATACATTGAATAAACGATTGAGTAAAATTACTTGGTAATGAGGCCTTTCTTGTCTATCTTTATACAAAATAAATCCCTAGGCCCCGACATCCCCCTTACTATTCATGTTTTCCTCCATACTGTTCATAGTCATGTTGTACTACATATGTATTTGTTTATGGTCTTTCTCTTGCTGCTAGAATGTAAGCTCCATGATAGAAGAGACATTGTTGGTGTTTTCCTTTGTATTTTTTCACTGATTAATTCCCAGTGCATACAGTAAACACACAATAAATATTTACTGCATGAATATTTAAGCAAGTCACTTCCCTCAATTTCTTCAAATTATTTATGTCAACTTTGAAGGTAAAATCTCTCTTTTCTACATCATTTTTCCTTCAAT
>NW_012101756.1:0-6163 GCF_000951045.1 Mandrillus leucophaeus | reverse complement strand
GGGCACATGTAAACATATGTAACAAACCTGCACGTTGTGCACATGTACCCTAGAACTTAAAGTATAATAAAAATAAATACATAAAACAAAATAATACAAACAATCATAAGTAAATGAAATATCTGATGATCTCATATCTATTAGTAATGGCATCTCTGAGTATTTAAACATTCTTCTATACATTCCTTTGCTAAATTTCCCTTTATTTCTCTTTTATATTAAACTTTTTTTTAGAGAGCATAAGTCCAAATCATCTTTTATTAATATAGAAAGGTCATATTTAGCAAAAGACACAAGGCAGGGAAGTGTCAGGCCTGAGGTCTGAGCCCGTGCTGAGGGAGAAGGAGGCTCGGGGCACGTGGGAGAAGTGCTGGGAAGGGCTGAGTGGTGGAGGCCGCAGAAAGTTCCAGTGGGCAACACTGTGGGCAGGTCATGGGTGGGACTCACGAGGACCTCGCTGCTAATTCTTCTTGAATTGGCCGGGTTGGTGGGGGAAGGGGGATCGTTAGTGCTGCCACCTGGAGTGAGAGCCGCCCCTTGGTTCCTGGAGGGCACCATCAAGAGACACAGGACAGGAAGCCCAGGATGGTTAGTGCAACTAGGGATGAGGGCCAGGGAGAAGCAGGTGCTCTGGAGTGGCCAGGAAAAGTCCAGACATGGAGGCTTAGGAGCTTCCTGTTAAGTACGTGGGTTCTGCCCTGTCTCTGGCAGGCACTCTGACTAGGGATGGATGATCCCTCTCTTCAGGTGCTTCGTGGTGCTCTCGCTGCCAGCATAGGTGGTCCAGATCCCTTTGCCCATCTCCCCTGTGACCGACAGCAGTTCCGGGTGGGTGCTCTGGCAGCCCTGGGCGCCAGGTGGTTTCATGGCCTGCACACACCGGATGGAAGGCGGTCCAAAGTCGTTAAACAGTGGTCCGAAAGGGACAGCGGCTCCTGGCACTGAGCCCGACGGCGACAGGATGCTTCCTGTAGGGACCGGGGTGCCCGGCCCAGGGGTGCTGGAGCCGGGGGTGCTGCTGGGGGCAGGCATGATGGGTTTTTAGGACATCCTCAACTCTTGGGTGCTGGGGACGCCAGCAGGTGGCTCCTCGGGGGTTGGCTGCCTGGCCACTAAGCCGAGATCTGATTTGCAAGCTAAATCTGTGTTAAACTTTTTAACTGCAATTTTTATTAATCTAAATACAGGTCAGATACTCTCCATGAAAATTTCACATTTGAGTTGAGATGTACTAAAATGTTATACACAATGGATTTCAAAGATTTCATATGAAAAAAGAATTCAAACTATCTGTAATAATTTTTATATTGATTACATGTTGACCCAATATTTTGGATATATTGAGTTAAATAAAATATGCAATTTAAAAAAAAATCTATGCTACATTTTTGTTAAAAAATTTAAATAAACTATGAAATTACTTCTTGGGATAACGTGGCGCAAACAGTGACCAATGTGTGCAACCTGCCCGCGCAAGTCTCAGTGCCACAAATGTCAGTAACAGCCTTGCGTTCCCGGCAAACTTCGTGGGAATTGGCTGAGCCTTCAGGCTATGGAGGAGAGGCCTCTGGTTGGAAAAAGCCTCTTGAAGCAGGTCTGTGGCTAGAGCGCCTGGAACTGGAGGATGCTGAACGGCTCCTCTGAGGGAAGCTCACAAGACACTCGTGGCGATGCTGTTGAGGGTGGCCACAGCTGTAGCTCACAGCTCAGGCTTCTTCTTATATTTGTTTTGGCTTTATTTTGCTACTATTTTCTACTTTCTTGATGTGATAGCTCAAGTTTTTATTTGAGAAATTTCTACTTTTCCATTATACACAGCTAGTGAAATACATTTTCCTGCCAGCACTGGCTTTACCTGTGTTAAATAAACTTTGATGATAATGTATTTTTATTCACTTTAATATATTTAATTGTTTCCCTTGAGACGTTCCCCTTAGAAGTGTGCTTGCTGTTTAGCGCTATTCACAATGGCAAAGACATGGAATCATTTCAAATGTCCATCAGTGATAGACTGGATGAAGAAAATGTGGTACACATACAACATGGAATACTATGCAGCCATAAAAAAAGAATGAGATCATGTCCTTTGCAGGGACATGGATGGAACAGGAAGCCATTATCCTCAGGAAACTAATGCAGAAACAGAAAGCCAAACACCTAATGTTCCCACTTAATTAGGACCTGAACAATGAGAACACATGGACACAGGGAAGGAAACAACAGACAGTGGGGCCCCTGGATTGAGGAGGGAGAGGGAGAGCATCAGGAAAAATAGTTAATGCATGCTGGGTTTAATGCTGAGGCGATGGGTTGATAGGTACAGCAAACCACCATGGCACAAATTTACCTATGTAACAAACCTGCGCATCCTGCACATGTACCCCAGAACTTAAATAAAAATTTTAAAAAAAAAACTAAAATGTGTGCTGTTTATCTTTCAAATATTTAAGATTTTGCTGTTATCTTTTTTATTTTTAATTGGATGCCATTTTGACTAGAGGATACATTTTACATGATTTCAGTTCTTTTAAAACTCTAATGTTTGTTGAAATCCAGGATACAGTCCATCTTGGTTTATGTTCTGTGGACACCTAAATGTTCTGCTATATTCTGCTGCTAGTGTGTGGAGGAGCAGGTTTTGGTTTTTGGTTTTTGGTTTTTTTTTTGAGGTAGAGTCTTGCTCTTTTGCCCAGGGTGGAGTGCAGTGGCCTGATCTCGGCTCACTGTAACCTTCGCCTCCCGGGTTCAAGCGATTCTCCTGCCTCAACCTCCCAAGTAGCTGGGATTACAGGCACCCACCACCACACTCGGCTAATTCTAATATTTTTAGTAGAGGCAGGGTTTTGCCATATTGGCCAGGCTGGTCTCCAACTCTTGACCTCAGGTGATCCACCTGCCTTGGCCTCCCAAAGTGGTGGGATTACAGGCGTGAGCCTCCATGCCCAGCCAAGGGTGGAGTACTTTATAAATATCAGTGAGTGACAGCCGCCAACCTCAGTAGCTGCCCACGCTGCCGGCTGGGGCGGACGGCGGCCAGAGCTGGGACCCAGGCTCTGTGCCACCTGCACGTGCAGCCACACCTGGATGCTGTCCTCCCGCAGCCTACACCAGCGGGCACAGCAAAGCTGGGACTCATGTTTGAAGGAAGGAAAAAAAACGAACAAGTAACCCAGCACTAGTCTTTCCAGATCCATCCCGCTGGCCCTCGTTTCCCACTTTTTTGAAAACTGGCCACTCTGTCTTCAGATCCCTAAATCGCAGCCACTGAGACCCAGCTCTCAGAAGCCAAAGCCCTGGCACTTTCCAGGCTGAGTGGGACGAGGTGAAGGCAGGCTGGAGGCTGGTCCAGGACAGCTGAGAGCCGACCGTGGGGGGTCTTGGAGCAGCCACCACTGAGGCCGCTACACTTGACATGGGATTTGGGCCATTGGGTAGAAGGCGTGGAGATGGGCACTGCCAGAGGAGCCAAGGAGGAAAAAGAGCACTCCCCAAATTGTCTTCCAGGGTTTCGGTGAGCATTTTATTAACTCAGAATCTGTCGGGAATAGTATCTTTCCCTGGAGATGGCTCTCGTCAGGGGAGTGAGATAGGCTAGGGGGAGGAAGAGGAATGGGAGGCTCAGTTTATAAATATTAAGATCAGCAATGGTGTGCCACTGGCAGGAGCAGAGCAGAGGGAACCTGGAGATTTGGGTGGCTGCAGTTGGTAAGTGGTTGCAATCCAGAGGGTGGGACTGAGGTCCTCCTTTGTCATGTTAGCATCCCATTTCCTGGGCGTGGCTCTGACATCCTGCAGGTGGTCATTTCACTCATGGAGGCTTTGTCTCTCTTCTGTCATCCCCAGACTCAGCTTCACACTCCAGGGCTGCACACCACCAGCCACCGTCATGTTAACCCCTTCCCAGGTCAATGTGTCCCTCGCCTGGAGCCCACTCTGCTGGACAGCCTGGGATCGTCCATTTTCGGGGTGGTGGGCAACCTGGTGGCCATCGTGCTGCTGTGCAAGTCACGCAAGGAGCAAAAGGAGACCGCCTTCTACACACTGGTATGCGGCTGGCCGCCACCGACCTGTTGTTCACTTTGCTGGTGAGCCAGGTGACCATCGCCACGTACATGAAGGGCGGGTAACCTGGGGGCCAGCCGCTGTGTGAGTACAGCATCTTCATGCTGCTCTTCTTCAGCCAGCCCGGCCTCAGCATCATCTGCACCGTGATACCTACATAGGTAATGTGTTAGACATTCTTAGAAGAGTTTCATAAGTTTTATGTTTTATGTGGGTTATAAACATAAATGCATAAAAAAGAAATCATGCCATGATTGAATTTTAGCAGGAATAAGTTTATTTTACCTATTCAAAATTAAAACTTTTGTTTTCTTTGAAAATGTTTTTGTTAAACATACTTTTTTGAAAAAAATTTAAGCAAATAATAATGTCCCTACCAAATCCAGCCAAGAGCAGAACCCACATGTCTGGCATTACTCCTATGTTTGCAGTTTAGCTGCTTACTTGTGCATTTGCAAATACCAACAGGGGCTCGCTATAGGCTGCATTTGATGGGGGCAGCTTACCTGATGTTATGGTCTGAATGTATCCCCACACTTTATCTGGTAGAAACATAATCCCCAATGCAAGTGTTGGGAGGATGGGTTTTGGGGAGGTATTCAGGTCATGAGGGTTCTGCCCTCATGGGTGGATTAATATCAGTATGAAAGGACACAATGGAGGGAGTTTGCCTCTCTCTCCTTTGTCCTTCCAACCTTTCCACCTTTTCTACTTGGTGAGGACACAGCATTCCTCTTCTTCAGAGGATGCAGCAACAAGGCACCAACTTGGAAAGAGAGATGAGGCCCTTACTAGATCCGAACCTGCTGGTGCGTTGATCTTGGGTTCCAGCTTCCATGAAAAATACATTTCTGTGCTCTATAAATTACCTAGTCTAAAGTATTTTGTTACAACAACACAACCAGAGTAAGACATCTGGTATATTCTGCTCTACAGCCCATCCATCCTCCTTTTGTGTAGCTAACACAGACATGTTCTACTCATAGTGATTGCAGAAATGCTCAAAAGCAAATAGAAATGCATGTGGGTGCTTACTTCAGCAGCACATACACTAAAATTGAAAGGTTACAGAGATTAGCATAGCCTCTGCTCAAGGATGGCACACAGATGCATGAAGCATTGCAGATTTTTGTAACACAAAGGATAAATGCTTAAGGAGATGGACACCCCATTTCCCATGATGTGATTATTATACACTGCCTGCCTCTATCAACATATCTCATGTACCTCATGAGATATTTAAACATCTATTATGTACCCACAGACATTTAAAATGAAATATTTAAAAAAATGTGTGAGGGCCTTTGAAGCCTAGGCTTTGAACAGACATATCTTCATTTCTGCCGCATTCATTAATTAAAACAAGTCATATAGGGAGATATAGTCTGCCTTTATCAGAGAAACTCTAAAGTCATATGACAAAGAGCTCAGAGAGAGGACTGAAAAACAAGGATTATTAATAAAAATTCGTTTCCAGCTTTTCCCATATCCACCTAGCTTAAGAAATAAAATATTACTAGGACCTTAGAAGTCGCTCTGATGTCCTTTCTCAGTGATTATCTCTGATCTTCCTCCTCCATATTAACAATTATCTTGACTCCTAGCTACATAGATCAGTTTTGCTAACTTTTATAAAATGAAATCATAAAATCTGTATTTATCTGTTTTGGGACTCTTCATTTTAATAAAATTTAGTGAGATTCATGCCCATTGTTATAGGTAACCGTAGTGAGTTAATTTTCATTGCGATTTAGTGTTACATTTTAGGAATATGCCACCATTTGTTTATTGTCAGTCATCTACTATCGATGGATATTTAGGCTATTTTCAGTTTGGGGATATTATAAATAATGCTGCTGCAAACACTTGGCAAACACCTATAAGCTTCTCTTTTGCCTGTATACTAAAATGGGTTTGCACAGGCCAGAGGACTTCTGACTGCTCCACATCCTCTTTAACACTTACAATTGTTAGTGTTTATTTCATTCTATTTTTATTACTCTTTTCTTATAGATGGAGTCTCACTCTGTCACGCAGGCTGGAGTGCAGTGGTGTGATCTTGGCTCACTGCAATCTCCGCCTCCCAGGTTCAAGCGATTCT
>NW_012101755.1:166446-168323 GCF_000951045.1 Mandrillus leucophaeus | reverse complement strand
AACATTACCTGAACCATTTACTTTTCACTTTCTTGAACTGCTGTGTGGGAATGCATTTAAAACAATTTGAACTTCATACATGATGAACATGATCCAATTTTAGTCCTGTCCTATATTTCCAAAAAATGTGGCTTATTTTCATAAATTATTTTTACGTATGTTTCTGACCCTCTGCTATGGTTATATAAAAAGGCAAAATGCGTGAAAATAGTACCAGACAATCATCCTGTTTTAATACAATTTTCAGTATAATTATATGTGCTATAAAGTTTCAAATAACATTTGGATCAACAGCCAAATTTTGGGGTGCTTAAATTGAACTGAACTTCTGAAATTTGAAGTTTACTTTTCAGTGGTTAAAAGATTGTTTTAGGGAAAGTGAATACCCTCCGTCAGGTCGAGAGTTATGTATAATTTTTTTTTACAGTCTAACCTGCTACATTTGACCTGTATATACCTTTTCCACTTAGCTTGCTAGTGAGAAACAGAAGCATTGATTTCAGAAAAATGACAGGTATATTTTCCTAAGGTGGTGAATGCATATTTTGAATTGTGTCCTATTATATCCAAATTGAGAAAGAATAAATTACTAGATGTGAAAAAATGTTTATAATTCATATTAAATTAAGCTTATGGCCAGATGATGTCAACTCTCACTATAAAAGATGATGTTTTCCATTTAATAACAACTAAGTTTTATATAGATTTGATAATGCTCTCCCATTTAAAAAATGCACATGTGATCCCAACAACTCCGTGAAATTTCTTATTAATGTCATTTTATTGGAAATGAAGGAGTCTTAGAGGTTTAAAGACAAGCTGAACATCTGGTTAGATTTTGAACTGGGATTGTTTTAGTGGGTATTCAGACAGTAACAGGGCAGGAGAGGCCCCCACACCCCACCAGGAAAGTCAGGCAACCATCAGGTGATGGTCAGGCCGTTGTCACACTGCCTCTCATAATAATAGGTTGCAGCCAGCACCAGGGAAAGGCAGTCTCCCTACAGATAGGACACACCTGAAACTAGTGATCGGCAGCTTCCTAAGATCTCAGGAGTTGGGTAAATGAGCTCAAGCATGCACACTACGAGGCAAAATGGCAGAGTTTAGCTAGTATGTGATCTTCCAGGGGCATCTGACCGGTATGGGAAGACTGTCTCAGATGAGCATGCATGTAACTCCAGTAAACACACTGCGCATGCTCACCTATCAAATGCTAGCAGGCCACAGCCCATGCAGCAGCTCACCCTAAGGGAAGAATCAAGGGAAATGGGACACAACACACCAGAAGTATGCCAACATATACAACCTCAAGTCAAAGGCCAAACCTCACGCTTGACCTAATAAGATCTTGGCTAATAAGATCTCCTGATTTTTGGTCTATTATTCATTGTGTGCCACAACTACTTCTAATCTCATATGAGAAGCCTTTTTCAAGAGACAGAGGAAAATGAAATGAATAATATAGAAACAGTAAAATTCAATCTGTGATGTACCAGGTGGCAAGTTTAAGCTAAGCCACATGTAAATGGAAGTCATGGGGGAATAGAAAAGCGCCTCAGAGAGGAAGTGTTTCCAAAGAGACAAAGGGTGTGATTCCAGTTCCCTATTTTCCAGCTCCATCCTGTAACCCACCTAAACTGTCAGGTTCCCCTCTACAGTTTTTTGGAAAGAGACTAAAAACAAAAAAGCGAAAACACAAAAAGTGATGTTCTCAAGTGATAAACAGAAAAGTCATTTATTTTATTTTATTTTATTTTATTTTATTTCTTTTCTTTTGAGAGACAGTCTCACTCTGTCACCCAGGCTGGAGTGCAGTGGTACAATCTTGGCTCACTGCAAGTGAGCCTCCCAGGCTCAAGTGTTTCTTTTTTTTT
>NW_012101755.1:141363-165971 GCF_000951045.1 Mandrillus leucophaeus | reverse complement strand
AAGCTTGAAAATATTTGAATTATTTAAGCTGAATCTAAAGAATAACCATTCAAATTCTGACAAAGATCCATTTAGTATATTATTAATAATTACTGCCATTGTTTGAAAAGTGTCTCTCTGGGCTAGTCATGGTGTCTCACACCTGTAATCCCAGCACTTTGGGAGGCTGAGGCCGGCAGACCATCTGAGGTCAGGAGTTTGAGATCAGCCTGGTCAACATGGTGAAACCCCATCTCTACTAAAAATACAAAAATTAGCTGGGTGTGGTGGCATGCTCCTGTAATCCCAGCTACTTGGGAGGCTGAGGCACAAGAATCACTTGAGCCTGGGAGGCGGAGGTTGCAGTGAGCCAAGATTGCGCCACTGCACTCCAGTCTGGGTGACAGACTGAGACTGTCTCTCAAAAGAAATAAAATAAAATAAAATGACTTTTCTATTTATCACTTGAGAACATCATTGGTTTGTGTTTTCATTTTTTGTTTTTAAATCTCTTTCCAAAAACCTATAGAGGGGAACCTGACAGTTCAGGTGGGTTACAGGATGGAGCTGGAAGACATGGAACTAGAACCACACCTTTTATCTCTTTGGAAACACTTCCTCTCTGAGGGGCTTTTCTATTTCCACATAACTTCCATTTACATGTGGCTTAGCTTAAACTTGCCACCTGATACATCACAGATTAAATTTTGCTGTTTCTATATGGAATTGCTTGAACCCGGGAGGTGGAGGTTGCAGTGAGCCGAGATGGTGCCACTGCATTCCTGCCTGGGCGACAGAGCGAGACTATGGCTCAAAAAAGAAGGAAAAGAAAAGAAAAGAAAAAAATGAAACATCTCTCTGGCTGAATCCAACCATTTGAAAGAGTCTGAATACTAAGCTCAATTATCTATTTCCTCTTTTCTGAGGATTCTGCTTCAATTACAGAAAAACCTTAAAAACAACAAAGAAGTAATATTGTCATTAGAAATCAAGAAAACTTTCCTTCAGAATAACAAAAGTTAAAAGAATTCCTAAAGAATGAAATAAAAATAAGACTGAGGGATAAAGAAAAGAGAAAACTGTGGCCCTGGGCACTAGATATAAGCATAGATCTTCTCTAGAGACTTGAAAGTCAGAACTAACTTGTGCAAGGGAATGGGCCAGGGAGTAATGAGAACAGTGATTCATTAAACAGCCTTGTAACTGCCTGTTTATTTCTCTTGTAAACAAATAGACTGACAACAATGACTTTTATCCTTAGGCTCAAGTCAGTGAACTGCTCTAGAAAGACTTTGCAATCAGCCTCCGGTGTGAGAGCACTGGTTTCTGAGAGAGAAACAGCAGAATCTGAGATAAACACAGACTTGCATGATGGATTTAGGGGTAGGAGCAGAACAAAGAAACAACAATGAAATCTCCTTCTCCTCCTCCTCCTCCCCTGCTGCTGCCGCCACTGCCTCTGCGGCTGCCTCTTCTTCCTCTTCCTCCTCTTCTTTCTTCTTCTTCTTCTTCCTCCTCCTCCTCCTCCTCCTCCTCCCTCCTTCTTCTATTTCTCACCTCCTCCTCCTTTTCTTCTTTTTCTTTTCTAAGACAGGGTCTCACTCTGTTGCTCAGGCTGGAGTGCAGTGGTTCCATCACGGCTCACTGCAACCTCAAGCCACCCCACCTGGCTAATTTGGTAATTTTTTGTAGACACAGGTCTTGCCATGTTGCCCAGTCTGGTCTCAAACATTTGAACTCAACGGATCCTACCATCTTTGCCTCTGAAAGTGCTGGGATTACAGGTGTCAGGCATTGCACCTGGCCAATATTCTTTTTAATTTTTCAGATACTATTGGGAGAAAGGAAGGTCTCCAGTTCCCTGCATGCTGGTTCTTTATCCCTATATCCTGTTGCAAAACTGTCACCAGGCCCTGCCCAATCACCTACAAAAACCATTCAGGAATGTGGTCTGTTGGGGGGAAAACCTATATCTATACCTGTATATCTATATTTCTATGTTACCTATTTCTATGTGCATCTTGCATCTACATATAAAGAAAACATATGCAAGACAACTACATTAATTACACTGGGACTTTCTTATAGGAGTTTACTCCATGTGTAGTAGGTACACTGAACAGGAAAAATGTATGGAGAAATAATCCTAAAAGCAACTTTATTTTTGTCTTCTTACTGTCTTTTTGTCCCCCTGCTGAAACAGAAAAGACTTTTCATTAATCTTTGATGAAAACTCAGGCAATACCCATGACTTTTAAATTCACTCTTTGTTAATAGCAAGTGTTTGGCGACTGTAAATAGCAAACTACATCTTGATTCATGGCATGAAAGTCTCTGGTTTCTGTATTAATGGACAGTTTAATATTCATTCAAAGATAAGGCTTTTTCTGGTTTTCCCATCTTCTTTGGGCAGGCTGCCTATTTTTAGGTAATGGATATAATTGGATTCTTTTCTCTTTCTCTTACTTCTTTCCCTACTGACAAACTTCTCTTTCGGACCCTTCAAAGCTTTAAGAAGAAAGATAATGGGAAACTATTACTTATACACAGGGTTGTGGTGAGAATTGAACTGATATACGGTATTTTATGGAATCTAAGATGCTAATGGTTAAAAACCACACCTCTATGCACCACTAAAAAAGAAAAAAAAAAAAACCTCTTGCCAATTATACTGTGATATAATCCTAATGTTTATTTTTATCACTTCTAGTTTTAATTTTTTTATTATGGAAGAAATTCTTTTAAATTTATTTATGTAATTTTTAAACATCCTACTACATACATAAAAATGAAAGCTGCAAGTGAAGTACGTTTATTAATGTAGTTCTAAAATGTCTTCATATTCAGTGTAATATAACTGAATTCCTGAGACTCGGTGTCATTGATATCTGAATTTTTCTACATACTTTCCTGTTCTGTGTCATGAAGAACATTAGTAATGGGATATTTCTTAAAATGTTTTATTACTGTTGATAGGATTTTCTTCCAAGTACCTGATATCCTTCCTATAAGTTACTTTCTTGATCTTTTTGAAAGATAGGCAACAATCAGGATGCATATTCTTTCTTCAAAAGATCCTTAAATGGTTTATTCATTGAAATGTTTAGGGAGGAAATTTTCCAGTCATGTCATAGGAGGAGCAACCAAATAATGACATTCACAATGACCACTGTGTCAGAACTGACCAATAGTGAATAGTAAAACTCTACTGATTGTAAGATGATCAGATTTCAGAGCTGTTACAATGTATTACAACATGCCGCCTTGAAATTGAGTAAGATACTTGCACCTGTGTGTCTGCAGCTTCTGCAGGTCAAATAGGGTGCTACATCCAGAAGTGAACCAGACCACAGCAGTGGACAATTCTTTGGTTTGTCTTGAAAATGAGCAATAGATCTCCCAGCTTCCCAATTTTAAACAGATTATTTTAAGGCATTGTTAATCAAGACGGGATAGAACATAGGACAAAACAGACAAGTCCCCACTTTCACAGACCTTATATTCTTGAGGGATTTTAGCTTGAGGTCCTTAGTAATAGCTGTTATATTGCTTTCTGTATGACTTGGACAAGTGATTTATTTTTTCCTTGGAGTTGACCCGGGATTTGTGTGAGTCCAATTTGTGAAAAGGTGATATAATCCTATTCTTCAGGCAATAGATACTTTGTAAATAAGTTGGTTTTCAAATTGAGGTCACCTCAGGTCACTCTTGGAAACAGGAGGGTAGAGCGAGCTCAGCACCTAGTAGCTCCCACTAATACCACATTTGGGAGATTTTGCTGCGGCAGCTGAATCAACAGCTGGGATTCTAAAATCCCTAACTTGCACATAGGATTTAGCTTTCTCACCCACAAAATTATGGTCCTATATTTACCATCTGTGTGTCACTTTTTTTATTTATGAAATTATATAAAAAAAGAATTTATTGGGACAGTAAAGAAATATTTTTGAAAACAATTTAAAAGCATAAATCAGTGGCTTAGAAATGCAGTTTTTGATAAGACACCATTCATGAGGCATAACAATAAGAGCTCATTAATAAAGAATAGGTATTGGCTAATAACTTCTGGTAGGGATTATTGTTAAAAAGACGAGCTATTAAAAAGGCTATTCTCTTTTAATTGCTACAGAGTTCATTCAATTTTTTTTATTTTTCCTAACTATACCAATTTTAATATACAATGGAAAAAAATATGAAAGTTACCATTATGGCATCTTTGAATATTTTTTTTGTTGGTTTTATGCCTGGGATTCAAAGGGCATTTGCTTTTTTGCTAGAAGGTTTGCACTGAAGGAGGGGCTGCCAAAATGTAGGTCACTTTGTCAGGTACAGGACAGTTTGAGAAACAGGGGAAGCTGATTCTATCAGGCTAATATACCGAGGTGAGATGCAAATCTCCCGCCAACTCTTCCCATTGGTATTATTAGCCCATCTCTCCATAAATAAATGCCTCGCTGAGAAAGTCCTCCTAGGCATTATGCTGCCACTTCCAAGTGATACTAGCTTGCAAAAAAGGAAAGCACAATCAAAGAGAAAGTGTTCCCCAAACAGGCTATCACTACAGACTGGGGCATTTTCTGGTCTGGGGAAAGAAAGGCTTGGCTTTTATGTGCTTCTGTAGAGTTGTATGTCAGTTCTCATACACACTCTTCTCTTGGTAAGTAATCAGAAAGTTATTTTTACATCTCTGCAGTCTAGTTGTCTTTGGTTCATGTTCATGGTATTTCATAGCTAGCAGGAACCTTAGAGATGAACTTCTTAGAGACAAGAAACATTTTCACCGTCACCTTTTTTTCTAGAGTCACATACTTATTTTTCTTATTGCAAATGACCAAGTTCAAATAGGAGTAACAGATTTTTTTTTTTTTTTATGTGAATTTGGCAAGTCATCAATTCAAATATGCTGCTTAGGATGAGAAAGAGAGAAATCATTTAGGATCCTGTTCTAAATGTTAAGTTACTCTTTTCTCCATATTTTGAATATGACTTAACATAAAGACACGTTTTCTTTATTTCAAAACAGCTTTAGGTTATTAATATGAGTTATCTAAAATTTGATAATCAGAGATGATTTTGTTTGTTTTTCATAAAAGATTTCCAGGGTCAGTAATCCCATAAATGTATGGTCCTAATTTAAAATAATTATTCTGAAGTAAAAATAAGCAATTCTGTCACTATGAGGCTTTAAAGGAAAGGGCAGTGTTCCAAGCCAATTATAAACAAATTGACCCTCTTAAGATTTTCCTTCTTACTCAAACAATGAGTAAAAACTGATTCTTTGCCAATAAGCCTCATGATTTTTTTGTGGTTAGGAAAAGCTTGCTTCTTAATGAACCATTATCCTCAGCCTTCCTGATCCAGATGAGTAAATGCAACCCTATGCCTCATGAAGAATGATTGATTTAGTTACATGGGCATAATTGTTCTATTAAGAAGAATCAGTCTGTTAAGCTTAGGGAAATGAGTAAGTTATAGGGGAGACTGGCTAGACTTACCTTGACATAAAGACAATCAAGTGAGGAGAAATCAATTGGCATTTATTTAACACTCTACGATGTGTGAAAACTATTCCAAGAAATTTAGTTTTTTTTTTTTTTTTTTTTGTCTCTCCAAAGGGAGAAACCAGATAGTTTTAGTTAAAAATGTACATTTTACTTATAAAGGTAAAATATGATTTCAAGGTACATGAAGCTTCTTTAGAGACAGAACTTCATTCTAATATGTATTTGATAAGTATTGCCAACATAGACTGTTTTTGTAGATAAGACTGATTTGTTCAGGTTTTCTGACGGGCAGAGGAGCATTATCTGTCTATATATCGTATTATCCTGTGGGCAATATGATACACCACTGATAGAACCAAAGGGTCATACGAATATAAAAATAATAATAATATATTAAGTTTGCTTGACTTTTTTTTTTGCAGTTTTTGTAAGGATTTTATTTTTCAGAGACCCTGAGAATGAGCCACTTCTATTTAATCCCTATTGCTCATATGAAAACTGAGTCTCAAAGTAACCGTAATGGTAGTTACCAGACCTAGCATTGACGCTAGGCCTTTTGGATTTTGAAAAAATCTAGATAATTCCACTTATTTTACATACATTTTATTATGAAAAATTTAAACCACGTAGATGCAAAAACTTAAAATAGAAAGTAGCCTTTCTTTGCTACTAACTGTAACATTTTTCAAAGTAGCCTTTCTTTGCTACTAACTGTAACATTTTTCAGTTTTCTCCAAATGTTTTCCGACATAGCTCTATGAATTTAAACACAAACATGAATACATACATACACATATGCTTTCACACACATTATGTCTGATTCGTTTTTATAAATATAATAAAATAAATGATAATTTTAAGTTTTTTCTACAACTTGATTTTTTAACTTACTAATACATGCAGAGAAACCCGTATTTAGAATAGCTATACTATTTTTAAAATTACTACATAGTATTGCTGAATATAGAAGAAACATAATTTGTGTACCATTTACATATTTTGTTGGGCATTTATATGGTTTCTAATCTAATTTATTTAAAAACAAGTGTATAGCTTGTACACATGTCTTTGTAAACATATAGGAATATTTTTAAAGAATAAATTCCTTAGAGTGATAGGCAATGAAAAATTACCTTTCATTAAGGTTCCACAAATTTTTACTCAAAGAATTCACCAACTTACTTTATCAAAAATAAATGTACAAATTTTTAAATTTATCTGTGCAATGAAAAATAGATATCAATTTCTTAACAGAATATTATGTTTGAACAGATTTTCATATATGATTAGTGGCCACTTTTATTCTCTTCTCTGTGAGAAACCTCTAAACAAACTTCGACTGTATTTTCTATTGGATCATTTATATTTTCCTTTTGATTTTTAGGAGTAATTTATATATTGAGAATGTTAAGCTATTTTTTTTCTAAATTAAAAATATTTTCTTTATTTTAACTTTTAAGTTTTTATTGATAGCTTTTGTATTTTAGAAGTTTTGCATTTTTATGTAACTCTGTAAGTCAATCTTTTCCTTTATGACTTCTGTGTTTTGTGTCATACTTAGAAATAATTTGTTACCTCCAAACTAGTAAAAGCATATCATTATATCTTTCATATATTAAACTATTTAAGCTACTAGAATTTTTGTTAGGTAGGCATGAAGTATGGATTTCACTACTTTTTTTCTGAATAATTCTAAACATTATCTTCAAACTATTTGTTAAGTAAACTGCATACTTCTTGCTAAATTCAAAGGCCAACTTAATAATGGATGAAATTCTTATTTATATATAATATCAGTCTGTTTCTGCAATCTCTCTTCTGTTCATTGCTTCACTTGCCTACATCTGTTCTCAGTACCTCACCGGTTTACTCTGTCTTTCTAGAAGCTTTT
This sequence comes from Mandrillus leucophaeus, assembly GCF_000951045.1. Taxonomy (NCBI): domain Eukaryota; kingdom Metazoa; phylum Chordata; class Mammalia; order Primates; family Cercopithecidae; genus Mandrillus; species Mandrillus leucophaeus. The sequence goes on along the minus strand of NW_012101755.1, from coordinate 158,597 downwards.
ACTGGAATACTCTACCACAGTTAAAAAAAAAAAAAAGCTATCTATTTTTGTCATTTTTTTTTTCTCTTCTGTAAAGGTACCTCATTCATTAAAATCAGTTTTTCTGATTCCATTAAAACGTTGGTTTTTTTTTTAAAGGGATGTCATTTTATTTGTAAATAAACTGGAAAGAATTGATATCTTCATGCTTATTGACATGGAAATATCAGAGGAGAAATAGACCATGTGCCTACCAATAAAAAATAAATGGAATGTTCGTGAACGGTCCCAATTACTGCTACAATAATTTTTAAAATAATTAGGCATTTATGTTTTATGTACTTTTTGATTTGAGTTTAAAATATTTGAAATAACATTAAATATTATTATAATTATAATAATTATTACTTTTGAGACAGAGTCATCTTGCTCTATCGCCCAGGCCCTAGTGCAGTGGTGTGATCTCGACTCACTGCAACCTCCACCTCCTGGGTCCAAGTGATTCTCATGCCTCAGCCTCCTGAGTAACCGAGACTACAGGCGTGTTCCACTACACCTGGCTAAATTTTGTGTTTTTGTAGTAGAGACTGGGTTTCGTCACATCGGCCAGTCTGGTCTCGAACTCCAGACTTTAAGTGATGTGCTTGAATCGGTCTCCCAAAGTGCTGAGATTCCAGGTGTGAGCCACTGCACCTGGCCCATTAAATATTTTTGTTTCTTTCCTGAATTTTAACACTATTTAGAATGATTGCATAGTTTTTAGCTGATAGAATCTGTAGTTCAAAAATTACTTTGCGATTTATTGAGCATTTCACTTGATCAATTTTTATAAATGTTTCATGATCTCTTAAAAAGAAATGTAAGTAGCATGTTATAGTAGTATCTTCTGCCATCATAATAGTATGTTCTATATGTATCATGTGTTATACTTCTGTCATTTTTATTTTATTAGTGCTTTGCTTATTTCACTGATTCTGCTTTTGTTTACTTGTTTCTTAATAAACTTTCTAAATCTGCTATCTCGACTTTCATATTGGTGCACATTTAACTTTATAAATTTATATAATATGCTTGAACATCTGTTTACTGATGCATAGACTTCAGAGAGTGTCTTCTCTTAACTGTCCACTTTGATCGATGAAAAAATAACGACCACTCCTGATTTTAGTAGCTTTGTTGGTTTTCATGTATATGAAATGCTACTGAATGAATAAAAACCAAATGTAGATCTATTTTTCTGTTGTTCCTTCCCCAGTGCTACTTTTCAGATAAGAATGTGGGCAAATAATGATTACAGATTCCATCTTTGGTTTTTATTGTTTTTGCTAAACATTTTATCCTGAGATACAAATGGTCAATTCGATAGCTCATGATCTTAAAAATGTCTTTGTATTCTGTCTTTTTTTTTTTTTCATTTCGATTCCTTAGCCTCATTGACTGCGTCATTCCTTCAGGCAGAAGGTGCAAAAGATAGCAAAACTTGAGGGCTTTGACCAAGGACGTACTAGGAGAGGACATGGGAAATGGATTGTTCCTTGAACATTTTCCCTGGGCCATTCTCTTCCTTTTTTATTTTTGTTCTGGTTACATGGGGCTTTCAAGATTCAGGCAATTGTTGGTTTATTTTTTACTTTAACTTTTTTAGTATTTCAAATGTTTTTATTATGAAAATTTTAGATGTATACAAAATATGAGAAATTATATAATTCGTCCCCAGATTTGCATCATCTAGCTTCCATTAATTATTAATTCTGTCTAATTATTTTGTCTATACTACCATGCTATTTCTCTTCCTTTCTCCTGGATTAGTTTGGAGAAAACACCAGACATCATATCACTTTTAAGTATTTTGAATATATCTCTAAAAGGTAACTCATTTAAAAATATTACCCCATTATGACACACAGAATACTGACAAAAATTCCGTAATTTTTTTGGGATATACAAAAATTGTTTAAATTTCCACAATTCTCAGTCTTTTTAAGAAATTAATTATTCAAATCAGGTGCCCAACCAATTCTATGTATAGCAATTAGTGAACATACTTCTAAAGTTTCTATTAATCTTTAGCTCCTATCTCCAACTCACTGTTCTGTGTGTTTTTTTTTTTCTGCAATTATTTGTTGAAAAAATCTTGAAGGTTGTGTTATAGTTTCCCCTAGTCTGTATCTTGCTGATTGCATTATTTTTTGTTTGTTTGTTTTGTTTTTGTTTTTTGGGACAGATTCTCGCTCTGTTGCCCAGGCTAACCTCCTCCTCCGAGGTTCAAGTGATCCTCCTGCCTCAACCTCCCGAGTAGCTGGGATTGCAGGCATGCACCACCATGCTAGGCTAATTTTTGTATTCTCAGCAGAGATGGGGTTTCACCATGTTGGCCAGGTTGGTCTCCATCTCCTGACCTCAAGTGATAGGCCTGCCTTGGCCTCCCAAAGTGCTGGGATTACAGGTGTGAGCCACCGTGCCCTGATCGCATTCTTGTGGTATTTCTGAATGGGTCCACTGCTCCTTTTCTCATAAATTGATCAGACTGAGGCTTGAATTTTTTTAGCAAAAATATGTGACAGCTACTATTATATTCCAGTAAAAGGCCCTTAATATCTGACTCTTTCTCTTTTTGTGAATTTAGTAGCCATTGATGATTACTGCTAGATCCATTATTTCATAAAGGGTTATAAAAGGGTGATATTATAATTAAATAACTTTAATTATTATCTGAACTACTTTGATGAATAAAAAATTATCTTCCATCAAATATTTGTTTTGCTGAGTTCAGAGCATATAGGATAGAACTGCAATATAAATGTATTGGTAATTTTCTTATTTACCAGTATTCAAAATAATGAGTTGGCTCCCAGTATCCTTGCAGACTGATCAATTTTGTTTTGTAAAAATATATGTTATTAAGAGCTTATGGATTTTAAACACCTAATTTATCTTAACTAAGTAAAATTGTAATTCTTATTGGTGTTCAAACTTGCCAGCTTTGGATAGTGTGAGTTTCTCTCACTTGGCTCCTGAGTCCTTTTTATTATGATCACAGCAGTCTTTGTGTTCTTACTGTCTGGTTTGACAATATGTTCTGGATGCAACATGTATATTTGCTGTCCCAGCTTGAAATCTAAAATTTTTTTAAGAACCCTAGTTCCTTTGTGAGAAATGCTATTTGGAGACAAAAATCTGGGTGAAAGAATTCTTGTTTCTGCTGCTCAGGAACAATAAGTACTGCTCAGTTCACTTTTTTAGTGAACAGAAGTATCACATATTTAAAAAATATATACAGTATACCATATATTCATGTTTATACTCCAAGTCAAATTTAGCAAATTCAGGAATTCAGGATTTTTTTCTTAACCAAATTCCTCTCACATGTGTGTCTCCTTTTTCTTATGTTCAAAATTCCAATTCTTAATGATATCATTATTATTTATTTGCTTTGTCCTGTGTAGCACATTCAGGAAAACCATAGTAGCACTCAAAAGTATGATTACTGAAAACAATTTGAGGACTTTTCCTTTTCTAATTTTTTTCTTAGTGTATATCACATTGGGAATAAACAATCAATTTACTCTGTTTTAACACTCACTTGAAATAAATATCTCCTCCCAATGTAGTTATTTTTATTAATTCTATACAAGCTGTGCCTATTTTTTATTAACTTGTTAGAATTTTAAAATTTAAAAACAACTTCTGTTTAGTAGTTATGGAAAATATTTATATAATTCTTTTGACTCTTATTTCCTTTGATCTGAAAGCTAGTTTTGCTTGTTTGTTTTAGGTTCATTTCTCCATTTTTGAATAATGTACGCAAATACATTTTTCCTCTTTCCAAAATTGATGGCAGTATTCTATGCATAATTTTCTTCACATTAAACCAAATTGCTTTTTAAAGATCTTATGAAATTACAGTATCTTCCCTTCACTCCATGCTATTAAACCACATAAACATTTATTGAATATCTTCTAAGTGTAAAGCCCAGTACTTTGTTTTGTGGTTGATGAGACCATGAAGTAGACTTTGCCTTTAAGACACTTTTTCGATTTTTTTCTATGCTTTTTGATATTGCAGAAATCTAAAAATATCACTTTGGATGTTCAGGTAATATACTGATTGTTGAATAGTTATTGGGTTAAAAAAAGTCAAAGGATAATATTCTGTGTAAAATACTAACAATAAGGAAAAAACAAAACAGGCATAATGTAATTATTCCAGAAATTGTAGATCGTTTATGACATTATGATCAATAAACTACAAAACATAGACTACTGCATCTATAAAGCATCTTGAAAGATGAATAGCCTCTGCATTTGTGTGTGTGTGCTTGTGTGTGTGTGTGAGAGAGAGAGTGGGCAGGGAGAGACAGAAAGACAACATAGATCCAAGAATGTGTGTTAAACATTTACTAACCAAGCAAGCTCATTTTTCCCATTATTTTGATATATAGCAAAGTAAAATTTGTTATTAATATATAATTTAGTTAGGTACCCTTATTTAGACATTTGGACTTATGAAAAATTCCCATAATGATTTCAATGTGCAGGTTTATAATTATAAATAGAAGTTCACTTAATTTGACTGTTAATATGCTAAGGTTTGTAATTTACGTGACTTCTTTTTCTAACATGGTCTGTGAAGTAGCTTGCATTTCAAACTTTACTTGGATTCAATTGAATTTATTTTAATGATTATCAATATGGTCTTATTTCACATTCCCAAATGTAAAGGTATCTTTGACAAAGATAAGGACATTTGAAAATACATTTTTTGAACATTAAAATTTAACAACAAGTTGAATGTGACTTGATAATGTTCACTTTTAACTGTGAATAAAATAAGCTTATCATTGTATATTAACACTGCTATATTGATCTTTCAGATTTAATTTAACAAAATTCTAGGCCGGGCGCGGTGGCTCAAGCCTGTAATCCCAACACTTTGGGAGGCCGAGATGGGCGGATCACGAGGTCAGGAGATCCGGACAATCCTGGCTAACCCGGTGAAACCCCGTCTGTACTAAAAAATACAAAAAACTAGCCGAGCGAGGTGGCGCCCGCCTGTAGTCCCAGCTACTAGCGAGGCTGAGGCAGGAGAATGGCGTAAACCGGGGAGGCGGAGCTTGCAGTGAGCAGAGATCCGGCCACTGCACTCCAGCCTGGGCGACAGAGCGAGACTCCGTCTCAAAAAAAAAAAAAAAAAAGAAAAAAAAAATCTTGGAGCAAAATTTTTTCTATTTTATCTATTTTGGTAATCACCAGTGGTCCTCGCCTCCTAGTATTTAGCCCCTTGTGTTCTTTCCTCCCACATTGGATCCAACTGGATTCAGTGAATTTTCTTCTGTATCTTCCACTAATTTTATCACTTTTTATAGTATTTGCATAAGTTAATAACTGTCAAATCTATGATATGTTTTTTTTTTAAAGAAAACACATTATCTAGTAGGGTTCTAGACAAACTGCTCATCTCAAGAATTCAGTTAGTGGATGATGGATGATACTTTCCAAATGGCTAGTCATGGCTGGAAATGTGTCAAAGCTTAGAGGAAATGCAATGACAGGTGAGCAGTGTGGCGGTGTGGTAACACTGGGACAAAGTGGAAGGAAAGAGAGATTGTTAACACCTTTGGAAATAAAACTTAGTATCATAAGGGTTTAAAAACAGTTTTTAAAGATTCCTACCAGTTTACTGGCACAGATGTGTGCCACACTTTCAAGAAAGCCTACAATCAAACTCTTCTGATTGGTTAATGTGTGAGAAGATGAACTCATATTCTTTGTGGTAAATCCTGGGTTTTATAGCCTGAGCATGCCTACCTAGTTTTAGACTGATTATAGCTTTTGTTTCATCTCTCTTCTTCCTTGAACTCATTGTCCTCTCTCCATTCACAGCCAAATCTGCTCTTCTGTCTCTCCATCAGTGCATGTCAGCACCATCCAAGTTATGACTCAAGATAGAAACAAGAAAGTCATCCTTTACATTTGCCTGCCCCTTAATTTTCATTGAGTCTCTTAAAGATTATTCCTGAAATATCTCTCAAATTTGTCTTTTCTGATTACAACCTTACTGACATTGCAGTAAGTGAGAAACTCAACATCTGTAGTCTAAACCGTTAAAATAGCTTCTTGACTTTTCCAGTCTCTGTGTAGCTCTATTCTCTCAATTTTCATTAAGTTTCTTTGCAAAACACAGACATGATGCTGCCAAATTTTTGATCAAATACCTTTAATGGCATGAGTTATCTACTGTTAAATGCACAGACACCTCAAGAGAGCATTCAAGGGTCATTATCTTAAACCAATTTACCTTTGGGCATTATCCAAAATAATTCCCTTGGTAGTAAACAGTATCAATTGCCGAGGCTCTTGGCAACATTTGGTGGGATAAAGGATGGGCAATGGGCGACAGGAAGGGCAATCTAAACCTTCTCTCCCCCTCCCCTACTCCACTTTTTTAAGGGAAGGTAGATTTAGAGTTGGAATAGAGAAAGAAAAGATAGAAAACTAGCCATTGAAATGTGATCTCTCTCTGTGTCTTACAAAGGAAGTCTGGTCCCCAGGCAAAAAGGAGTTCATTTCAAGAAAGAGCTGTTACCATCTTAGTTTCAAATTAAGCTATAATCTAAATTTCTCCTAAAGTGAGTTCAGTCTATGCCCAGGAATAAAAAAGGATACTCTGGAGGTTAGAGGCAAGATGGGGTGGGTTAGATCACATCTCTCTCGCTGTCATAATTTTCTCACTGTTATAGTTTTTGCAAAGGTGTTTTCACAAAGCCTGAGAGGTGGTTGAGAAACAGAAAGAAGGCCAATGGGCATCTGAACTGCATAGATTAGTCAGTTTTATTACTTAAAACGTATTTGCAAGAGTAAGTCTGACTATAGTAATATAAATTACTTTGCTCTTTTAGTTTTTCAATACTTAATAATAAAATATATCTTAATTTTATATTCATCTTTTTCTTTATTAGAATTATTATAATGAATTAGAAAAATTAGGAATGATCCTTAGATACTCATTGCAAGAATAAGTCACCTGTCCTAAATGTAGAATGAGGTATTGTTTTCATAAGAAATATCTTTCATTACAGACATAAATATCCAGAAATTTTATATGAATGTTACACAAAGTTCTGTCAGCACCATAGGGAAAGAAATTCCAGTCAATACCATTCAAATACTTTCATCTGAATATAAAAGGACATACTATCTACTCTTCCTGTCAGTTTTCTTGGGCAGTTTGAACTTGCTCACCTAATATGGTCATGTTAGGTAGAATTTATCTTTTTTGTTCAAATCATAGATCTTTTTTCCTTTACTTACAGGAATTGGCAAGTATACAGCTTTTGACTTACTGTAAAACTTTCGAAGTCATCACTTTAAACAGATCTTTACTTTAAGATCTTAAGAAGACTATCAGTAACTAATGGAGTACCATGGTGATTTAATCAATTGGTGACTTGAAGGAAGTTATTGTAAGTCAATATTTAAGGTTCATCAGTGCAGTGTCGAAAGCAGCAGAAATTGACTTGCAGGCATAGGTGTACTTCAGTATTGTAGGTATTAGCTTCATTTGTCAATAAGGATAAATGAAAGCCAAGAAAGATTATTAATTGGGTTTGCCAAAGTTACAAAACACTGGAGTGACAGATCCAAAAAAAGAGCCTATGTTGTCTGACACCCAAATTCCATCTGAGAGTACTACATAATATTGCCTCCAGCTAAATGCTACGAGTTTGGTGGATAGCAGGCTCAATGCAATGCTTTTTATTGTGACTTTTTGATAATTAATGACTGGGAATGCCTTCTCTGTTCTTTCTAAGATGTTAAACTGTTTCTCAGTGAGTTCTCAGCCATGAATCTCTGTTCTGTACTTGCCTATATTTCTCGCCCCATTGACTTCACAGCGAGATGGAATATGGGAAAGATGTAAAGCCTCTGCCCCTTTTTCCATTAGTGACAATATTTTTCCAGTTCAGTTACAGGTTTAAGCACAGGCTCTTTGTTAGCCAATTCATCTAACACCTCACTCACACTGAGTCTCAAACACACAAATGCCTCCTAAATCTTTCTGTTCTTATTCTATTAATTTAAGAGAAAAAAATAATGATATTTCACTCTGTTTTACTTTATATCTTTTTATCATGAAATAATATGACTTCTGCAATAACTTACTGATAAGATGGATTATCAAGAATTATTGATTAAATTCTATTCATTTGTGAGCAACTACTTTTTAATCCCATTTCTCATGGGCTGGGATTTATTTCCTAAATCAGATTTGCCTTTGTGATAGGTAGCAATACTTTGAGAAATATAAATAATGACATTGATGTCTTCCAATCAGTATACAGAATAATACATTTAATTAATTTTCTTACCTCATCCCAGAGGCAATTGAAAATTGAAGACTTTTCCTCTCCAAACTGTGCTGAACACGCTTGCAAAAGTGTCTCTTAATAGAAAAAAAAAAGACTGTGGCAAGGTGCAAAGGAAAGAAACTGCAATAAAAGGACTTGTTACTCTGGAAGCCAACGTACCTGGATAACTAGTTGCCAGTCAACTGAGATTGTAACACAGATAACTGAGTAAGATATTGGTAACACTGAATTTGAGGAGAACATACCCCAAACTGTATTTCTAGTATGTGATCTTTAAAATATTTGTGTGGTTTATTTATCCCACTGATTTTTTCATTTAAATGCATACATTATAAACTATATGTTTTAAAAATTAGAACAATCAAGATTTATTTATTTTAAACTTTCACACATTTTGCTGATGTGTTTAAGCAATGTAATCTAAAATTATAGTTAACATGCATGTTTCAACATAGTTTCATTTTATTATGTGACTTAATTAACTGTAATTCAGCAAAATAGATGAAACTCAGTAAGTTTCTCAGAATATGCCCTTTCGATTATTAAAATCCCTGGATTTTTCTTGCATGGAGAATACTTGGCATAGCCAAATGCATCTGTTAAAAGAAGTAACATCTAATCTAAAGATTTTTTTCCCGCTGTGATTGATGGACATTTTTTGAAGAACGCAGTTTGTCAAGAAGACTTTCCCTTTACCTTCTTGAAATTCCTGTTTCAAGCCGGTGCAAACAATTTCCTGCCTGTGATGGCATTCAGGACATGAGATATCCTTGTCTTTGACAGCAAAGGACATTTGTTTTGTTTGAGTTGCACTCTTATCACTGACAACAATAAAATTGTCAAGTGTGCTATTTGACACATCAGATTCAATAAGAACCTTTGTGTATGTAAGCTACATTGTATATAATGTTTTCTTTCCTAACCAATGGAACAGAAAGCTAGTATTTGGGATATTCATATATTGAATGATGAAATATGATATGAATGTAATTACACAGCGTAATTATAAGGAACCAGGAGTATATTTTTGTGTTAATTGATGAAGTATAATGTAAACTATTTATGAAATTATACATTAGAAATCAAAGGGGGTAGTATAATAAATAGTTAAAACATAAATACATTTTATTTCTCAACAAAGGTTTGAGGTTAAACGTCTTAGTTGTCATGGGAAAATGCAATTAAAATTAGATGTATATATCTCTGTTTAGAAAAAGTCACTATCAATTGGAAAGAATATTTAATTATTTATTCGTTCATTCACTTCTTACACTTATTGAATCCATTTTCTTCTGACCCAACTCAGATAAACATTTTTGAATGAATTCAATATTTGTAAGTGAAAGGAAATGTACCTAACCACCTTGTGACTTGCTGAGGTAAATTAGATGAAAATAAATTTAAGGAGTAAATTTAACATTCATAACTTTTAAAGCTACACAATTTATACTACTGCTGGCAAAAATTACAATTACATTGAATCTCAGAACAAATTTCAGTTAAAATGTAATTCATAGTTCTACAAAGATCTAACTATATTCTATTAATTTAAAATAATAGTAAATCTGCCACAATATAAGATCCTAGACACTGTGTAATAACTATGAATTTTTTTAAAAAGTCACCAGCAATTTTTATTTTTAGTGTCTGTGAAGCAACTCTCATTTACATTAAAGTTATACTATAATTAGATCATATTTTTATAAATATAGAAATCTCTCAGTCTTTAATTTCTTAATTTCTTACTTTGTGAGACTCCTAAAATATAATTTAGATGTACCTTGAAATATAAAATTAATAAACATATGATAGGAATAAAAGTATAGTATTTTCATATTTTAAATGCATTATATTTTCTTGAAGCACTATATCTAGTTACATATATATATAATCTCAGTTATATAGTACTATATAACTCAGCACTATATATATATATATAGTACTGAGGTCCTTACCAATAAAATTTTAGGTAAGAATTCTCATATTATATTTTCTTAAGTATAACTGAAAGAATTCTTCTGAAGTTTTATTCCTTCTGAGGTAATATATAGACTACCGGCCTTCAGGAAGATATGACTTCTTTTCAAGAGATGAGGGATATATACATTAAATGATTTTCTGTGTGTGTCAGCATGTGTAGGTATATCTAGCGTAGAGTCCATTCATGCTTAATATGCACCTAGAGTTGCATTTGTGTTCAAAATGGAGAAAAAGGGGTAGGGAAGTCTCCCTATTGTATTATCATTACGATTTGCTCACTTCTTCATTTCATTGCCTCTTCTTGTTTCCTCTCCCTCACTTGCCAATCTACTCAAAGCCCTGGTTCATACATAGTCTGAGGATGACGGTCGGATTCATTTCTAGATTTGCTACTGAGTTGCATTAGTTTTCCGGCCGGTGAATGACCAAAGTCCATGAGACTATTCAGGCATTTGAGAAATAATAGTCTAGATTTTACTGAGAAAAGGAGTTAGCTATGAATTAGTAGATTTTAGAAGTTATAATTAATAGGTGAATACATAATTAAAATTACTTAGTTTGAGACCTGTATAGCCTTTAAATTTTTTAAGCCATAGAATTTTAAACTAATCAAATACACCAAAATAAAAACAAATCTTGGATGTATTTACTCTTTTTAAAAAATGATGATGCATTCACAGTATGTGTAATTAAATACATAGTTATTAATCTAATAATAATGCTAATGAAATATCCTAGCATAGAGTAGATGGTGTGTCATAATCCTTCCCTCTAATGCACAGCAGAGAGTTAAATTTTCACCTGACTACACTCTATTTGGGCTTCTACCAGAGTATACTACTTTTGACCTTCTGGCATTCTCCAGGGAATGCATATATATCTGTTCGGGTCACTGTTTGCCACATCCAGCAACCACCTTGACCTAGAATCCTTCTGCTCACGGTTTACCAGGCCCTTGTAGCATGTCATGTCATCCTCTGTGTTCAGTCTAACTTCTCAAAGGCAGCTGCTACTGGTCCGAACTGCTTCCTTCTAATTTTGGGCAGTGAGCTGCCTCTTCAGTTCCCCACAGGAATCACTGAGAACAGGTTGTAATGTTTAACAAGATTTTACTGAAGGCTTAGGAACACTAGAAGAGAAATATAACACAACGACCTTTAAAAAGATGCTCAATGGAGCCGTTCTCAGGGAGCCAGCATCAACATATTTCTTCCTGCACGCAGTGCAGAGTCTGACACGTGGAAGTGCGGGAGGAGGACAGTATTTTTTGTTGAGTTAATTAATGGAATTACTTTTTAGAACCCACGTATTCACATGTATTCACAGTTTTTGAAATAGGAGCCTCTCTACCTTCAACCTGCCAACGTGAATTAAGATTCAGTTCATATGCTCTTTAACAGAGAGATTTTGAAGTCTCTAATATGTGAAGTCCCAAGTTCTATCTCGTCGAAGTTATCACAAACTAAGTTTTCCCCTCCTCATCTGAGTGTGTGGATTATTTCTGGAGTCAAAATGCTTTCATTATTCTAACATCTGCTCTACTTTAAAGCCCCCCAGGTACCATCATTTTAGTTGGTGTGCTATCAATCAGCAACCCTATTCTCTTCTGGGCCTTCTTCCTCCTCTTTTTTATTTCTCTGACCTTTCACCACTACTTTCTGCCCAAACAAACTTGGCACCCTCACGGACAAACCCTCCAGCCACTCATTTCCACTCAGTTCCTGCAATTCTTCTTCTCTGCATTCCATTTCTCTGTGACTGCCTCCTGTCTGGCAACCCCCCAAATCTTAAGGCTCATCTTTCATCTGAGGAAAGAGAGTAGTTATAGCAAAAGATCGGACGTGCTGGAATCAACTATTCTGCAAAATTGTTCTTAGAAAATTTCCTGAGATCTCCCAGAGTAAATTTTAAGTATGTCAAAAAATTCTGAAGACTAATGAGGCCAGCTCCCCCAGAGTTGGGAGCTCTCATTCTGAGGCTGCCTTGGGTGTAACTGGACTAAAGTCAAAAGGAACAGCTGAGCTCAGAACAGCTAGCAATTTAAATTGGCATGATAATAACTGAGACACAGTCACATAAATGCATTTGTATTTTACCCAATATTTTGCTTTAAAGTGAAATCATTTTTGCCTTTATAATTTCCAACACAGTATTTAATAAACAGTAAATTGCTAGCAATTTTCTTTATTAAGCTGTTTCTCTAAGAAACTTCAAACTTATATGCAAGGTTTTATTCAATAGTTTCAATGTTTCTATATATATAACATAAAAGGATTAGATAATGTCAATATTCATCAATAAGAATGTTTCCTGATTTGCTTATTAGTAAACTCACTGAAATAGTATGTCACCTATATGTGTGGGCTATAACAGGAGTGATGTTTGGGTGCCTAGAGAATATTTGGTACATTCTCAAAGGGAAAGAGAATGCTAATCAATGTCGGAGGTGGAAGAGAATTTATTTTAGTGAGAGCAAGGTAAAATAGCTTGGCCGTGCCAGTAGTGGGTGTTGAAGAGCAATGAGAAGCATGTTTGTGTTGATGGAGAGAATTGTTATTTTCAAGTAAGTCAAAACAATTTTACACTGAGACAAGTGAGAAACAGTAAATTCAAAAAATTCTATTTTGATAGAAAAATCACAGAAATTGTACTTCTTTTCGATTGTGTGTTGATACTACAGCTGGCCATATTAACTAATGAAACACTGTTATATTTTATTCTATCATAACAAAAGGAATAAAACTGTATGCTTTTTGTGCATTCCAGAGTTACAATTGGAATAGTACATTCTATTACTCACATAAATTCAGTAGTTCTCCTAAAAAGATAACTTTGGAAGAAAATGTCCAAATCTCTGAAGTAAAACTCAAAGTACGATTATTTAGGAGAAAAATTGCAAGTGCAGAATTTTCCTGTGAAAGAAAATGCTCCGAATCATTTTCAAACATTTGATAGAAGTTGTGAATCTCCTTTGTGAATCCTTGAAAAAATCTAATTAAATAGTGAAAGGCATTGAAATTTAGCATTTACTTATGAAAACAAAACTATCCCTTCATATGTATCATGCGTGTGTATACCCTAGATCTTGTATTGATGTTAGCACTAATGTAAGAGGCACCATAAACATGAGTATTTGATGCAAGCTAGAGAGATAACAAACTGGCAGTATATTGTTATTTAAACTTTGTGACACATGTTGCAAGTGCCAAGATAGGTACAAAATTTTCAAATTATCACCTGGTTTGTTTGCAAGAAGGAAAAGCATCATGCTACTTAGAGGAAATAGTGTGGCAATGTGATTCTAACGTCTACTGTCCACGTAAGAAAAACTCTTCAATCTGTCATGTTGCCACATGTCATTGAAAAAAAATAGATGCCAGCTGTACAGCTGTGTGATAGTGGCCAAAATTAAAAAGAATTCCAGGCTGGAATGCCGTGGCTATTCAAAGGTGCAATCATAGTGGACCACGGCCTCTAATTCCTGGATTCAAGCAATCCTCTTGCCTCAGCCTCCCACTCAAGTGGGACTAAGGCACTAGCCACCATACCCTTAAAAATTTTTAATCTTAGTAACTGAAAACGCTTTTCAGTTTCTTTAGGTCATGTTTTTGTTAAATTTTTAACAGTAACTCATAATTAAATTAGTGAATTTCATGTTCATAGCTCCAGTCTTAAATAGAGCACATATACTACAGTAAAAAGAGAGCACCGTTGCACATTAGTTTTGTTAAATTAATGTGTTCTACTTACTTGTCCTAAATATTCAAGTGATGGTTAATTAGCTGTACTCTTATTTTAGGGCACTATCTTCTTGTATTGAAATTGTTACTGTTTACTTAGATGACATTGTTCTTGTAAGCTCCTAATACTCACAAAAGATAAAGAAATATAGAGCATTTAGGTGTTGGAAAGTCTTACACATTGCATAATATTCAGTTGTATCAATTCAAATGAATATTAACATGAGGCCTATGTGTATTGTTTACCTGACAGTATGCAGTTTTTAGAAACAAAACTGCAAATTTATTTCACATCATTAAAAAATCTTGTGAATTATTACAATAGATGGTCTATAGGTTAAAGTAATATTATATTTACTAAAGAAAGAGTTTTCCAGATTTCTGGGAGTAGTAGGAATTTGGTATTTGAAAATACATGTAATCTGTATGGTGTCTGACGGCTCATGAGCAGTCTCCTAAGTCCTATAACCTTGATTTTGCTTTCCATCTCCTGACTCTGAGTAATACTTCTTCACACATTCTTCAGTAACAAGTAGCTCAAAGGCTCAAAGGTCAATAGAGTTTCCTTTTTGTCTCATGAAAACCCATCAGTATTTGCTGTGGCTTCAGTCTGTGATTTACTCTTATTTTTCTTCATTAAAAAATTCCTTCCAGTATTCCATTTCAGGCAAGCTCTATCCCTGGTTCTATTTTGTACTTTCTTTGCTGTTCAACTGACTATGAGGGACAAAACAAAAACAAGCAAACAAAAAAACCCCCAAAAACTGACATCTGGATGTGTAGGGACCAATATTTCAGAGTCTACTCTGTATCTTAGGAGTCTAAATTTCAAAACCAAAGCACTCATAAATTCCCTTTTGGACTGACATGCTATTTCCATTTTGGTTTGCATATTAAATAACTGTAACTTCTGTATTTCAAAGATGTCATTATACAACATTTACAATGGCAGTAAAATACTTTTTGCATCTTTTTCTTTTTCGTCTTTTGACACCTTTTCACTTCTACCACCATGGCATGGGTGCACACACACAGACACATAACCCAAGTCACTCAATGGATTAGACATGGAGAAAGATCCTTTATGATACATATGATGTGGAAGAGAACAGAAATTCTTATCACCATCAAACAGTAGTTTTGAGCCATAAGTATATTTTCTATGAGCCTATTGAAATAATAATTCAGAAAAAGACTAGATGACTAGATTACTTTATGCAGCAGTTTTAAACTATTTTTTTCTTTAGACTTGTTAAACAGTGTTGCATTTTCTGTTGTATTGGTTTTATAAATTGATCCCCGTGGAACTGTATTTCCAAAGGTAGTGTGCCTTCTCTTTCAAACCTGGATTAATACCGCTGAATTTGCCCTTTGATGTTAATAATTAAAAAGAATAAAACCTCCTTGTGGATTTTTCCTTCAATGCAATTTAAGCTTATTTTCTTTGTTAGTAATAGCCATCTGGTAAGATTTACATCAATGATGAAGTCTAGTTGGAGCACATGTTTCATTTTTGCATTGACAGGAATAATGCCTAGTATGTTCCTTAGTCTCTCTGGAATCACCAGGCTCTCTACAAAAAATGTTGTGATTTTCAGTAATTCTATATATGGTGGTATAGTTGGTTTTGTTTACTCTAGAAATGTATATTGTGTATGCACCATTGTGAATGGCACTGTGTAGGAATCAAAGCAAATAACATAAGGCTATTTTCTAGTTTCTACAATATATTAGGGAATAGAAGGCAACTGCAAATAACTACGAAAATTAAAACATAGAAAATGTTCTAAAATGGCAAAACATATTATAGGAGTACAGCAAAGGAGTTTTTTCATCATTTGCTATTTTATTTCCACATAATAATAGGTAACTAACCCCCAAATATTTGATGTTTATGTATGCAATTTATTTAAAAAACATCCTCTTCAAATTTTACTAATGCTTATCTTCAAAATAGTCTCAGAGCAAGGTTATTCGTAAATTCAACACTTCTGATTTCAGAGAGTATAACTGTTACTTTTACTTGATTATAGCAAATAGTGCAAATAATGTAGACAATCCTAGATATTGTACATAACTTTTGAAAAAATATTATAATATGTGAGGTTTAATTTATATAATGTTATGAATTTCTGAAAGTAGAAATCACTTGTGTAAATAATTACAGCCCAGTGAAAATTGATAAACTGCTGGGCCATTCATTTAATTTCCCAATATAGCCTTGAAACTGCTACAGATAACCAGGAAACCAAGAAAACATTAAAAACCTGCAGAAGATTAATAGTAGTACAAGAAACTTTAAGAAACAGAATTTTAGGGACAGCAATCTGGTTGGAGAATGGGTTAGTAGACTTGACTTACGACTGAGTTTATTTGGGAAGCCCATTATTTTTCCACAGAATATAGATGATAGGGGGCTGATGGAGATGGAGGAGACACCATCCTCAAGCCCACCCATGCAATAACCACTGGATGAATCATTAATTGAATGAGTTTAATGTGTTAAATAAACTAATTTGTTATAATTAATTTTTTGGAACATTTTCCATTGACCTGAACAAATGCTGGATTTACTTACAATGACATTAACTGAGAAAGAACATTTGTTATATTACTGATATATAGTTAATATATGTTTGCTATTCATCCTTAAAAGGATTTTTGTTGCTGTTGTTTGCTTGTTTTGTTTTGTTTTGAGACAGAACGACACCCAGGCTAGAGTACAGTGGTGTGAGCTTGGCTTACTGCAACCTTCACCTCCCTTAAGAGATCCTCCTACCTCAGCCTCCCAAGTAGCTGGAACTACAGATGTGTGCCAGGCTAATTTTTGTATTTTTTGTAGAGATAGGGTTTTGCCATGTTGCCCAGGCTAGGCTCAAGTGATCTGCCCACATCATCTTCCCAAATCATTGGGATTACAGGCATGAACCACCACGCCCAGGCAAAAGCTGTATTTTTAATATTTATTTTAAACCTGAACTTTAACAGGATCTCTGACCGATATGATTCATTTTTGATACGCTTATAGTGAATTTGCTATTTAGATGAATTCTGCTTTAGGGAGTATAGGTATATTAATTTGTTAGGAATGGCATAACAAAATGTTACAGATACTGGGTGGTTTAAACAACAGAGATTTGTTTTCTCACAGTTCTGGAGGCTGGAA
>NW_012101755.1:137799-141313 GCF_000951045.1 Mandrillus leucophaeus | reverse complement strand
CAAGAAAACATTAAAAACCTGCAGAAGATTAATAGTAGTACAAGAAACTTTAAGAAACAGAATTTTAGGGACAGCAATCTGGTTGGAGAATGGGTTAGTAGACTTGACTTACGACTGAGTTTATTTGGGAAGCCCATTATTTTTCCACAGAATATAGATGATAGGGGGCTGATGGAGATGGAGGAGACACCATCCTCAAGCCCACCCATGCAATAACCACTGGATGAATCATTAATTGAATGAGTTTAATGTGTTAAATAAACTAATTTGTTATAATTAATTTTTTGGAACATTTTCCATCGACCTGAACAAATGCTGGATTTACTTACAATGACATTAACTGAGAAAGAACATTTGTTATATTACTGATATATAGTTAATATATGTTTGCTATTCATCCCTAAAAGGATTTTTGTTGCTGTTGTTTGCTTGTTTTGTTTTGTTTTGTTTTGTTTTGTTTTGAGACAGAACGACACCCAGGCTAGAGTGCAGTGGTGTGAGCTTGGCTTACTGCAACCTTCACCTCCCTTAAGAGATCCTCCTACCTCAGCCTCCCAAGTAGCTGGAACTACAGATGTATGCCAGGCTAATTTTTGTATTTTTTGTAGAGACAGGGTTTTGCCATGTTGCCCAGGCTAGGCTCAAGTGATCTGCCCACGTCATCTTCCCAAATCATTGGGATTACAGGCATGAACCACCATGCCCAGGCAAAAGCTGTATTTTTAATGTTTATTTTAAACCTGAACTTTAACAGGATCTCTGACCGATATGATTCATTTTTGATATGCTTATAGTGAATTTGCTATTTAGATGAATTCTGCTTTAGGGAGTATAGGCATATTAATTTGTTAGGAATGGCATAACAAAATGTTACAGATACTGGGTGGTTTAAACAACAGAGATTTGTTTTCTCACAGTTCTGGAGGCTGGAAGTCTAAGACCAAGGTGTCCGTAAGGTTGGTTTCTCTTGAGGCCTCTTTCCTTGACTTGCAGATGACTCTCCTTTCAACATGTTCTTGCATGGCATTTTCTTCGTATGTGTGCATCCCTGGTGTCACTAAATGTCCTAATCTCCTCTTATGAAGATACCAATCATATCGAATTAGGGCCCACCCTTATCACCTCTTTAACCTTAATTACCTCTTTAAAGGCCTTGTCTCCAAATATAGTCACACTGGGAGATAGATATCTGAATTTTGTAGGAGCATGATTCAGTCCATAACAGAAAGTCACAAGGGTTTAGATTTCTGGAAAAATTAGAAACTCTAAAACATACCGTGAGTAACCAGGGGAATAGCATATGCTGTTCAGACTCTTTACTGACTGCTTGTGTTACCCATCAGCAATGACAGCAACTGCTTGAGTCAGGAGACTGGAAATCATTCTTAACTCTTCATTCTTCCATTATTTCATGAATTGCCTGGGAGAATAAGATTTGTTCTCTCTCTTAAATATCTGTCCAACCTATTGACTTTTCTCCAGTCTCAATATGAATAGGTTAGCTTTTCTCTTGGCTAGCTACTACAGAAACTTCCTAATACCATTTCCGTAATTGTCGTATTTTTAACTCCTTTCAATTCATCGCAAATTCTACCTTCTGAGTGATTTTGCATAAACATTTCAGTGACTTCCCATTGACCACAGAATTTGGTCAAATTCCCTACATGATTTGATAGAGCTCCCTGCTACTTACGTACCCTTGCCTTCTGTCTACTTCTCCACCCTTGTCTTTTCTCACTCATCTCTTACCCTCCATCCTTTGGCCAGACTAAGCTTGTATTGCCTGAGGAAGGCTATGTTATCTCTTGGCTCTGATATGCAGCACATGCTGAAATTTTAGCCCAGAACCCTTTCTGCCAAGAATCTTATTCATATTTAAGGTTTCAGTTTAAATATAACTTTTTATAGGCACCTTTATTGACCCCCAAATCTGGTTGAGATATTCTTTTAAGGTGCCACAAAAAAGCTTGAAAAAATATTTAATTAATTCACACTTCTCCCATGGTAACATTTCTCTCATTACATTGGGATTACATTTTTACCAGTATATATTTACTACGAAAATCTAAGTTTCTTAAGAAATAGGAATCTGTCCTGCTCATCACTCTAATCTAAGCACTAGTGTAAAGTCTGGCACAAGACAGATGTTTAACAGGACTGAAGTGACTGAATATATGATTAGATTAGAGAATCTCTTTTAACATATATCAATTTTTATTAGGTTAGGGATTAATGGCAGGGTGAGTATTCCCAAATTGTGTTTTCCTTCATTATATTTCTTTTGCTGTCTTCCATTATTTTCATCTCTATGTCTACACTTTTCTATACTTGAGAGTTTTCTGTATTTTTGATCCTAAGAATCAGGTTACTTGTATTTTTTTTCACCTTGCATAGTACAAAGAAAAGCTGGAAAGATCCTGGTCTGTTGTGTAAACTGACTACCGGGATGAATTGAAAACCGAAGCACAGTGACCAAATTAACAGAGAGGAAGAGAGTAAAAGGACAGAGCTGTGACACAGTGAATGCTTCAGGGCAGCCGAGCTGCAGCCATCAAGTTTCTGACAGATAACAGAACTGGTAGCTATCATTACTAGATTGTTTTCCAAAGACGGTTGGTGCTGCAGCAGTATGTGTATGCGAGCATTTTAAGAGAAAAAAGATGTCCACCCAAACATCAGTGTGGTAAATTGTATGTGTCAATGAATTAGGGCTTTATTCTCCAAACAATGAAACTGAAATGTGATTGAAAATGAGTGAAGCATGAAAAAGGGACTCATGTATAAAACACTCCCAGAAGAAAGAATGCCTGCGTAATGCCTATGCTAAAAAATGTGTCGTTTCTAAATATGTGCTATCAGTTTCACCGGGAATTAGATCCAAGTTTGAAAACATTTAGTCAAATAAAAAATTTCAAAATAAAATCACCCTTTAATTTTGATGGAGGCTTTGACTATATGATTCCTATGAGAAATTCTTGTAGTCTTTATTCACTGTTTCATGTGTACACAGTGAAAGATTTAATATAGAAACCTTTATAATATATTACTATTACATTCCTTGAAATAAAGTATATATTGAACATACCAAGTTATCTGTGGATTATGAGTAAATATTCTAGAAAATCACATTTACAAATCATGCTGCTTCAGTGGGTATAAAGAAACTGCTTTGTTGCCAGATAAAGGAAATTTACCTTTTGGACAATGTGGACAGTGGTAATGACCTGTTATTGGAATTTTACTCCTAGAAATGAAATTCTTTGGTAAATAACGCACAAATAATAAAAGAATATATTTTCCATATTACAAATAATAGACCAACAGTTAAAATATTTTCTCAAAGAACTAGAACACTACCAGGGATAAGATTAAGGTTGCCTTCTGTCTCTTGCAATTTTATAACTATTTTGAAATCAGTAATTATACAAACATTTATTGAGTATCATATGTCTAGGGCTGCGTTGGGTAATGGAGATACAAAAGTATAGATTCTAGATATTATTCTTGCCTTCAA
>NW_012101755.1:135698-137749 GCF_000951045.1 Mandrillus leucophaeus | reverse complement strand
TGCACGTTCTGCACATGTATTCTAGAACTTAAAGTATAATAATAATGATAATAATAATAATAACGAACCCCTGGATGCAAAAAGCTGTAGAGGGTACTAACCTAAATTAAAGTTACTATACCTGAAATGACAGTGTTTATCTGAGATTTAGTAAGATCATGGTTTTGATGATTACTTGAAATAAAAGTTTGAGACAAAAGCTAAGTTCAGTTGTAGTAAAAAATAAAAAAAATAAAATATAGATTGAGAAATGTGTATGCACTGCAAGTGTTTTTCAAACTATTCTCTGAAGAGATCTACAGGTCTAGGCCCTCAGAATGACATCAAGGGCAAAGGGGTGACTTGGGTGAGAGATCTGAGCTCGTCACCCCTTGCTTAACCAGTTTGATTCTGTTCCTACTTATTCTAAATATTTTAATTAAAGAAAATATTTTACTACTAAAATAAAACAATTGATTTCATTTTTTACTGTTCTATTTTTCTCACAGTCCATAAGTGACACAAGTTCTACTGCTTCTGTTTTCAAAAATACATCCAGACTCTGATCATTTCCTACTAGCCCCACTGTTAGCTACCATGTTCCAAACCATTATCATTCCTTACTTACATTATTGCAATAACCTCCCAGTTGGTCTTCTTTGATACTCTTGTTACCATACAGTCTATTCTCAACAGAACAGCCTGAATAATGGTTTTAAAAAGATAAGTCAAGACAGTTCACTTTGGTGCTTATGACTCTTCAATGATATCTGATCACTTAGGCCCTCTCTGGCTTGCTCCATAATGATATCACAAGCACCCGTGTGAGCTGTCCCCTTCTACATACTCTGGTCTCATTCCTTTCCAAGTTTCTTTTGCTTTCTCTGCATTACCTGTCCTCTGGACATCTTTGCTGTTTGCAGAAACATGCTAATCATGCTTCCATTTCGGGACTTTTGCATTTCATGTTTGCTATTAGACTAACCTCTCCTTGCTCCAGAGTAGGCACTCAAAAATAAGTTTAATTACCATTAGACCACGTGATTTCTAAGAATACTTTTATAACTTAAGGTCTGTAATTATAAGAAATTCTTGCTTTGGAATACCTGAAATTGAACCAGATGCTTTTTTCAAACACTGTAAATATATATGATGGACTCTGTTTCCATTTTGGCGCTAAAGTGTCAATTTCAAAATTGTCTATTTTGTCTCTTGATAGGGAAATACTGGACAATTGATGCCAATACCAAAAAGCTACAAATAGTTTGCATTCAACTGCCAATATTTGTAGGGGAAGGATACCACTGCTAACTTACATTATGTAGCAAATAATTTAATAATTGTACTGCTGTTAAAATTTACAAACTTTGTAATTTTCATCATAATAAATTCAAAGATTACTGTCTTATGTTTATGATACCGAATTCATTCCCACACATTTTACTTATTTAGGTGTTATTTATTACAATTGGCTTTCACATCATGCCAAAATATTACCGTTCAAAATTGTTCAGCAGCTATATGTTATTCCTAGAAACAGGCACTTAAATGTTAATTTGTCAAGAAACTCATGTTCTATTGGTCAAGTCAGTTAACTTTTTGAGGACTCAATTACTTTACTTTCTTTAAATGGTAGGCAGCCACAAAAATAGTCCCAGTAATCTTCCCCTCCCAGCATGAATGCCCTTGTATAATCCTGTCCCCTTGACTGTGAGCTGGACTTAAATGAATTTATTTCTGAGGAATGGAATATAAGAAAAAGTGTTGGGTAGGCAATTTTGATATTAGGCATGAAAAACTCTATGACTTCTGTCTTAAGTGTTTCTCTCAATTTTTATTATATTTGCTTATTCTGGGAGAAGTCAGTTTTCATGTCCTAAAGCAGCCTGTGGAGAGTCCCACATGAGTGAACTTGGAAGCAGATATGAACCCTGTCAACAGGTATATGAGTGAGTTTGGACATAGATCCTTGAGAACGAAGAGCCGTGTAAGTGGATTTAGAAGCGATCCTCTCTTCATTGACCGTTGAGATGGCAGCACCTGTCTTAGTCAATTTGAGCTGTTATAACAAA
>NW_012101755.1:123351-129333 GCF_000951045.1 Mandrillus leucophaeus | reverse complement strand
ACGTGTTCCTAAAGTATAATTTGGAACTTAGATGCAGAAAAAGATACAGATTTTCTCCTCAAATGAGACCTCAATACCAAAAGACTCATGTTACATGCCAATTTTCTCCTGAACTTACATGTTAGATGTAGTCTTTGACCTTTTTTTCCTGAAAATGCATATATACTTAAAATTTGATTTTAAAATCGATGTTTAGAAAAAAAAACATTAACTGTAAAAAAATTAGAAAGCTTTGGTAAATATATTAACATTAAAAATAATATATATATATTATAAAGCTGTGTTTTTATGTAAGGATTTCTTAAAATAGAATGTTATTATAATAGGTATATGTGTTGTAAAATAAAAGTGGAACTTCAGGTTATCTTAAAACATGACTAGGTTTGACACTTTATAAACGCTTTACTACAGTATGCCAAGAAAGATAGTTTGGACTAAATGTGTACACATGTTAGGCACTGCATCATACACCATTTAAACTGCTTCAACTGTATCTGTCTTATTTTAAAGACTGCACTTGCAAATACAGAGGGTATATTGAGAATGTTTATTATCTACCAATTTCCTTTTTTGCTTGAGAGACAGTACTCAATATGATAAATTACCTTCCTGGTAGAAAATCCATTCCAGAAAAGCCCTCTGAAGTGAATACCTGTTAAAGTAGGAGATCTTTAAAATGAATACATTTTGTAATGAGAAAATGAAATTGAAAAATGAAGTACTGAAATAAAATGCCTGATGCTTGTAGAAAAAAAATGACATCTGGTAACAAGTAAAATTTACCTATTAAGCCACGTCTCATTAAATACGTGTATAGAACAGGAGAGGTGATAGGAAATAACCAGTGTCATGCTCAGGATATATTTGTGCTATATGTACTTGCGCTATTTTAATTCACATAATTAAACTATACTGTTGTAGAGCACTTTAAGTTAATGTTAAACATCTGATACTGTAAACTAAGTTTAAGAGAGGACATGATTCATGGGTGAAAATTTTTGAGTTGTACCTTTGAGCAATGTTCAGATTGAATTATTTCCATTTTCTATCTGCCCTTGGGGTTCCTCAGCACAAATATTGTTGAAGAACATGCCTCAGTGGTATTTCCTTATGCATACATGCTTTTCTGGGTGAATAAACACATTCTACTCATAAAATATACAGTAAACAAATTGCTTCAGTGTAAACTTCTCTCATTCCCTTCCTCTTTCCCTCCCTACTTCTTCCTCTGCCTTCTCTCCACAGCTCTGTCTCTCTCCTCCCAGGGAAATTTTGCTTTTGACAAGTAACTTTTAAAGTGACTCAGTGGCTGTTTTCTTATTTGAGTCTCAGGTCATATGCAGTGGAGTTTGTCAGAAGAAAGCTGCTCCTGATCCGCTGTAATAAGAGAAGCTCTACTAACTTGAAGTTTGTAACATAAAAGCACTCTAGGAAGGATGAAATGGCAGCTGGGAACAGCACTTTAGGCACCGGAAGCAATCCAGCAGCTGTTGGGGGATAGCATTCCTCTTATAGATGTCCATGTGATTTTCTCAGCCAGGGACACATCTGCAGGGCATTATGAATCTGCCAGAAGATTAAAAAATTCATTTACACTTTTCGAAATATCTGAGGGAACTATTTGAAGTGTTAGAGTCTTTTGTAGCTTTTACAAGGAGGCCTTTATGGAAGCAAAAAATGTCATGTAGTGGAAAGACTAGATTTAAATTAAAAAATTTTTAAACAGTTTATATTTTAGGACCATGATAGTAAATTTTAAAAAGTGAAAAGAAGGTAACATTGTATGAGCTAAAAATGGTTATTGGTAAAATATTATCGATGTTCTAAGTCATTATAATTTATATATTAATTTCTCTCTATATATCTAAACACACACATATATGCATGCACATATAGTTTCTAAAATATTACACACCTAAGACATTCTGCACAAATGAACATAATTATGTAAATGATATTTATAGACGGCTTTTATATTTGCCAACAAAACCTATTTAATGTTAATGTGGAACTTCAAAACTGAAAGATATTATAGGGCAAATGTTTTTAGTAGAGACTGGAAGAACTGAGTTTTAGAAAATTTGTCTTTGGCGCTCCAAAATTACCACAGCAATTGAATGCAGTACTTCTATTTCTAAGTTAACACAATGCCAAACACAGTGCCTAATGCATAATAGTTCTCTTTTTTTACACAGAAGAGTGTTATTTTAAATGTTAAACATTTTAACATATAATTTTAATTGTCAAAATATTAATCAAATTATGAAGAATATTATTTAGTAACATTAATCATGTAAAATTGGAGAAATATATGAAAATACTTGAAAATTAATTCAAATGGCATGTGGCTTTTGATACGATGTGATGGGATCCATCATATTCTTGGGGCAAGATAGATAAGAAGCCAACAGTTTACTGCTTAATGCCTACGTATTAGAAGTTCAAGAATAAACAAGAAGTGGAGCTCACCTGCCCCAAAGGAAGGTCATGATCCATTGTTCAATTTCTCCACAAGAGCCATTTCTCAGTCCCAGAGCTCATGGACTGAGCTGCAGTGATTTCCTGAGCTCCTCTAAAGAAGGACCGATGGCCATTTATTTGAGTAGCTACACATTTGGGAAAGGAGAATACCAGGGTTTTAGAGGATTCTTGGATGCAGAATCTGAGTTGGCACTGATATTTAAGGATCTAAAGTGTCCTCCCTGTTAAACTCAGAATTATAAGATCAAGTTATAAACAGAGCTCAGGTCCACCTTAAAGTGGGTCCACTGGATTTATATTGGCAGAACCTTCACACTTTTTCCTTGATCTGTGGAGTGAGAGTTAGAAGGAAAGTGAGAAGGAAGCTCCTGAAACTTTACCTTCTTCTTCAAAATACTTAATCAAGAAGCACTGGTCAGTCACTAGTTAACAGAGACATGAGGTCAAGTTTGCAAGGCAATTTATATCCCTAACTTCTCTATGAAATTAGGCTGAAGCTACTTTCTGGCTAATACCACATATTCCTGTTATGTTTTTTTCCTCTCCTTTATCCACTTCCATTGCACCCCTTGGCCTGAAAACACTTCAATAAATCATTTGAAAGTTACCCTTGACTCAGGCTCTTCCTGAGGGAACGAGATCTATGACGTTTGAAATAGCGCCCTCCACTCTCTACCTCTTTTGTTCTTTATCCTCTTACCCGTTTTATTTTTACATAGCTCAAAAGTACTTCATATTATAGTTCTAAGTAGCTATTTTTAAATTTATCTAAATGGACTCCTCCCCTCATTAGATTGTAAGTTATTCTGAGTATAGGTACTTTGTATTGTTCACTACGTTAGTCCTCCAAGAACAGAACCTAAACAATACTCAATATTAAAAAAAGACAAATAAATGAATAGATGAGTAAGTAAATGATTTGAAAGCGCACATTTTCATTTACTTTTTAATTTTGTTGTTCTTTAGCATTATAGGTAGTTCACTAAGTTACTCCTAAGGAAAATTCAGTTGCTCAATTTAACAAGTTGTTTTTTTTTCTAATTCTATTGCATATGTAGATTCAAAGAGAATCAATAAAATATTTTGAATCAAATTAGATAAACTCTAAGTCAGAATTAGGGGGTTTATATGAACACACATGTAACTTTAGGTTTATACTTAAATTATTTTTCCATATTCACAAAATGGGTTATTTCTTTTTTATGTTGCTAATTTATGTCTTCAGTATTCTAGCCTTACATGCTACAATTTACCTCCTCTTGGAAACATAGCATGTTCTGAATTGTTCCCTACTGGTTAATAGTCATTTTATAAATGGAATAGTATAATCTTTAACTATCCCAAGATGCCATCAATTTTAAACATTTCAACCTTTTACACATTTAAGTTTCTGAAACTCAGTGTAAGATGGTGGATACATTTTACTATACTCAGTAAATCATAAAACTCCAATAATTTTTGGAATCAAATAGATTTTTGAATTCATTGTAGTTTGTATAGCAAGATTATCTTATATAAAGATTTCCTTTTTTCACTTAAACTAATTGATTGAATTATTTCTCTACATATTTTATAGTAAGTGGCCTTTAAAATAGAGTGAGATAACTTTAAAATATGGTGTATTAAATCAAGAAGATGGCATATATTAAGAGAAAGTAGACACTCTGAGTTTATCTCAAGCTGTTATGCATATTATAAAGCTTAAAGATTTAAGAAATGAAACAGTATTACTCAATGGGAGTGTGGAGGCAATAAGAACATGAACTAAACAATTCAGAATTTTTAAAGGTACCACTAAACAATCAAGTCCAATAGTAGAGGCATTAGAACTAATTTGGCATACTAACTCTGCTATTATCTAGCTATGTGATCTGGGATATAAGTAATGCCATCTGTAAAGTGATTTTATTTGGTCAATGTTGCATGAATGATTTTATATATAAATTTCTATTGTGTTTTCACTTCACCTCATTCTTCCCCGTCACCGCATGCAAGTGCCCATTTGAGTCACAAGGTCATGTTAGTAAAGCTGGTGAATAGAAACTGTACATGCTTGACTCTTAAGTCACAGTCCACGGGTAAAATTAGGAGTTCTGGAAGAATACTTTTTGTGTAAGTTGTCCCCATACTATAAGAGATTGAAACTCTGGGCTGAGGTTTAGACATGAGAATGACAGGAAGTCAAAGTAGACCACAGTGAATGAAGAGACTTTGTGCTCTGACTTGTGAACCCTGAGCCTTAGCATCCAAGTTTGGGAGAATAAAACACAGATATGTCAACCCTAAGCCTTAGCATCCAAGTTTGGGAGAATAAAATCTCAGATAAGTTTGGGCATCTGAAAGTATAAAGGAGGCCATGCTCTCCAGAAGTGTCTGTTAAACCTAAAACTGGCAGCCTTGCAAATGCTCTGGGGTGTCACTGTGGCATGAGAGCAAGAGAAGATAGATGGTTATCAGAGTTAGATGTAAGATAATTATATAGTTTAGCTTGCCCAGGACATTTCTGATTTACATCCGCTTTTCAGTAACATTTATCCATGACAACATGTTCTAGTTTTGGTTGATAAATTAGATAATCGCTCAAGTTCTAAGTGGCAAATGGGATTTGAAGTAGCCCTATCAAGTTCCCTATAGCCCTCAAGGGGGATAAAAATGTGGCTTCATTCTATTGTGCTTCAGTAAATTAAAGGAGACAAAACAGTTGAAAGAGGCATACATATGTAGAACATATCTCAAAATAATAAGAGTTGTTTATGACAGTCCCACAGCCAATATCATACTGAATGGGCAAAAGCTGGAAGCATTCCCTTTGAAAACCAGCACAAGACAATCTTTCTCACCACTCCTCTCTCACCACTCCTACTCAACATAGTATTGGAAGTTCTGGCCAGGGCAATCAGGCAGGAGAAAAACATAAAGGGTATTCAAATAGGAAGAGAGAAAGTCAAATTGTCTCTGTTTGCAGATGACATGATTGTACATTTAGAAAACCCCACTGCCTCAGACCAAAACCCCTTAAGCTGATAAGCAACTTCAGCAAAGTCTCAGGATACAAAATCAATGTGCAAAAATCACAAGCATTCCTATACACCAATAATAGACAAACAGAGAGTCAAATCATGAGTGAACTCCTGACCACAATTGCTACCAAGAGAATAAAATACCTAGGGCTACAACTTATAAGGGATGTGAAGGACCTCTTCAAGGGGAACTACAAATCACTGTTCAAGGAAATAAGAGAGGGCACAGACAAATGGAAAAACATTCCATGCTCATGGATAGGAAGAATCAATATCGTGAAAATGGCCATACTGCCCAAGTAATATATAGACTCAAAGCTATTCCCATAAAGCTGCCACTGCCTTTCTTCACAGAATTAGAAAAAAAACTACTTTAAATTTCATATGGAACCAAGAAAGAGCTCATATAGCCAAGAAAATTCTAAGCATAAAGAACAAAGCTGGAGGCATCATGCTACTTGACTTCAAACTATGCTACAAG
>NW_012101755.1:116581-119441 GCF_000951045.1 Mandrillus leucophaeus | reverse complement strand
GAAACTCATGTTCTATTGGTCAAGTCAGTTAACTTTTTGAGGACTCAATTACTTTATTTTCTTTAAATGGTAGGCAGCCACAAAAATAGTCCCAGTAATCTTCCCCTCCCAGCATGAATGCCCTTGTATAATCCTGTCCCCTTGACTGTGAGCTGGACTTAAATGAATTTATTTCTGAGGAATGGAATATAAGAAAAAGTGTTGGGTAGGCAATTTTGATATTAGGCATGAAAAACTCTATGACTTCTGTCTTAAGTGTTTCTCTCAATTTTTATTATATTTGCTTATTCTGGGAGAAGTCAGTTTTCATGTCCTAAAGCAGCCTGTGGAGAGTCCCACATGAGTGAACTTGGAAGCAGATATGAACCCTGTCAACAGGTATATGAGTGAGTTTGGACATAGATCCTTGAGAACGAAGAGCCGTGTAAGTGGATTTAGAAGCGATCCTCTCTTCATTGACCGTTGAGATGGCAGCACCTGTCTTAGTCAATTTGAGCTGTTATAACAAAATACCATAAACCAAGTGGCTTATAAACAACATAAATTTATTTGTCACAGTTCTGGAGGCTAGAAGTCCAAGAGAAGGGTGCCAGAATGGTCAGACTCTGGTGAGAGTTCTCTTCTGGGTTGCAGACTGCCAATTTCTTGTTGTATCCTCACATGGAGGAGAGCAGAGAGGAGACACAAGCTCTCTGTGACTCTTATAACTCCTATAAGGGCACAATTCCCATTTGTATTAGTCTGTTTTCATATGAGCATTAGTCCTTTCATAAGGGCTCCATCCTTATGACCATACCATATCCTAATTACTTCACAAAGGCCACACTTTCTAAAACCATCACACTGGGAAGGGAGTAAAGTTTCAACAAAGGAATTTTGGAGGAACACAAACTTCCAGTCTATAACACACCTGATGTCATATGGTTGTAGCCTCATGAGAAACACTGAGACATAAACACCCAGTTAAGCCATTTGTGAATCTCTAACTCTCAGAATGTATGAAATATTAAATGATTGTTGTTATCATATGTATAAATATCCCATCTAGGAATATGTTACCTAAAGATGACATTATTGATTACTGTACGATTCTTTCTTGTGTCTCTGAAATCTCTCCTTGCTTTTCTAACTATAATCAGACTAGAAAATAGAAATTGCCATTTTCACCAGACTATAAAAATAGTGAACTTGAGAAGACATGTGATTTTGCATTGTGATAAATCTGTTAAATGGCTAAATTAGCATATAAAATATGTTTAACATATGCAAAATTTTCCTAAAATCTCTAGTCTTTTAAAAAAGTGAATTTCTTAAATCATTTGCCCAACTTTAGTCTGAAGTGGTAAAATTAAGACAACCAAGTTAGAGTGACTGCTCTAGCTCTCTTGCATAAGAAGGTCACTTAAAGGAGACTTGGTTCAATTTAGATCTAGGCTGCCTCAAAAGGACAGCAGTAGACAGGCTGGTCAGAAGGCAGCAGCCTTGATCTTCATGACTCTTGTCCTTACATTTCCAGCTTACACCAATGCCCTTTGAAATAGCATGCTTTGATCTGTCTGGTCCATCCACATTGCTACAGTTTTAATTGGTCAAAGTCCCTTGATATCAATCCCTCGCTTATGGCCTTGCTATATTATGGCTCTCATACCAGGAACCTCTAGCATCACTGATCCTTTTATTTGTATAAAAAGAGAAATCTTTCAACATTATTTATATAACTAGCACCTTCATGGGTCAAAGCACTAGCTTGTAACATCAGCTTTCTTCCAATCTTTTAAAGCCTTTATGTGATTACAGGAGCTTCAGTATTTTCATCTTTACCACTTTCTCATAGTTAAACTTCAATATGGGTTTATATACATGGATACATGCAAATACATACGCTGAGACACACATGCATATAAATATGAGAATTTCCTTCTTGTTTCTAGCTGTAATCAGTGTAATAATTATCTGACAGTTCATAAAATAAGTAATTTTTTTTTTACTATATAACAGATGACATCTTACATTAAAGTCTACATAAGGAGCAACTTAACTATAGACTAAAATTAATCAGTTCTGTTTTTTTGTCCCTATTGAAATCTGTAATAAAATGTTTTGTCTAGTTACACATACATACACACACACCTACACACACATTTCTCCTTGGAGGACATTTAGCAGCAACTATCTTCTATTTGTTCAGGCATTTTCATAAGCAAATCATCTTTAGAGTTCTTCAGTGGTAGTCTCCAAAGCGCATTTCTTGGATTATTGTTTTGTTGGGTGTTGACTTACTATATACTAATAATCCTCAGGTTATGTATGTTTGGAAAATACACAGTTAAAAAAGGGAAATAGACTCTGTTATTTCAGGGAATACCAGATGTTAATAGATTTTTATTAAATAGCTGTAAGCCTGTTAAAATTAATATAAACCTATTAAAATTTAATTATTAATGTGCAATAGAAACTATGGGATACCATATTATTCAAATGAAATGATAAAGAACATTTAGGAGAACTAAAAAACAATTCTAGAAGAGACATTTAAAGCCAAAGTAGGTCGCTCATGGTCAGCATCATTTAGCTATTTAGCAACTGGAAGTCAGTTTTGGGTGAGGCACCTCAATGAGCATCTAGCTATTATTCATCAGGAGCCTTGGGATGGGAGCGAGGTTTTACTTAAACACTTTTAAATTACATAGAGACATGCATGTCTTACAAAAATGAGATATTGGTGTATTAAAATACTTCCTTACAGGCCGGGCGCGGTGGCTCAAGCCTGTAATCCCAGTGCTTTGGGAGGCCGAGACGGGCGGATCACGAGGTCAGGAGATCGAGACCATCCTGGCTAACACGGTGAAACCCCGTCTCT
>NW_012101755.1:114188-116531 GCF_000951045.1 Mandrillus leucophaeus | reverse complement strand
ATATATTAAGAGAAAGTAGACACTCTGAGTTTATCTCAAGCTGTTATGCATATTATAAAGCTTAAAGATTTAAGAAATGAAACAGTATTACTCAATGGGAGTGTGGAGGCAATAAGAACATGAACTAAACAATTCAGAATTTTTAAAGGTACCACTAAACAATCAAGTCCAATAGTAGAGGCATTAGAACTAATTTGGCATCCTAACTCTGCTATTATCTAGCTATGTGATCTGGGATATAAGTAATGCCATCTGTAAAGTGATTTTATTTGGTCAATGTTGCATGAATGATTTTATATATAAATTTCTATTGTGTTTTTACTTCACCTCATTCTTCCCCGTCACCGCATGCAAGTGCCCATTTGAGTCACAAGGTCATGTTAGTAAAGCTGGTGAATAGAAACTGTACATGCTTGACTCTTAAGTCACAGTCCACGGGTAAAATTAGGAGTTCTGGAAGAATACTTTTTGTGTAAGTTGTCCCCATACTATAAGAGATTGAAACTCTGGGCTGAGGTTTAGACATGAGAATGACAGGAAGTCAAAGTAGACCACAGTGAATGAAGAGACTTTGTGCTCTGACTTGTGAACCCTGAGCCTTAGCATCCAAGTTTGGGAGAATAAAACACAGATATGTCAACCCTAAGCCTTAGCATCCAAGTTTGGGAGAATAAAATCTCAGATAAGTTTGGGCATCTGAAAGTATAAAGGAGGCCATGCTCTCCAGAAGTGTCTGTTAAACCTAAAACTGGCAGCCTTGCAAATGCTCTGGGGTGTCACTGTGGCATGAGAGCAAGAGAAGATAGATGGTTATCAGAGTTAGATGTAAGATAATTATATAGTTTAGCTTGCCCAGGACATTTCTGATTTACATCTGCTTTTCAGTAACATTTATCCATGACAACATGTCCTAGTTTTGGTTGATAAATTAGATAATCGCTCAAGTTCTAAGTGGCAAGTGGGATTTGAAGTAGCCCTATCAAGTTCCCTATAGCTCTCAAGGTGGATAAAAATGTGGCTTCATTCTATTGTGCTTCAGTAAATTAAAGGAGACAAAACAGTTGAAAGAGGCATACATATGTAGAACATATCTCAAAATAATAAGAGTTGTTTATGACAATCCCACAGCCAATATCATACTGAATGGGCAAAAGCTGGAAGCATTCCCTTTGAAAACCAGCACAAGACAATCTCTCTCACCACTCCTCTCTCACCACTCCTACTCAACATAGTATTGGAAGTTCTGGCCAGGGCAATCAGGCAGGAGAAAAAAATAAAGGGTATTCAAATAGGAAGAGAGAAAGTCAAATTGTCTCTGTTTGCAGATGACATGATTGTACATTTAGAAAACCCCACTGCCACAGACCAAAAACCCCTTAAGCTGATAAGCAACTTCAGCAAAGTCTCAGGATACAAAATCAATGTGCAAAAATCACAAGCATTCCTATACACCAATAATAGACAAACAGAGAGTCAAATCATGAGTGAACTCCTGACCACAATTGCTACCAAGAGAATAAAATACCTAGGGCTACAACTTATAAGGGATGTGAAGGACCTCTTCAAGGGGAACTACAAATCACTGTTCAAGGAAATAAGAGAGGGCACAGACAAATGGAAAAACATTCCATGCTCATGGATAGGAAGAATCAATATCGTGAAAATGGCCATACTGCCCAAGTAATATATAGACTCAAAGCTATTCCCATAAAGCTGCCACTGCCTTTCTTCACAGAATTAGAAAAAAAACTACTTTAAATTTCATATGGAACCAAGAAAGAGCTCATATAGCCAAGAAAATTCTAAGCATAAAGAACAAAGCTGGAGGCATCATGCTACTTGACTTCAAACTATGCTACAAGGCTATAGTAATCAAAACAGCATGGCACTGGTACCAAAACAGATATATAGACCAATGGAACAGAACAGAAACCTCAGAAATAACACCACACATCTACAACTATCTGATTTTTGACAAACCTAACAAAATGAAGCAATGGGGAAAGGATTCCCTATTTAATAAATGGTGTTGGGAAAACTGGCTAGTCATATGCAGAAAACTGAAACTGGACCCCTTCCTTACACTTTGCACAAAAATTAACTCAAGATGGATTAAAGACTTAAATGTAAGACCTAAAACCATAAAAACCCTGGAAGAAACCTAGGCAATTCCATTTAGGACATAGGCATGGGCAAATACTTCATGACTGAAACACCAAAAACAATGGCAACAAAAGCCAAAATTGACAAATGGGATCTAATTAAACAAAAGAACTTCTGCACAGCAAAAGAAACTCTCATCAGAGTGAACAGGCAACCTACAGAATGGGAGAAAATTTTTGC
>NW_012101755.1:110601-114138 GCF_000951045.1 Mandrillus leucophaeus | reverse complement strand
AAAAAAAAAAAAAAAAAACCAAAAAAAAACTTCCTTACATAACAATATTTTATCATAGAAGTCCACTTGATAATATAAGATTCCTTGATGAATTGATTCTTGTGGTGAATATTAACATACACACAAAGGATGATCAGTAAATACTTGTCTAATAAAAATGACTAGAGTCCTGAGAGGGTCCCACATTCCTTTCTCTGTTGATCTTCTCTCTTAAATATTTCTCTAGTCTTAGCACCACCTCCTTTGGCCAAGTTCATGTCTTTATTTCCCACCTTTAAAATTTATTTTTATTTCCAACCTAGACTGTTTTTCCTATGTAATTTTGCATGCAGCTTTATTCTCTACATTGCATTTTCTACTTTGTCACCAGAATTTTTTTAGTGCAAATGTGATTATGTTGCTTTCACGTTTATTTGCAGTGGCTCTGTGCACCTACAGGGTGCAGTCCAAACTCATATGTTGAACGCATATGTTTATAGTTCAGCTATTTCATGACTTTATGCTTTCACACCTGCTCTCCTGACACCTCAAATGCCCTCTTCAGTTCAGTAGTTCCAGGTTGCTAGGACTACTTTTAAAAAGTCAAGGTTTCTAGAAACATAAAGAGGGAAACATTCTTTAAGACATACATTGAACCTTTTAACATGCTTGCTTTTAAAATGAGCCTATATTTAAATTCTTAAGAACATTTTTATGTTCTCTTTTGTTCTTTGAAACAACTTTAAACATTCTCAACAAATTTGAATTATGAATAGTTCTCATAGTTCTAGGAAATAAAATGAAAATGTTATTAAGCATTTCTCCCTCCTAAGGGACATGGGAGAACTAGAGGGGAGTAAGGACCACAATAGTTTAATGAGGACATGAAATGTGAAATGCTAAGTTAAATAGTTCTTAATAATAATTATGACTAACATAGTATGTTTTCTTTTTTTTTTCATAGTATGTTTTCAACTGATATTTTATTGTGATGTAAATCCTTCAACCACTTTCTCACTTAAATATTAAAGTATGCTTTTAATATATTTCCTGAAAGGCTTGCATTTAAGCTATGTTCTAAAAGGACTTTCCAGATCTGAAGTTACACAAAACAATTACCCTCATCAATCAGGAAAAACAAGAAACAAACAACAAAGCAAAAAACAAACAAACAAAAAACAAGCAAAAAGCAATGATTTTATAGTGGCAGCACCACCTCCTGATACCTTATTTTCCTACTTAGTCACCACAACACAGATCCATTTCTCCTGAGCTGATTAAAATATCTATATGTGTAATATTCTTGAATGAATTAATCAAGAGGAGGGGTAGTGGCACATACAGAAAGACTATTTCATAATATAAGAATGTCAGTCACTGAGAGGCACTTATAGAGACTTCACCGTATTAAGTGGATGTGAATCCTCAGTTACATCAGTCAAAGATGCTAAATCAGGCAGTGGTTACTTCTGATTTCTTGGGAAGACAAGATCAGGGAGCATTGGTAGTCACTTCAGACAGGCTTGCTTGGCCTGTCTTCTCTAAAGTGGGGCATCCTTCAGGGCTGTATTTCTACGTGCTTCCCCTCAAAATTATAATAAAACACTAGGTGCTGTTTTTACATGCAATGAAATGTTTGAGCTCCTTTCAGCTGGAACTTCCATCTTCCAATAATCCACCAAAATGATAAACACAAAAAGAAAGAAGAAACATACCCATTATATGTTCTCTAGGCATTCTAGAAAACTTGGAATTTTTCTTTCGGCCATATACCTATGAGTGTACAAGAAAAGAAATATTGTAGACATCAAGGGAATGGCACTGATCAGAAAGAAATGCCAGCAAATGTTACCATGACAAAACTAGAAGAGTCTACAGTGTTACCCAGGATGCTGTTGTCATCTTGGTAAATAAGCAAGTTAAAGCCAAGACTCTTGCCAAGAGAACTAATGTAGGTATTGGCTGTATTAAGCACTCTAAGAGCTAGGATAGCTTTCTAAAATGAGTGAAGGAAAATCAGAAAAAGAAGGAAGCCAAATAGAAAGATACCCAGGTTGACCTGAAGAATCAGCCTACTCCACCCTGAGAAACACACTTTGAGAATCAGTTGAAAGAGGCTTAAGCTGTTGGAATCTATTCTCTAAGAACTCATGGCATAACAGTGTAAATAAAATGCATAAAATAACAAGTTTTGGATTCCAAAATTAGCCCTTTTATTTTTCTCTTAATTAAATAGAAGTGTGGTGTCCCCTCCCCGAAAAGAGCATTTAAAGCAAACTTTGTGTCCTAATTCATTGGGTGATGTCCTTCATGTTAAAATTTAGTGCCATTCTTGCTGGAAAAGAAAGTTTGAGCTGATTTCTGGTCTCCATAAAGCAATATGATTCAAACATAGAACAACATGCTTCTGCTTTCCATAGAAAGAGCAAAATGATTTCAAGAAAACTCTATCACTTTGCTCTTCCGTAGGTTATCCAGAGATAACCTCCTTTTTTTTTTTTGTCAGATCTTTGTGTATTTCTCGCTCATTAATTTTGTATTAACATCCATTTTTCCCCACTACCCTCTCCACTTCTAATTTTTCTTTAGATCAGCATCACTCCTATATTATTTACCCACTCCCGGAGGTAAGGAAAAGTGTTAAGGAAACACAATTGGAGAGATTAAAAGGATAAACTGAAGAGCTAGGGGCAAGGGTAAAAAGCTAAGAGGTATAATGGGGACCAAATTGTGGAGACAGAGATAAATACTTTTCTTCTTGAAGGTAACAAAATTCAATTAACCAATTAGTAATTTTTTGTCCCATCTGCCTGGTACAGTCTTCTAGGTGGGTACCTGGTTAGCTCCTTCTCATACGTTAGAGCTCAGCTCATATACTACTTCCTGTGAGAGGCTTTTCTTAATCTCCCAAGGTAATATGCTGTCCTCACTCCCACCATTTATATCACATCAGCATGTTATAATTTCTGTGTGTCACCTATGACTATGTGAATATATTTTATTTCATTATTTGTCTGTTTCCTTCCAATAAAAAGTAACCTTCAAGTGGACAAGGTCCACATTTTGTGGTTGTTGTTCTCTCTGTCCCTAATCCAGTACAAAGACACACAAGGAAATAGTTCTAAAAAGACAATTATTTCTCTTCATAGAAAATCACAGTTTAATTCACAGAATAGCTAGAAAATGATGAAGAGTGAAATGTACCCTGTAAACCATACGTAATACACTAGTTTAGGGGTGAGAAGAATTGTTATGGCTAGAAACGTTTAGGGAAGACCTCACAGAGGATGAGAGCTTTAAAATGACCTCTGAAGAACAGGCAAAGAGAAGAATGGGCATTACCATAGAGGGAGAGGGCTTTTTCTGTTAATAATTTTCAGACCTCTCTTCATTTATCATCTGTACTCCTTTTTTCTTTCCCACTAGAGGTTTCTGTCTCTGCAAGCCAATTATTCTTTAAAATTGCCATTTCAAATTAGATTGCTCTCTATTTTGACTGGGTATGTCCAAAAGGGCACAGGTTTCTGTCAATATGGCAATAAAAGAAAAGGAGCAGGA
>NW_012101755.1:73959-110551 GCF_000951045.1 Mandrillus leucophaeus | reverse complement strand
GCTGTCCTCACTCCCACCATTTATATCACATCAGCATGTTATAATTTCTGTGTGTCACCTATGACTATGTGAATATATTTTATTTCATTATTTGTCTGTTTCCTTCCAATAAAAAGTAACCTTCATGTGGACAAGGTCCACATTTTGTGGTTGTTGTTCTCTCTGTCCCTAATCTAGTACAAAGACACACAAGGAAATAGTTCTAAAAAGACAATTATTTCTTTTCATAGAAAATCACAGTTTAATTCACAGAATAGCTAGAAAATGATGAAGAGTGAAATGTACCCTGTAAGCCATACGTAATACACTAGTTTAGGGGTGTGAAGAATTGTTATGGCTGGAAACGTTTAGGGAAGACCTCACAGAGGATGAGAGCTTTAAAATGACCTCTGAAGAACAGGCAAAGAGGAGAATGGGCATTACCTTAGAGGGAGAGGGCTTTTTCTGTTAATAATTTTCAGACCTCTGTTCATTTATCATCTGTACTCCTTTTTTCTTTCCCACTAGAGGTTTCTGTCTCTGCAAGCCAATTATTCTTTAAAATTGCCATTTCAAATTAGATTGCTCTCTATTTTGACTGGGTATGTCCAAAAGGGCACAGGTTTCTGTCAATATGGCAATAAAAGAAAAGGAGCAGGAGAAAAAACCAAAAAAACAAAAAACCAAAAAAACCCGAAAAACCCACGGGCACACACACATACACAAGCACACACAATGTCACAAACACAAGACACTGCCAAAGGTAATGAAAATGGGTAGAATGCTATGCACTGCCCTTTCCTCAACATTAAAATTGCATGCTTAGCTGCTTCCCTTTCACTAACTAAATCCCCAGTGGAATAAAGTGATTCTTAGGCAGTTTTTATCAGGTGAAGTCATCGAAAACTGACAGTTGGCTTCCAAATCAAAAGGTGAGAGAAGGCGATGTGTGTAGCCGACCTACGGCAATAGTGAGAAACACTTGTGCCAGCCCGTGTAGACAGGCTCACAAAGTGTGCTTCAAGTTTCTCACATGAAATCTAGCCTAGCCTGACAAATTCCTGTGAAAGCCATAGCCCACATAGTCTACAACTGCTACTCACAACGTAGCTGCCTCATCCATCCTGTCACCAAGACAGCATTTCACTGATACCCTAACTGTTCCAGTTTGGATTTGGGCCAACATTTTCCATGTCCTATTTTGTAGAAGAGGTCTATGGAAGGAAATGTATTGCCTAGGTCGTACGGGTGGTTGCAAGCCTGGACTCGTCCAAATACTAAATAGTTAAGCGACGTCTGTCCTTCATGATTCCAGTTTTATTCACTCAATGTTAGGTCATCTTTTGTCCATATTTTCTTCATTTACTGAGGAACTTGTATCCTCACATGCATCAATTCTGCTGCTCTTTTGTCACCCCATATAAGGTGAATATTTAATTTATGAAACATCTGTAACTCAGATATTTTGAATTGCAACATCTAATTTCCAACTGCAACATCTTTCTCTATTAAGAGGTCAGGTTTTAAGTAGTTAGTGATTGTAGAATTTGGGGAGCTAGGGTGTGACATTTCTAGAGTGCCTTTTTCACAGCAGAAAACATGAGAAGAAAAAAGAAAACAAATATTTATTTAATACTTTTATTATGTGACAATTATCCTACATATACATTTATACATTTTATCTTATTTAATAATCTCATAAACTTGAAATCATTGTCATCATGAGTAATTTTGTTTTTGCTAATGAGACCTAAAAATTGCCTACCTGAGATGTCCACAAAATATCTGACTACCCATTATAATAGATTCATGTTCCATTAACTCAATTTCTCTGCCGTAATGCAGCTCACGATGTATACAGTTGTCATATACTCCTCTTTACTTTGCCCAGTGGGAATAATCAATTGGAAAATCGGCACAAGAATGCTGATATTCTGCCTACTGACCAAGGGGCCTCATGTCTTCTCCAGCATTTGTGAGACTATAGAAAGTTAATTTGTTTGGTTTACTTGAGTGGAATAAAATCTCAGATCCTTTACAGTTCTTGACAATGATGTCATAATTTACTTGTCATGAATTTTCTTAGTGGTAAATGAAATAATGGTTAAAATATCATAAATAATGATAATTTTTAAATTAATGACTTTTTAGATTCAGTGACATGTGGTGTCTGATACATATTCCCGCATTTATAACATATAGAATCAATGACCTCCACACTTTTTCTCTAAAGATCTTATCAAAGCTTCAAGTTCCTATAGCATGAAGCTGGCCAAACATTATAATCTCAATATTTACACTTAAGTTAGAGATAGAGATAAGCCAAGTCAATTTATACTTTTATTGTCACTTTCTATTCCCACCTTGTAAACAGTATCCTAGAAAATTTCCTTGGAAGGGATTTGTTTGACATGACTGGTTTCAGGAATTTTTGGTTGTAACATCATCTCTTTTCTTACTTTAGTGAAATCAGCAAGCCAATGTATTACTTCAGAGAGCGAAACAACTGTGAAACAGCCAAGATTTTAATACTTCCGTATTATCTTCCTATACACGTGATCTTCCCATAGACAAACAACAGGGAAGGCAAATTATAAGATTTTGTGTTAAGAACAGAATTAGAGTAAATAATATTAATATCATTTTGTTGTCTACTAGTGCCTGACTGGAAAAAACAAAACAAACAGCACACTATTATTCCTGCCCTGGAACATGCCCCAGTGCCTCATTTGCTCTATTGTCTTAACCCCTCACGTTTTTTTTTGTTTTTTGTTTTTGTTTTTTTTTAAAACAAAAAGAGTATCACTTTGTCAATCACACTGGAATGCAATGGCATGATCATAGCTCACTGCAGCCTCAAACTCTCGGGCTCAAGAGATCTACTGGCCTCAGCTTCCCAAGTAGCTAGGTCTATGAGCACATGCCACCACACCCGGCTAGTTGTTTTACTTTTAGTGGAGATGGGATCTTGGTCTGTTGCCCAGGTTGGTCTTGAACTCCTGGCCTCAAGTGATCTCTGCTTTAGCCTCTCAAAGTGCTGAGATTGCAGGAATGAGCCATTGCACCTGACCTAAATTAAGCTTATTTTGGTAGTTTCATTCTTCAGAAAAATTGCTTTAGCATTGGACTTAAAAAATTCTCTTGAGATGGCTGAGAATTTCTGAACAAAACACATTCCTGTGGGCATTGTTTTGAATGAGCATTTGAAGATGGCTGGATGTGTGGTAGCTGTCTTCAACTTTATGTAGAACTAGCTTGCAGACAAGACCACAATACTGAGAGACAGCAAGGTAGAAAGACTAAATCTCCCCAAATCATCAGACTCCAATTCTGTTACTCTATGCTCAACCAATAAGTTTCCTGAGCTCATATTCGTGTCTCTTTTTTGCCTTCCTTTCCTGGCAAGAGTTGAATGTAGTGGTGGGATGGAGTCAGTTTGAGCAGAAGACGTATCACCGCATGAACTACCACTTATTTCTCATTACAGCTCTTCTCATTAATTTTCAGCCTAGCTTAGTTCTTTCCTAGTTGAGAGGAGAGAAATCAGTTTTTAAGTTCTTGTTTAACAGCTGTTTTTCTTTTTGACCCCAGGTATAGAGTTTCTTTAATATTAAAGTTTACAAGGTCCTGTTCTTTTTCTCAAAGGTCCTTATGAAGGACAAGGAAAGAGAATTTGTATGGAAATAAAAGTGAATCAGTCTTTGATATAACAAATTTCTAACTACCACAAAGGATACTTTATGTGTCATATTTCTCCATATGTAGTTAGCCATTACACTTTATTATTATTATCAACCATTTAATCACTTCTTCAAACAAACTATGGCTTCAGGCATTTCTTACTCTGTCTTTTGTAATTTCTGTTAGTTGTTATGAATTTTAATCACATTTCTTCACTTCTAATAAAATTACTATTATATTTATTTTACAGTTATTGATGGAGAGTTTTAATACATCAGATATTGAAACTCATATTTTTTCACAACATGACTCCTAATGGACTTATTATCTGATTGAGTTTTTTCTGTTTTGCACTTTAATATTTGTTCTTATTGATAAACTTAGAAGCACTTACATGTAAAAAAAAAATAACTTTCCCATTTCTGCCATGCTAGGTGCATTGTTCTACCATGCTAGGTGCATGCTAGGTGCAGGGAATAATTCTCTTTCATAATCACAAAAGTGCTCCCAAAGATAGTTCTGTAGTTTTGAAAGGACCTTTTGAAATATAACATTTTCATGACCACATATAATTTCCTAAAGACTTTTAATAAAAGGCTAAATGCTAGCTTTTATCTCACTTAGTTGATACAGTTTTTCACATTTATATCACAGATTTTAATTTTATATCAGCAACCTTATTTTCAAACTTCAAATAGTCATAGAATTCTATGTAGCTTCCAGACCACTGATCGGCTATTATAAGTAACACCTCACTCTCCAGCGTGATCCCCTGCATTACTCTCTTTCACATTTGCTGCAGTTACAAATGGAACAGGGTCAAAGTGAAATCATTTCAATCACTTTGAGAATGAATGAAGAATAGCCCCTGCAAGGCAGAGTCAAAGCTCAGAATTTGGATATGGCAACAAACTGAGTGGTCTGTTAATTCTAAGGATGCCCACCAGAATGTGAACTAGAATATATTAAATATTGGGGACCTGTATATAGGGCAGATGGGACTCCTAGGGACATAGAAAAATGTTCAACTTAGTTTTAGATCCAAGAAGCTGTCACTGTTATTATTTAACACGATTTGTAAAGTCTTGCCAATGTAATAAGATTGTATACAACTGAGGCAGGAGAATCATTTGAGCCAGGGAGGCGGAGGTTGCAGTGAGCTGAGATTGCGCCACTGCACTCCACCCTGGGCGACAGAGCAAGGCTCCATCTCAAAAACAAACAAACAAATAAACAAAAATCATATACAATGTAGGTAGCAAAACTATGGGGAAAATGAAGAAAAGTGGTCATTATTTGCAAATGATATAGCTATTATATTGGTTGAATTTACATATCAATTGAGAGTCCTGGAAAACAGTGATGTTAATTATTATTATTATTTCTGAACATAAAAGGGTCTGAAGGTAGGAATTTCAGTACTGGCATTAATTTATATGATATAAGCAGGAAATGAGTCTCTTTCTCATTTTTATTCCCTCTTCCTTAAGGCATGTTTGTTGTTGATGTTTTCAAGATAACTACTGGACCCTAATTGTCATTATCTACCCTGGGCAATGAGGGTCAAGACAAAGGCAATAATAATTTTAAAAAGGTCAGGGTAAATGAGTTTGTCCTGCTGTTTAAGTCCACCTAAGAACTCTTTTAGATAACAAAGAAAGTGAACATGGAGACAGGACTGGAGCCCAGTCACTAGACAATGGAGTACAAATTACAGAAATCATTAATGGGGAAGTATTTCGTTGATAATGTAGCATAGGCACCAGAATTTGCAAAAAAGACTTAGTTTCAACTTACATAGGGTTTA
The DNA here is from genome assembly GCF_000951045.1 of Mandrillus leucophaeus. Classification (NCBI taxonomy): domain Eukaryota; kingdom Metazoa; phylum Chordata; class Mammalia; order Primates; family Cercopithecidae; genus Mandrillus; species Mandrillus leucophaeus. The sequence continues at coordinate 105,084 of NW_012101755.1, read as the reverse complement.
TAATGGGCAGGTTTACACTATCTTGATAGGTTTTCTCAAGATGAGCACATTTATAACATATGCACAATTCGTTGCCATGAGTTCTGTTAAATCATGACAAATCATAATGTCTGATAGACCAATCCTGATGTGGCATTTGTCCTGAAGTACACATAAAATTTAAGATATACAAATGTATTCATCTACTTTATAACCTCTCAAGTTTGGTTACTGTGTACTTCCTAACAGTGTATTTCAACTTTATACACTTTGGTGTTCTGCTGCCATCTAAGAGAGTTCTACAGTTCTCATGTTACTATTTATTCTTGAACTGCCTGTTGTACATATATTTTATTTCAACATCTATAAAAATGTCTGCTAGCTACTTAGGAATCATCACATTTTGGAAAAGAAAACCACCTTTAAATCAAATTGAAGATGCATGGATCTTTAAAAGGTCTGACCTCACTTAAACAAACGTTGCCTTAACAGAACAATTGATCCTACGGAGGATCAATTATAACAAGAATCACTAAGTCCAAAAGAGAAGTTTTGTCTTTGAAAATGAACGTGAAATAATTTATTTGACTTCTAATCATATTTATGCCATTAGAAAAATGAAGTGCCTTTACCACAGAGGTGATGCAGAAATGTATATGAGAAAATTGATTAGGTGCTAATTACTTTCTTGATCCTTAACTTCACTAATATTATCCATGGGATAAATATAAGTAGACCTCATATCATGTAGCTAGGTCTTTTTCTAAATTATATGAACACTTTTAAAGGAATAGCTGTCTTTATTCTTAGGGAGAAATTTTAATAAGATTTTTCTTGATTAAAACAAATAATTGCTTTATTGTGGTTAAACATAATTTGACCTAAATTGATTACTTCGTTGGATATGTCATCTTTGAGCATCTTAGAAAATGAAACACACCTTTTAGATAATTATTTGTTTATATGAATTATTTTTATGTGGTTTATTTTTCTATTATTAAAAAACATCAAAAATTCTGATTTCCCTATCTCACTTGTTGAAAGTAAAGTTGAACCATGTCCACACAAAGCAATATATTTAAATGAAAACTAAAAGCTCATTTAGATCTACCTAGCCATCTGTAATTAGTCAAATATGCAGAATTAAGGAAGCAGATTCTCTTTCAACTCTGTTTACATATTACACAAAATTTAAACTGCAATTGAATGATTTACACAAAACTTAAATAGCAATTGAATTGTTAAACCTTCATTTCCTTCTTCCACCTTGTCAGCTTAAACAAATTTTACACAAATATTTTAAATTTAATAGGCATTTTAACATGTATTAATTTCTTTTCTCATTTTGAAGATAATACGTTATTCATGAGAAAGTGTCTTCCTTTTTCTTTAAATGAAGATTGGTGTATATAATTACTGCTATGATTCATAGACTGTCAGAACTATATAATAATGAGTTTGAAATGGTTGCATAGGACCCCTTTCTGAGTTTCTATAGCATGAAGACTGAGAAGGTAATTTTAATGGACTTGCATAGGAATATCCTATTCATAATATCCTGTTTTCTGCTTGGACCTTATACTTGTTTGCTAGGGCTACCATAACAAAGTACCACAGTCCGCGTGGCTCAAACAACAGAAATTTATTTTTTCACAATGCTGGAGGCCAGAAGTCTGTGATGGAGTTGCTGGCAGGGTTGTTTTCTTCTGAAGTCGCTCCCTGGCTTGTAGAAGTCATTTTCTCTCTGTGTCTTCAGGCCATCTTTCCTTTGTACCTGGCTGTGCCCTAATCTCTCTCTCTCTCTCCCTTTTTTTATTTTATTTATTTATTTTTTTAAGATAGAGTCTCGCTCTGATGCCCAGGTTGGAGTTCAATGGCGTGATCTTGGCTCACTGCAACCCTCCACTTCTCGGGTTCAAGTGATTCTCCTGCCTCAGCCTCTGGAGTAGCTACGATTACAGGCGCCCACCACCACGCTCGGACTAATTTTTCCGTTTTTAGTAGAGACGGGGTTTCACCATGTTGGCCAGGCTGGTCTTGAACTCCTGACCTCAGGTGATTCACCAGCCTCAGCCTCGCAAAGTGCTGGGATTACAGGCGTGAGCCACCGCACCTGGCCCCTAATCTCTTCTTATACGACACCAGTCATACTGGATTAGAGCCCACCCTAATGACCTCATTGTCATTTAGCTTTACCTCTTTAAAGGTTTTATCTGCCAAGATAGTCACATTCAGAGGTACTGGGTGTTACAACCTTAATATATGAATTTTGGGGAGGCATAATTCTGCCCATAAAAGACCTCAACAGCGAATGCACCTCTCTGCCAAAGGAATTTAAGACATCCTTAATATTATCACAGTAGGCAAAACTACGATGATGATGAGCATGCTGACTAGGGAAGAAAGGATACTGCTTACAATTGACAAAAACATAGAATAAGAAAGTTGAGGTTAAAACTGCAACAATATTCAGTCATGCTTTTCAATTAATGAAGCTGGAAGCCACCATTTTGAATAACATATTAGGAGGAAGAAAATTGATATGAATAGCTCTACTAACTTAAGGTGTGAATGACATTGTATTTATTTATTTATTTGTCTGTGTACCAGAATGCCAAAATGATCCTGCAGGACCAAGAATAAAATATCAGTTGCTAAGTGCTTCAGGATTCCAATTGAGGTGCTAGACATGTAAATGAAGAGACTAAAACTTCATTTGGCAATCTTTAGCTCAATATCCACCTCAACCTCAAAGGCTACATTTGGGAATTAGATTTCTTAAGGAAGTTTGCACTTGTTTTACACGGGGTAGGGGAGACAATGTTTTACATCACTTCAAGTCAAGTATGTGGGTCTTGATTTACAGTGCCTGCAGTTTGGGAGCATAGTGAACTGGATGGTACTGGATGCATATCTCAATACCTTCTCCAGTCACTCTCTCCTCTCAAAAAAGTTTAGAAGCAAGAGGCTGGCTGAAATGTTCTGTAGCAACAGAACAGACTGCTGCATTAGCAAAGTAACTACACTCCCACGCCTGATACAGTAGATCAAGGCTGTGTGTCTCTTGTTGACCAAATTTGGGCCATAGACAAAACACAGAGCCAATCTTAGGCTGTCTTAGACATTAATGAAGAACATAAAGTATCTCCAGCCATGGGGGAGGGAATTTAGAGATCCACAAAACTACAGCATGAGAAAAAGAGATTGTTTTAATTATCTACCTGGTCCAGAATATACCATGACCCTCATGACAGTAATAGTCAAGTAAGACTGTGACCGACACCATGTCCAAGTTAAAGAAAAGAGAGAAATATATTTGAAATGTAATTCAGAGTTCTGATTATTGCATATTATGGACATTTTAGTTGTGTGAATGAAATTAGATCCATAACTAAACACTAAGAAATAATTTTTATTGTCTGAGAGTTAGAAGGTAAGTTTTAAGGCCTGCCCAAGATTTTACTCAGGGTCAGGGAAGAACCAGACATACACGATGACTATGAATGAATATTTAGGATGGAAGAATAATATTGGTTCCAGAATTACATTCAATGAGTCCCATTTGTTTAGTTTATTTTTAAATCAAATTAAATTTTGCTAAATCTCTGGAATTATGGTAATGTTCTTCTAAGGCCCCCTTCCTGCCCAGTTGTCCAAGAAACCTGGAGGGCTAACATATTTTCAAATAGTAAGAAGAAAGCTCATCTTCCATAGTCTTGTGGATTTAGCTGGTTGTGTTTTTGACTTCTATTACATATGTGTCTGGACTCCCATGTGTTGCCATGGATGAACATGCACCGTGCATGAAGTCTGGCTGGGCTCTAGTTCCCAGGAGAAGCCAGCATGATCCACTGAAGGTAAAAAATGGCTCCCATTTATGCTAAGTTCCCCTAAAAGAAGTATTTAGTTAGATCATAAACTGTGGTCTTTTGTAATTTCCAACAGCATAAGTAGACATCATCTTCACCCTGCCACCTCTTATGTTCTATATACCAGAAAGTCTGCCAAGATGCCTATATTGCTGCCATTCATCCTAAAAGATCAGGCAAGTTTTATTTGCCACCATTCAAGAGTGGCAGTCAATCCCTCCCACTCCTGTCTTCAGAGGTGGCGTCATGCCAGCCCTGCCTCACCATTCCCATTTCTGTCCACTGTTAGTATATATTCAGAGAGAAAGTTACAGGAACAATGACAATCTCTCAATGAGTCATTCTTCCATATCAACTTTTATTTATTTATTTATTTATTTTTATTTTATTTTATTATTTTTTGAGACGGAGTCTCCCTCTGTCGCCCAGGCTGGAGTGCAGTGGCCGGATCTCAGCTCACTGCAAGCTCCACCTCCCGGGTTTACGCCATTCTCCTGCCTCAGCCTCCCAAGTAGCTGGGACTACAGGCGCCCACCACCTCACCCGGCTAGTTTTTTGTATTTTTTTAGTAGAGACGGGGTTTCACCGTGTTAGCCAGGATGGTCTCGATTTCCTGACCTCGTGATCCGCCCGTCTCGGCCTCCCAAAGTGCTGGGATTACAGGCTTGAGCCACCGCGCCCGGCTTCCATATCAACTTTTAAAGAATCGGCACTTGATTTCTGTCCTTTCAACAAATAGGTTTGCAAATATTTATAAAATTCCTAAAATAACAAATATTCATACTATTGCAAATAGTCTGGGACAAACTAAAACCTGTTTGTAATGGGAAGTGATGCACTGAAACTTCTGTAGTGAAATCCATACTAGATCAGAATAGAAAGAATGATTTTAACAATACTAGTTAAGGATTATCATGTTTCCTTACCGAGAAACTGAAAATAGATTTGAGAATTTTCTAAATCTCTCTCTCTCTCTCTCTCACACACACACACAGAAACACCTGTACCTATTTGCATATTATTTAAAATATATTAATTTAAGTGTATGCATATTTTTTTAAATTGTTTTTCTGATGGTATGGTTGTCAATCATTTAATTTGAGTAAAATTTTTCATTGTCCTCATAAAGTGATGTTAAAAAGCCCTTGCTGTAGGTAGAATTTCTTTGACTATTAGAATCAAAATTTTGAAGCCAAAGTGGAAAAAAAAAAAAGGTTAAAAAAAAAAAAAAGTATAGGTTAGGTGTGGTGGTGGCTCATACCTGTAATCCCAGCACTTTAGGAGGCCGAGGCAGATGGGTCACCTGAAGTCAGGAGTCGGAGACCAGCCTGGTCAACATGGCGAAACCCATCTTTACTAAAAATACAAAAGTTAGCTGGGCGTGGTGACCCATGCCTGTAATCCCAGCTACTTGGTAAGTTGAGGCAGGAAAATTGCTTGAACACGGGAGGCAGAGGTTGCAGTGAGCCGAGATTGCAACACTGCACTCCAGTCTGGGCAGCAGAGGGAGACTCCATCCCCAACCCCTCTAGAAAAGGTATTACAGAAGAATTTTGTAAGAGGTTTAATTCCACCTAGAGTAAACATGATAGATAATACAATCCATGGTTATAATTGTATGTTTTGAACTAGATAGCTTAGTTACAACTGGCAGATAAGTTTTTCCCCGGAAGCAAGTATGTTTGTAAAAATATTAAAAGTGCTAGGGTAGGTAGATGGCTATCTAAATTTGCTTCTCATTTGATGAATATTAAACACTTTTTGAAAGGATGAGATAAATCAACACTCAGACCTGATTGATCTAAATTGGACACATAAAAATATTTGCCAGTGGTAAAGTTGATTTCAGGAGTTAAGATCAGTAACAATACACAAAATACTCTGGCAAGAACATCTTTAAGCAACTATTCGCAGCTTTCAGCCCCTTTGATATTTGCTGTATTATAAACTCAATGCAAAAACTACAAGTAAAGAAAACAGGAACTAATTAAGCAAAGACAGTGTAAGCAATTTAAACAGTAACTATGGAGTTGGGCTACCTGAACTGTATCTTAAATACGATGTGTAAAATAGGATTTTCCTTACTGATTAGAGTTTTCACAGCCTTTAAAAAGAAAACAAAATGTTAGAGAAAGAGAAACATAGGAAAACATCATATAATATTCTGTTCTTCACATTAAGAAATATTTTCCAGAAACAAAATAATAATCAAACAATAGAATACATTTGCCAGATCTCAACATTCCTTACATTTAAGATACTAAGTTAGAGAAAACGATACACAGGTAAAGTAGAGACACATTTGAGGACAGTATCTAAAAAAATAAGTAGACAAACAAAACAGTATTCTTGAAATACTGCATGGCACTGTCACATTTTTTTCTTTATTGAAAAATTTTTGCACCCTGAGAAGCTCTTATAAAATGCATCAAGTTATTTTTGTGAAGGTGGCAGCAGAACAGCACTTGTGTGATCACATTTTGACAGGCTTCAGTAGCACACAAATTGCATTAACACAAGACCCTTGGTCTATGGCAGCAGACAATGATGTAACAGACAATTCTAATCAATCAGAATTTGACTTCCCTTTATTCTGACAAGGATTCTTAATATAAGCTATCAAAAGTAGTTTAAAACTTGTTAGTCCTTCTGCCCTGTTTTTAATAGAACAGGTACATACCTCAGTTGCCGTCTTTTCCTTTATTGAAAAACTGACAAACCATTACAAAATGCATCTGCCTTCAATATTTGAGGCCAACTATAAAACATCAAGATGTGCGGTAATAAATGCATCACTGATGATGTGCTGTGAAAGGTAATAGGTATAAAACTGTCAAAGGTAAAAAAAAAAAAAGGGGGGGTGAGCTGGATTGAAGTAAGAAAAATAATTCTGTTAAAAAGGTAAGAAACTTGATGGGAACAAGACAGAATTTAGGAATCACAAAAACCTGACTTTTCATCCTTCACTAGGAGCTAATAACTAGGAAATGTGGGCAAATTGTTAAGTCTCCCCAGGCTTTGCTTGACACATTTGGAAAATGAAGAGGCAGCCTGGATGATTTCCGAGAGTCCTCCAAAGCTAAAATCTGATGATACATTGGTGATTTACAATTGTTAGAAAGAAGACAAGAAAACTCAAATTCTGGGTTTGCAATCTTCAGATGAGAATAAATTTGTCTTTCTTTTTAATTTATAGAAATTATAAATGAAATAAAAATGGATATAGTCCATTGTGTTTCTAGTTAACAGATATATCTAGTCAACAGATATGACCTCTGGATTGTACCTGTTCTACACTATTCTCCATTTACACTTAAAGCTGAAAGTTAAGATATTACAATTGATCTCTAGGGCAAATTCTGGAGAGAAAATGTACTCTTTTACTAGATAATGGTAAAATTTACCACCAATGTAGTAGAGTGATGAACTATTTAACATACATGAAGATGACTAATCAGTATTTAGTTAATGTGGGTTGGTTGGTTTTTCTTCCTCTAAAGAACTGTGTTACTGAGATGGATGGGTTTTGAGGTAATATTTTATTATTTAGATTTTATTAAGAGACATATTAACTGGTTTAAGGAGAGAGAGAGAGAGAGAGAAAGAAAGAAAGTGGGAACTGGGAGGAGACAGAAAGAGAGAGAGAGAGAGAGAGAGAGAGGTGGACTGCAGGGAAAAACCATAAAAATTATTGAAGTATTAAAAAATATAATATAATTACATGGAGAGGAAGGACTACTGAATAGGTGTCAGGCCACTGAAGAGTCCTAGCCTTTGTCTGTGACAGTTGCTAAATTGAAGAGCACACTAGGCTATTTGCAATTCCCTATTTTATTGTCTAAGCAGGAATGCACTTTTCCAGGCTATAGGTCTTTGTAAACTCCACCTGTTCTATGTTAGATTCTGCAACCTCCAGCTCTACTTGGGAAAATGTATGCTCAACAGTTTACAGCTACCTTAGAGAGTTCCTTAAGCAGGTGCAACTCTGGGCTGGGCACTCTACAGTGTGCACCTTTAGTTTCAAGAAGAATTAGCACTATGTAATGTCATAGTGGAAAGATAATCATTATAGGTTAGACCTTGGAATGAAATCCCAATTCCAAACAATTATGATACTACTATTATTACTAAGAATGATAATCATGATAATAATAAAAGCTAATAGTAATTGGGTTTTAGGCTAATGCAAATGCTTTACATATGTTATTTCTATTAACACTTGTACAACTCTATGGAGGTATTATTAGTCACAGAGAGAAATTAAATAATTTGCTTAACGGTAGAGTTACCATTTCAAAGTAGTTTTTTGACTTAAATTATCTTGTTCTCACTACATGTGACAAGGGGCAGGCCATTTGGTTTATCTTAGAATCATAGCTTCAGTTTTCTGAAGTAAAATAGGATAACAATATTTCCCTCTCCCCACATGTTTGGATGTTATTAATATATTCAAACACACACACATATATACATATATGGACATATATATTTACACACATTTATCTCTATGTCTATCATCTCTATCTCCATCTATTGATCGAACCAGTTAACCAGTGATAAACAGTAGCTTATCTTCTCTTCACTTGTGCAATTGGCTTACTGTAATATTCAACTAAAATCTGAGGGCAAGAGTGAGAATGCATCAGTGACAGATACGTTTGCTTTATTTTAGGTCTGACAAATTCAATAAATTTAATTAAGACAAAGTCAGGTCTAATCTTTTTGATTTCTCACACAGTGGCTAAATTATAAAAATGATTACCAATATACAAATTCCTACATATTCATAATACTTTATTCATATTGATAACAATTGTAAAAAGTTGTTATCACTTCCTTTTTACAGTTAAGGAAATTGAGGGTTACACAGGTTAAACGATTTGTCCTAGGTCATATAGATAATAAGAGTATGGGTATGTCTGTCTAACTATAGACTCGTGTTATTTATGTGAGTCAGATCATCTCTGCGGCAGACAGACCCTGGAGTGGCCCTCATGATTCCTACCCTTGATCGTCATACTCTTCGAGTGGAGGTAGGACTATGAATTGCTTCTAGCTAACAGAATATGGAAATGGTTAAGGGATTTTGAAGATGCAACGAAGGTCCCTAAATGAGCTGATTTTGAATTAAGCAAGAAAGAGATTAACTTGAGTGGACATGATATAATCATGCAGAAGCCTGTAAAATAGGAATTAGGCCCTCCATTGTGGGCTTGCTGAAGTAAGCTGCCATGCTAGAGAAGCCTACATGACTTCATACAGCTGCAAGGATATAAACTCTGCCTGTAACTTAAAACAGCTTGAAAGTAGATTCTTCCCCAGTCAAGCCTCAGGAGGAGAACACAGCCTGCTTGAGACCATGATTGCAGCTACATGGGATGCTGAATAAAAGACCCAGCTAACCTATAGTCAGATTCCTGATCCACATAAATTGTTAGGTAATAAATGTATGTTGTTTTAAGTTACTATATTTGTACTAATTTGTCATGCAACAACAAAAAAAAACCCAACAGAAAACCAGTATAAACTCAAAACTATTCATTTAGTAAATATTTGTGAAGTGTTTTTTATATGCAAGGTACTATGCTAAAGGCCATATAAAGCACATAAATAGAAATTCTCTAGAATTCTTTCCCTCAAGAAAATTATAACTGCAATAGTGGGATCATGTTGGCTTTTTGGTGCCCTTTGGCTTATTCTAGGACTTCTATTAGCTTTTATTATAACAAAATCCTTAGTAAATCAAAATATGACAGCTAGGTTGTAGTCTTTATTTCTTGAATTATGTCATGGATTGAAGTAAGAAAAATATTTTCAAATATAGAACATTAATTTGTGTATGAGTTCTTTTCTAGACCATATGAAAGCATCATCTCCAAAGATAAACACATTAGATATAGATATTTTTTGTGGTAACTTCAAATTTGGTTGCATTTGAAGGTTAGCTTCTAGAATTAAATTCCCTTTAATTTAAAAAATTTGTCATTATTTATTACTATAACAAAATAAGTCCTATTATCCCCTGAATTTGAACAACATATTGTAGTTCCTAAATTTAGGAAATAAAAAGAGATTATTCAAATTGAAGACTAATTTACATGAAGTTATATTAGATGGAATGTCCTTTGAAGTCCAGTCATGGGCATCTTCAAGGGAAAAAAGATTTCTAAACTGAAGTAAGTGTGTGTGTGTGTGTGTGTGTGTGTGTGTGTGTGTGTGGAGAATGGGGTCTCGCTGTGTTGCCCAGGCTGGCCTTGAAATTCTGGGCTCAACCTGTCTTCTAGCTTCTGCCTCCCTAAGTGCTCAGATTACAGGTGTGAGCCACAGTGCCCTGCCAAGATTTCTAAATTCAATTAAATTGCATAGAATATTAAGTAAGTGTGTTCTTATCATTATCTAAACCTATGCTTCTTAACTGCTACAGGATTTTTAATATTGACTTTCATTCAAATTTGTTTGCATGTTGTAAAACTCAATTAAGCCATATAGGTGGTTCTTATGTTGTAGAGCATATCAATTTAAATTCCCAAGGAAAGCTTAAATGCATATATCGAAGTGATTTTTGATATTAAGCTTTATCAATAAGAAGTGAAAATTCTGAAGTGAAATTATATAATCATGGGTACATTCAATACAATATCTCAGAATAATTGAGACAGATAAATTATACTAAAGAGAATGATGATTGTAAATGTTTGCCCTACTTTAACTCTTCTCTGTCAGTTTCTACCTATGTATTCTTTTTTTAAAAAAAGACAAAAAATAAACAATCAAAAAGACAGCTTTCAGAAACTATCTCTTTAGTGAAAAAATACACTTCTTTTAGTCTTACCCTCTCAGAGAATGTTTTCTTTTCCCCTAACTTCACTTGATTTACATACGCATTCATAGCAAGAGAAACAAAAAATTTTACTCTAGAAGACAAAGAAACTGGTAGAAAGGTTTGAAATATCAACATTTAATTTTGTTTGCTCTCTATAGCCAATCTTAAAACAAAAAATAACTGGTTTTATTAACATGACCTGCTCTCTTTTTTCCTGAGTCTGTCACTCTTACTAGAAGTACCTGCTGGGCTCGATGCTTTTTCATTAATGGGATCTGTTCAAGAAGAGTGTAATTTTCCTAATAACACTCTTGGAGAGCTTTTTGACTCAACAACCTCAAACATGTACCAAGAGATTTCATTTCTAATCACCTCTCCTACTAGTAGTGTCTGTAGACTCTGAAGGCACAACACAGTATGAAATAAAAGTAAATAAGTAGGAACTGAAGTGAGTATCATTTCCCTTTCAAATCATCTGCATATGGGAACCCCTCTTTATATTTTGAATACATGAGAAACATATTTTGGCTGATACCTGCATTGAAATCATCTGTAGGAATTTTTATTCTTGCTTTATTTATCTTTATCATTAGGGAAGTTCCTTCATGGATCTCTGAGTTACTGTGTTTTGTTAGTTAAATCAATAAAGCCCTTTATTGAAAGAAGAATTGCATTACAGTGCTGTCAATAATGAATGGTTATTGCAAGAAGGGGCTCAGAGAAAATAATTAAGAGGTTGAAATCTCTTAAGAAACTTCTGCAAACCAATTGTAGATGTAATCTATGTATGCAAATGATGGGCATACATTGTTTAGCAGCTTTCATCCAAATAGACACTTAACAAATGTGACTATTATACTCATGAATGCAGTGTATTTTTTTCTTTTTCTGCAGTTGTTTTCATGTTGAAATGTTAGCTCTGCTTAATAAAAACTTTGGTATGGTTTATTTAAGTAAGAAATATAAAAGAGTGAATAATCAATTTGAAACAATTAAATTACATCAGAGGAGTTCATTAAAGACTACATCTCCAAAATATTGAGATCTGTGGTGGTTATAACTAGGTCTAATGGACAAAAATACCTCCTTTCCCTTAGCTTGCATCTCCTCTCTTGTAATCATTAATTGCCAAATTTACCCACCGCAACTACCTCATCTTTTCTTCACCTCGTCAAAATTCTCTTATTCAGCCATTCTTAATCAGAAGTATGAGAACTTCCATTCCATATGGTTGTTGTGACTTTCTTCTCACCAGACTGCAGTTGTGTCTACTTACATTTTTGGGTTCTTCTTCCTATATTTTATAAAATTCAACTCTTAAAGATCCACCTTTGGTTCTCCATCCCTGTGAGTAGCATCCTCTTTCTTTTACTCATTTCTTTTAGTAAAATCATGAATTTATGTGTCAAATATAGAAATTTGCATAGTGGCTGTGTATTCAAACCAAGATGAATTTGCATTTAAAAATAACGTCAAGGTATGCTGTTGCTGTGTGCACATGGATTGGTTGCAAATGCAATTAGAAAAATAAGCTGAAAATATGTGAAAGGCATGTGTGACTTAGTGAAGGACAACTTGTTTTAGATAATAGAAGAAAGCATTAAGAAATAAGTTTCCCAGTTTGAAAAAAATATTAAGCTATTGAGATGTACTCTGGAATAGCCAGTAAATGAAGTGTGGAGGCTAGCTATTGATTCTCAAAATTTGAACCTTAGGAGAATTCCCAACTGAGTTGCATTAGGGTAAGAGTATTGAGGCCCAGTCCTTGAGGACTGACCACGATCCAGGCCCTGTGAATATAAAAGGAAACAGGGCACAGCAACATTTGCTTTTCAATAACTGGTGCATTCGAGATAAAGAAAAAAAATATTCATGACACTTGTTAAAGATGGTAAGGCAAGTTTTATTGAGATGGGGCCATGGAGATAGCTTTAGGAACGACTGCAATGGGATCTCACAGTAGAGGAGAGAGCTTGGACTCAAGTCTAACTTTGACAAGGACAATTGGAGACTTACAACCAAAAGGAAGAATGAGGGTGAGTGGATGGAAAATTACTAAGAGGAAATATCAAGGATAAGGGGTTTCTGGCTAAACTTATTTGAGAGGAGTACTGCTAAAGGCAGGTCAGGGTGATAAGATGCCCAGGGTGCTCAGATAACAAGAGACTTAGCAGGATTCTTGCTCAAAATGAATTTTACAGACAGAGGGGGAAAGCCCAAGGTCAAGACTAGTCAAACAGAAAACTCAGAGGTGCCTCACTAAACTTTTGGCCAAAAGAAAGAGTCTTTGTCAGAGTTTATATGGATAAGTGCAATAATAAAGTAAAAGGAAAAAGAAGTTATTTATGGTTTGTGGTCAAACAGAATAAAATTCTATTACTGAGGATTAGACAAGGAGAAGTAAATAGTGTCATCCTTTTTCAGACTAATTTATAGTTTGTGACTTTAAATACATTTTGATAGGAAGGCACATATACCTTTATATAGGCATATATACCTAACCTTGGGACCTTCTATGAGGAAGAATAATAAACAAAATTCTCTTGGGGCAGGTACATGCTTATTTTATATCTTTCTGACTTTAAAAATTAATTGGCTCTTAAAGCATGGCATTGGATGTATCTCCTTACTAGAGTGGTTGAAAGGAATGATTTAAGGATAACTTCAAATTACAAAGGCCTTCAGAAATTAAGTTAATTCTCCCTTGCAATAGCCTTCCAAGGTAGAAAAATATTGTCCTCCTAAAAATGGCAGTTAAAATTGAGATGTAGTTAAAATAAATTGGTTAACGTAGGAAAAAAGTCAAGATTATTAACTTTCTATTAGGCTTGTGGCCTGATGTTGAAAATCTCTTCTTCCCTGTTAATGGTAAAACCTTTCAGAGTTATGGCTTTCTTAGGGCATTCTTTCACAGCATCACCATCATCATCATCATCATTGTTAACAGCATTATCATCATTAACATTTTCATTGTGATTACAACACTAGTTACATTAGCATTTCATGCTGAAATATTCTTCATAACACTCTCCAGATAGTGACAGGATATGATAGATGGGCTGCTTCTAAATAGTTGCAGTTAAGGCTTTCTCTTTTCTGGTCTATGTGTGAAAACAGACAGCAAAAAGAGACGGGTAGAAAGCAAAAGGACAACCATACCTGTGAGATCTATTTAAGAACTTTATCTCGCAAAGTACTAAATAACGTAGCTCTTTGTTGAACTCTGCACTTTATTTTCTTCCCTTTTTGTTTTTTCTTAGCTCTAATGATGGATTTATTTTCCTATATTGTTTTGCATAAGACATGCTAGGATTTGTTCTGAGTTGCAAACATTATAAAATGCTTTAACTTACAGTCCTTTTAGTTAAAGGTGTTTTTATATAAAAGCCTTATGATACAGTGTGGCTGTGTCCCCACCCAAGTCTCATCTAGAACCACAGTTCCCATAATCCCCACGTGTTGTGGGAGGGACTCAATGGGAGGAAATTGAATCATGGGGGCAGTTACTTCCATGCTGTTCTTGTGATAGTGAGTGAATTCTCACAAGATCTGATGGTTTTGTAAGGAGCTTTTACCCCTACTTTGCTCTGCACTTCCTTTTGCTGTCACCATGTGAAGGACGTGTTTGCTTCCCTTTCTGCCATGACTGTAAGTTTCCTGAGGCCTTTCCAACCATGATGAACAGTGAGTCAATTAAACCTCTTTCCTTTATAAATTACCCAGTCTCAGGTACATCTTTCTTAGCAGAATGAGAAGGGACTAATACAGTAAACTGGTACTAGGTAGTAGGGAGCGGCTGTAAAGACACTCGAAAATGTGGAAGCGGTTTTGGAACTGGTTAAAAGACAGAGGCTAGAACAATTTAGAGGCCTCAGAAGAAGACAGGAAAATGTGGGAAAGTTTGGAACTTCCTAGAGACTTGTTGAAAAGCAGTGTTGAAAGCATTTGGCTTTCACCAAAATGCTGATAGTGATATGGACAATGAAGTTCAGGCTGAGGAGGTCTCAGATTGAGGTGAGGAACTTAATACGAACTGAAGTAAAGGTCACTCTTGCTTTGCTAAAAGACTGGTGACATTTTGCCCCTGCCCTAGAGATCTGTGGAACTTTGAACTTGAGAGAGACTTGCTGAGTCTTCCGGCCATCATTTGTCTCCCGTGCTGGATGCTTCCTGCCCTTGAACATCAGACTCCAAGTTCTTCAGCTGTTGGACTCTTGGACTTATACCGGCTCTGGGTTTGTCAGGGCTTTTGGGCCTTTGGCCACAGGCTGAAGGCTGCATTGTCGGCTTCCCTACTTTTGAGGTTTTGGGACTCGGACTGATCCACCACTGGCTTCCTTGCTCCTCAACTTGCAGACAGTCTATGTTGGGACTTTACCTTGTGATAGTCCTGTGTGAGTCAATTCTCTTTAATAAACTCCCTTTCATATACACACACACACACACACACACACACACACACATATATATATATATATATATATGAAGGAAGAAGTAGTCAGTAGCCAGATCTCAATGATAGCCTGGAGGCTACAGTAATAAATTTTAATTTTTATCTTAAGTGCAGTGGTGAGTCACTGAAATATTTTAATCAGGTAAGCAACATGTTCCAATTTGTATTCTAATAGATCAGTGTACCTGTAGGTTAAGCTAATTGAGAAACAATAACAGAAGGGGAACCACTTAAGATATTGATTATTGTGATATATAATAGAATATATATATATACACACACATTTTCTATTAGTTCTGTCCCTCTAAAGAACCCTGACTAATAGAGTTTATGTTATAATTTTGTTGTTCTAACTTTTTCCTTTCTGCTATATTTTCTGAACTGTAAGTTTTGAATAATTTGAAAGGGGCCTGTTGAGGCTGAGAAAACAATACCCCAAAATGAAGGCCTCAGAAGCAGCCTTGAAGCAAAAGTTTTTTGCTGCCCTCTTCCTGCTCTCCTGTCTCTCAGTCCGATTGTCCCCTGGGGTTAGCCATAGAAAGGGAATACCTCTTCCCAAAGGCAGGTCATAGAAATCAGAACATCTTTTCTCCAGAGTCAGCCATAAATCATAAAAACATTACTTTATTTTCCTTCCACCCTTCTGTGTAAAAACTGACCATAAAGAAATGCTCTGACCTACCTTGTTTGAGTGTAAGTCATAAGGTCCACATTCCAGAGAGTGCCCTACCCCACACCCAGAAGAAAGAAATGCCACACAGACAGAGGCCAGGAAGAATCTAGACAGACAGGCCTTGCTGGGTTTCCCCATTCAGTGGGGATTAGAACATAACCTTTTGATCAATCATATTTCTACATGACTGTACATCCTCGGTTGAACTTAAGCATAAAAATGGACAATTTCCCCTGTGTCTTTGGGTCTCCATTTTGCACACTGCCCTACATACATGTTAAATAAATTCGTATGTGTTTTCTACAATTAAATTGTCTTTTGTCAGTTGATTTTTTTCAGAACATTCAGAAGGCCAAGGAGAAATTGTCCAATGGCACTTACAGACTGTTTTGCATATTCTAACTTTAAGAATTGTGTATATGTTTACTAGAAAGAATTGGAGGACAAACTGTATACTTGGTTTGTTTATTATAGAAACAATCCTGAAAAGGACAATATTTATTTTCCAAATAGATCAGTAGTGACAATGCTGATCTTTACCCAAGCCACGTGATTCTGAAACAGCGATGGTTAGATAAATTCCCCCACCTTTTTAAAGTTCCAGAAAAGAGTTTAGTGTAAAAAATTATCCCTCCTCACATGGCTGGGATAAAACTCATGGATGCGTCTTTTCTTAACCTAAGACAAGGCCAGACACAGACCCTTCAAATTCTCATTTTTTGCTTCATAAATCATTAGCTGAACTGCTTGTCCCTGCTGATCAACAGGAACAAAATGCTTGTTAACCAGACTTTGGTTAAGCTATTCTTCCCCAGGCCCAGAACACTGGTATAAGTACATCCTGAACCAGCAAACAACCCCTACTTAATAGCCTCTCCCAAGAATAGGCTGACCTGAGGGTAAAACATTTTCTGATCTACTACCTTCCTTTCAGCCCACTTCTCATCCATTTTTGTCTTATTTACTCCTCCTTATAAAAGAAAAGCCCTTTTCTGACTGACCTCTGAGATACTTGCAGATCTCATGGTCTGAGCCTTCTCCCTATTGCGATAGTCTCCCCACGCCATTACAATAGTCCCTTTCCCACTCATGCAATTGTCTTTTCTGCACGGTGACTCTTGCCTGGCTTTTAGAGATTATGAAGCCCCATTAGTTGTAAGATACCATGCAACGGTAAAGTACAATAAAATGTGAAAAAAAAAAGTGTCTTAAAACTGATGAAACCTTATATATAATTGTGTTTGTGTTATTTATTTAATGTCTGTCTCTAGTCTGAAAGCCATGTGGCTTGTGTGGACCATTTGAGTCCTACCACTTACTGGACTGTCAGGCATTTAGGATGTGTTCAATAAATATCAATTGGAGAAATAAATAAGATAAATGTTTCTTAGTACTTAGTGATAAGATTCAAGATACTTTTTTCAAAGGAAGGAAAAATGGTGGCTGTTTTTAGCCAATATGATTATCCATGCCTCTGAGGTTGACCTTGAATTACAGAGGAAACCCTAGTAGGCACTGCTGAGCCAGGGATTACAGAACCAAGAAAAGAGAGTCTTTTAGTCTCAATAGAGGGTATTTTACCTCAAAGAGAGCAGTGTACAGGCTTTGTATACACTGGTCACTGAGAGACCTTTTCCTCCTTGTATTTTCTCAATAAAGCCTACAGGCTGTGACTTTAAACCTCAAAGAGAAGCTATGTGTCACATGAGGTACAAGCACTAGAACATGAGGTTTTAGCCTTGTCATTTTAGTGTTCAGCCTTAGTTGACATATTAAATCAATAGACAAATAATTGTTCTACTTTATCTTTTTATTAGCTGTATTCAGGATCAAATAAACAACATTGTAGATAACTTCCTGTATTTATGTGGCCTGTCCAATAGTTTCGAGGACAACTACCACTTCTCGAACATGCAGTTTTTAAGCATGTCTGATTTATTAATTAAAGAAGCTCTGACTGTGGATCTTGCTTCAAAAGCCAGTCAGGGTTCTCAACCATGGAAAAGTGGTGAATATTTATAAATGAGTAGATAAATCAGAAAAGGGTGAGGGGATTCTATTTCCATGAAAGTATTACTTTCATTTGGAAGGGGTGAAAAAAATTTTGGATGAGATTGTCGTACATCTGAAGGTCAAAGTTGGTAAAGAAGGCTTGTACTTAGGGTGTTTTACTGTAGAGAATTTGTTAGATCTGAAAGACTATAAGAAATTGGGACATCAGAGAAATTTCAAGATGTTACATGAATGAAATTCAGGAAGTGATTTTAGCTCTGGAAATAGCAAGCGCGCTGTGGAAGTATCAAGGCATACAGGAGGGGCATACTTAAAAAGGGGCAAGGTTATTGAAACCAAACTAGATTTAGATGACAGGCTAAAAATATAGATTTATTTATTCATTTAAAAAATACTTTCTTAGGCCCTTGCAATACCTCACATTAAAAAAAAAAAAAAAAAAAAGTAAGACAAAAATGTCTGCCCTTTGTATGGCTCATCTTCCACAGATATACTCAGAACTTTTTTGAATGGTATTAATAATATGGGCAGTTATATGTGAGTTATAGTTATATGTGAGTTATTACTTGGTTGACTTGGATCAGAGAAAGCTAACAGAAAAGAAGAGTTCACTCATGAAGTGAACTGGAGTGATAACCCACAGAAAGGCTGGATCCCAGGACACCCTGAGAGGCACCACATTAAACTTCAGATACAAATCAGTAATAAAAGCACTTATACTAATCATGCATTGAGGAATGGAACACATTAAAATGGGTAAAAAATAAGAATTTGAATAAATTTGAGAGAAGCCTCAGAAGATAATCTTGACATGTCTTACCATTTTTAGATTACTTTCAATGTGACATATACCATTGGACAGCATACCAGCAAAATATATAGTTAGGACTCTAAGGGAAGGCACACAAAGTGTGAAATATACTAAAGGGGAACCAGGCAGGACATTAACAGATGGAGTCTAATCCTGGGCTAGTTGAACATTTAATCTTAAGAATCGTGAAAAACAAAACAAACAAAAAACCAAAATATAATATCTTCATCCAAAAACAAAGAAAAAAAAAAAAGAAAAGAAACGAAAAGAAAGTACAATTGGAAGAGAAGCAAAGGGATAGCTTAAAAAATTAAAATCTTAACCACTCTGCTGAGCCTGCCTCAAGGAAATAGAGAAACCACAGGGGAAAATCGAACACTAGGGGATGTCTCATTAAAGCAGACAAAAACAATTGTTGAAAAAAAAGTTTACGTTGATATTGAAGTAGTAGAAATTGCTCAAGATACAAAAAGTGAAAAAGCTGTTAAAAGGACAATTTTTAAGGTGCATTTATGGTTCTCTGAATTTCAGGACATGTGTCAGAAGGAACAGATGTAATTTTGATTCTAGATTCTTCCTTGGATAATTTTTCAGCTAAGGAAAAAAAATTGTGAGGAGAAACTTCTCCTTAGTAGGAAGATTAAACAGGGTTAAGCAATGGACAGAGCAAGCGGCAATAGTAAGTGGCTTAAAATGCCCAATGAAGAAACAAGGAACGTCACTTTAGACCCAGGGACTGTGGGAGTTGTTGCTGCAGACTTGTACATTTTACATGAAAACAGGTCATCACAAATGTCAATTGCTGGGAAAGAAGGCAAAAAGAAGAGGTTGATCCCACTTCATCTTACTCCCCCAGTCTTGAGATATGTTAAAGGTGACATAACCAACTGTTCTGTCCATTGACTGGAAACTCAGTGGTTGTGAACTCCATCAGTCTTCACAGGCTAATTGGCATCCACTAGAGGTGAAACCAAAAAGATTTTTCCTTGCTTATCATGGTATCTTGGTGTCTAAGCCTTTTGTCAGATAACAGGAATTTTTGGGATCGTTAGTATGGAGAATGTATAACAATAAAAATACAATATTAACTATGGACACTTGGGAATTTCTTGTGTTTTCTAAATTTTATGAGTTGTTAAAGCAAACTAAATATAGGCTGAGAAGGACTCCGCACTTCTATATTTGTGTTTTTGTGGACAAACTGCAACCTAACTTAACAGGTAGACAAGATCGAGAACCTAACATGGGAATGTGTGCCTGTAACAGTACCTGGGTTTTGGCCAATCCCAGCAGCCATACTTCAACCACTCATACACTGTTGAGTGTTCAAACTGTTCAAATAAGGCCAAGGCTGAGCTGTAACCAATCCACTTGTTTCTGTACCTCACTTCCGATTTGTCTACCTCACTTTCCTTATTTTGTCTATAAACCCTATCCCACCATGTGCCTATGCTGGAGTCTTTCTGAATCTGCTGTGATTCTAGGGGTTCCTGATTCATGAATCATTTGTTGCTCAATTAAACTCCTTTAACTTTAATTCAGCTGAAGTTTTTCTTTTAACAGAGTATAGGGCTGGTCTTGCAATGACAATACATGTCCTAGCAATCGTTAAAGGCTCTTTTAATATAATAATACATACAATAATAATAACAATTTTATTTATCATTCTCAGTATGTGCCAGACACTGTTATTTTAAGGTCCTCATTTGGAATTTAAAATATAAATAGATTTAAGGTTTGATTAATTCAACTTTAAAACCTAAAAGAAATTTGTTTTTTCGAGGGAAAACCAGTCAACAGAATAATATCCTGAGATTCCAAGAGAACCCTCTGGCTGAGAGTGAGCAGAGTAAGAAATTGAGAATGATGATTGTGGACTTTCTTGAGATTTTATTAATTTTGGAGTGAAATTAAATTTTGGACTTTAACATTTTCCTGGACTGTCCTAAAGGGGAGAGGAATTAATAACATTTACATGTTGGACATTTAAATATTTGTATTCCTTAAGGCATATTTCTTCTGTCATCGAACTAATTATCAAATTTCTAGAAAGCTATATCAATCCTTGCAACAAGATATGATGTTTAGGATGGAAATTATTCTAGGAAGCAATTTATTTTATTTCACTTTATTAGCCTGTGCAGTAGTGTGAACTTGGAATTAATTTTGTGTAATATTTTGATTTAATCTTATATTTTCTTGAGGCAAAAGCTAAATCCACATCCAGTGGTCCCAGGATAATACTAAAAAAGGCTGTATTTGGAATAGGGCAATTGTTTTAGGAAGTGGGAGTAGCACTAGCCTGAGAGAATAATGGTCTGCTCCACCCAGGGCAGAACTTTTAATTATTAAGGGTTAATTGTTAAGACCCATAGGTTAAGAGAATAAGATCTGGGGAGTGATACAGTGCAATTTATTTCCCTATAAATCTATTTCCTAGAGAAAGCATGTATTCCATTCCCCGAGAGAGAATAGTATTGTGAAGTTAACTTTTGCATCTCTTCCTATTTCCCAACTCTTTCCCTTGATAATTGCCTAAAGCAGTTTAGGAGAAAACAAATTGATCCACATAATAAATCTTGAGAATTGAGTCTCAGTTAGTTATATTTTGAGCATGGGCAATTTTAGTATATCATGTTGTTTTTGTAAATTTTTATTAATCTCTACTTATTTTGGTTTATTTTTAGACTTTTCTCAATTTTGTATTTTTTTCTAATCATTTTAAAGTCAATTACATGTTCACATCACTATTTTTAATATAAAAACTTGGGTTAATTTTAATATCAAACAGTAGGACACTAGTTGGAAAATCCAAAATATCTAACATTAGCGTATTGGTTGGAGCAACTTATACCTTCAACAACAGTGTAGTGATTGGAACACTGAACAAAGTTTCTACCATTGATGAAATACTTAAGTAAAATATGACACCCTGCAAAAATGAATAAAAGTTACTTGAGCATAGAATGAGATTTGGAAGTACAAATCAAGGTTTTACCAGTGGTAGTTTCTGGATGCATTTATTTTTACTTATTTATATGCTAATTATTGTGTATTAATAATTGCTTTTGTGATAAGGAAAACATAGAATTAATTGTAAAATAAAATTTACTACAAAAGGAAAATAAGTAGGTTTGGAGGATCTTGGTGCTTTATACTTAAAAGTGATAATTCATTATAAACTAATTATTCTTGCTCTGCTGGTTTGACTGTATTTTAATTTTATGCTCAGGTGTGAAAAACATTTAGTTGGTACCAATTAATTCCCTCTTGTCGGACATTTAATTTTACTCACCAATTAAACACATATTATTGAATATTGAATTTGTGCCAAATTATTTTCAGTTAACATGCTGGGCAATTGCAATGTGTGTTAACTTTTTAATTAAAACTAAAATCTTAAAATTAAAATATAATTAAATATAGCTTAAAATATATGTGTGCTTATATCTTAACTCTGAAGAATACAATTTTACCTTTTTATTATTTCAAATGAATTCTAGAAACTTATGTCTCTGGGTCACTACTATGGTTTCAGTATTTGTTTTCTACAAAATTCGTGTTGAAATTTAATCACCATTGTGGCAGTATTGAGACGTAAGACCTTTAAGAGGTGATTCTGTCATGAAAGCTCTGCTTTCATGAATGGATTAATGGGTTATCATAGGAATGAGACTTGTGACTCTACAAGAAGTAGAGAGATCTAAGCTGGCATATTCAGCTTCTTGCCATGTGATGCCCTGTGTCACCTTGGGACTTTGCAGAGAGTCCCCATCAGCAAGAAGTCACTCACCAGATACAGCCCCTTGACCTTGGACTTCCTAGCCTCCACAACTGTAATAAATAAACTTATTTTCTCTATAAATGACCTACTTTCAGGTGTTCTGTTGCTAACACAGTCACCAATTAAAAAAAATTGTTTGCAAAGAAATCATTATAATATTTGTCATCAAATCCATTGGTGTTTTCTGAAAACACTTTTCCAGATTTTAATTCTGTTAATATCTTGTAACTCTCTCCATTACTTTAAAATAGTCCTAAAATATCATGTTTATTCTTCAATATCTTTTCCATATCCTACTCAATTACTTTCTTCTGCTATATTCACCACTTTCATATTCCTTTCTCCTTAATCTTTTATCTTTTTTACCTGCTGTTTGCTTCATTCTTTTTTTATCTTCTATTTTACCATTTTTATTTTCTCTTCGTTAATTTTTTTCCCTTTGCCCCCCTTCCTTTTTTCTCCTTCTTTCTTTTCTTTCTGCTTTTGTTCTTTTCTCTTCTAAATGAACATTATTCTTTAATTCCTCACTTCAGTTCTGCTTAATTTTTTCACATCATTGGATTCCAAAGTGTAGTCTGAGAATTTCTGGGGGTCATCTTTCTTTAACTACATATTTGTGTGAGGCAAGCTTTTCTGCATGCACGTCAACAAACAAAATGTTACAACAAACTTAATGATCACCAGCTGTTCATCTCTTAATCCCCCAAACCTGTGAAGACATTATCTTATGTGGATAAAAGACTTGCAGATGTGATTGATTTAAAAATCTTGAAATGAGAGATTATTCTAGGGGCCCCAGTGTAATCACAGGTATCCTTATAAGAGGGAGGCAGGAGGGCCAGAGTCAGAGAAGATGTAAGGATGGTATCAGTGATTTGGCTAAGAGCCAAGGACTGTGTGCACCCTCTAGAAGCTGGAAAAGGCAAGGAATGTGTTCTGCTCTAAAGTCTTCAGAAAGAATGCCATCTTTAATTTGCTTCATTAGACCCTAGGCTTCTGGCCGCTATAAAACTGGACTTCTGACCGCCAAAACTGTATGATAATAAATTTGTGTTGTTTTCAGACACTAAGTTTGTGGTAATTTGTCACAATAGCGACAGGGAACTAACACAGATCTATGTAAGGATTGACATTTTAGGCTGGTGGTTTAGGAGTTTTAAAGATTGTAGATTCCGAGTTCCCACCTTCAGAGAGTAATATTTGGTAGATCTGTAAGGGGAATTGGAAATTGTTTTTAAGAATTCCTCAACTGACTTGGGAAATCAAAAATGTTTGAGAAGTGTTGGTTAAATTGTTAAAGGCACAGACAGAAATTTAAAAGGTGGGTACTTTCTGGCTGTTTAGAGAAACGTAGCCTATATCTGGATTTCAATTTGCAGTTACAAATGGAAAATATCTGTAAATAATTACTTGTAATTCACATGATTACAATTGTTTCTAAAATCTACTCGAGAACTGTCGCTTTAAATTTTTAACATTTGAATAATATATATTGAAATTGAGCAGCCATCACTGTAGTAATTGTCCAGCTTGATATATGGGGAAAATACCAAGTTTCCTTTTAAGCAATCTATTCAGGTTATCTTTTTCATAACCACAACCTATTTTTTTACTTTTATTTCTTCAACTTTTGAAGTACTACTGATTTATCATGCTAACTGAAAAACATTATTTTACTTGCAAGGTTGGAAGAACCACAGAAAATGTGAAGTCATTTTAAAAAACCATGATCTTTGTGGTTAAAAGGAATGGAAATCGTGTAAAGTAACTCCCAAAATCAAAACTGTTTCACTGGCTTCTCATCATGTTTAGAACAAAATCAAAATTTCTGAATATGGCCTATATCATCTGGACCCCGGCTACCACTCTGAAAATAACTCCCACAACTCCGCTGCCTTACCCACTTCCCAGCAGCAAAAGTCTCCTTGCTTTCCTCAAATACGTCAATTATGAGGTGGCATCAGGTCTCTCACAATTGCCTTTCCTTCTACCTGTTATCTGCATGATTCACTCTCTCTTCACGTGTCTACTTAAATATTCCTCAGAAAGGCCGTCATGTTTCTGGGTGCTGCAAAGATAATTAATATCAGACATACAAGTGCTGAGGAAGGGAAAGCTGGCAAAAGATCATTATACGTAGTTTAGGCAGGTTATTGTGGCTACTTAATATAAACATGTACATACACTGGTTGTGAGTATAAATTGGCACGACCATGTTGAACAACTAAAGTTAAATATCTGCATATTATACGACCCACTTCTAGGTACCTGTTCAAGAAAAACAAATATATTTGACCACTGAAATATATGTACAAGAATGTTATTAGGAGATTTATTCACAGCAGCTGCTGAACAGGGAATTGCACATAGACACAGCCTATCAACAGAGAATAACTAAATTGATATATTTATGTAATGGACTCCTCCACAGAAATGGAAAAAATGAAATACAATGATATAAAAAACACTGAGGGCTGGGAATGGTGGCCGATGACTGTAATCTCAGCACTTTGGGAGGCTGAGGTGTGCAGTTTGCCTGAGCCCAGGAGTTCATGAAAAGCCTAGGCAACATGGTAAGACCCTACCTCTACAAAAAATATAAACATTATCTGGGCATGGAGGCACATGCCTGTATTCCCAGCTCCTTGGAAGGCTGAGGTGGGAGTACCCTTATGCCTGAGTGAGACTCTGTCTCAAATTTAAAAAAAAAGAAAAATTAAAAGGTTAAAAAAAAAAACCCATTGATTGAAAGACATAATGTGACATGAAATGAGCTAGTTACAAGGATCTATGTTGTATGATTCTAGTTCTATGAAGCTCAAGATCAAAGAAAATATTGTGAGTATAAAATAGACATTACCTTTAGAGGCATATAGACTGGGTGGAGCATGAGGAAGTCTTTCAAGGTGCCGGAAATGTCCTGTATCTTGATTGGTTGGAAGTTGCACAGTTCTATACATATGCATAAAGTCACCATGCTGTGCTGTGTACTTTAGACAGCAGTAGAAGGGATTCAAGGACTTCACTATCTTTTGTTTTTAACAAACAGATCTGTTAAATGGGAACTCACAAATATGAAAGTTAAATGTATAAAGTATTTTAAACAGTTACAAATAAAATGCTATGAATGTTAAAAAGAAAAAGGAAGAGATACACTATTTGCTCAATTGGCTGTTACTCTCTGAGTGAAGTCTGGCAAAGCAGGATATTATTAGTCAAATTGAGCACATCATAATACCTTTTAGGAGAGTTTCAAGAATGAAACGAACTTGCAAGTCCTACAGTGTTTTGTATTATTAAAAATAGTAGTGTAGAAAACATAAAATATCCATAATCCAGTGTCAATAATTATCAAGATGAATCAAATCTTGTTTCATTTGTAGCCCTGCCCATTGTCTCCCATATAATTTGAAGCAAATCCCAGACAGTATATCAGCATATCTGTAAATATTTCAGTGTGATCTTTAAAAGATTATGTCTTTGAAAATCATAAGGTCAGGCATGGAAGCTCACACCTGTGATCCTAGCCCTTTGGGAGGCCAAAAGAGGAGGATTGCTTGAGGCCAGGAGTTCAAGACAAGCCTGGGAAACATAGTGAGACCCTGTCTCTACAAAAAAATGTAAAAATTAGCCAGGCTTGTAGATGTAGCTATTAGGGGGACTGAGGGGAAAGGATTGCTTGAGCCCAGGACTTTGAGGATGAAATGAGCTATGATCACACCACTGCACTACAGCCTGGGCAGAAGTGAGACCGTGTTGAAAAGGTGAGATAAGCTTCACGCACATGGATGAATGGTTGATATTTTTTTTGGTCAACATATCAAAAAGAATTTACATATTTTATCTTCTTTCTTAGAACTTTTCTGTTGAAGAAACCAGGCCATTTATCTTGTTGTGTTCCCCCAGACTGAATTTTGCTTTCAGTGCATGGACTATGGATTGAGTAACAGAGCTATATTTTACTCAACAAATCATCTATAGATAGAATTTTGAGTGGTTTGCGGTCTTCGTTACTATAATAGTACTGCAATGAATAGCTTTGTGGATATTTGTGTTTGTATTTTTGTCTGTGTTTTGGACAGATCTCTAGACACGGAATTGTAGTATCAAAAGGTAATGCATATGAAATTGTTTAGATACTGCCAAATTCTCTTCTATTAGGGTTGTTCTATTTTCCATTTCTACCAGCAAAGTTTTAGCATTCATTTCCCCACAGTTTTCTAACAGAATAGCTTGGCAAACTTTTGGAATTTTGCCTAATAGTTGAAAAAAGCCATCTCAGTATAGCTTTTATTTGCTTTTTTTTTTTTTTTTTTTGGTGAGCTGAGTTGAGCATACAGATAACTTAAACTTCTGTACATTAAGCAATGACTTTTCATAAAAATATTTTACATATATAAATAAGCAGCAGCTAGCCTCGTGAGCTATCTATAGCTTATAGTTTGTAGGGATGTTAAATGTTAAAAATATTTTGATAAATAAAATGTTATTCAAATATCATAATTTTAATGTAAGCATTTTAATTTAATCAATTGTAGTATATATGAAAATATTTTGTAGAATGACTTGTAACTGATAACCGTAAGTAGTAAAATTGGTAAAAGGTGCTCTTACAGAGTGCATTAAATATTTTCATGTTTTGGAAATATAGAGTTTAGAATTTTTCTTTTTGTTCCTGATATTTTAATATGGCCAGAGGCATCTTTAATTCAGGTTAGAAAACCTGTTAATTATCTAGTAATAGTGAATTGTTTTAAAATCTAGAATGGGACACAGCAAAGAAGGCATTTCTCCCTTTTCTCCAGTCTCAAGGATGAAAGGCTAAAGGCAAAATGGCATATGCAATGGGCCTGAGAGTTAAGTGGGCAGAGGTATAAAGGGGGAGATGAGAAGTTAAAAGTTGTCTCTTCCAAAAGTAACGTCTTTTTGTTTGTGTGTGTGTGTGTGTGTGTCTGAAAGACTGTTTTATAGTGTTACCCACTTTGGATTGAACTTTTCTTCCTTTTCTTCCCCTTTTCATGTTTGCTAAATTAAGCTGGACTTTCCTTCCATTCAGGAGGCCTGAAGGAGCCAGGATAAGGTCAAATGGAAAGCAAGTACAGAATGGGCAATTTAGGAAAATTTGATTTCATTTGGCAAGGAATATTCAGTTTTTTATTACTTTAAGAGAAGTAGAACCCAAGCCTGGGTCTGGATCTAGGAGAAAAAGAGTCTAAGCTATGGCTTGACCTACTTTAATTTAGACAAGGCAGTGGGTCAGAAATAATCCTTGAGGATCACAAGGCTGGAAGAGTATATGCCACTCTAAGGCCAAAGCTGGTAGCTCCCTTGATGCCTTGAAAATGTATCAGACCACTGTATTAGCCTTTAGGTTTCCCCGTCATTGTTTTTCAATGGAAACAAAATTAAGTTCTTCGATGTGCCTATCACCTGCTAGGCTATAAACCAGCTTTTGAGGAGTTAAAAATACACAGCCACTGTGCTGAAGAAGGTTTTAACCTTCTTAAAAAGGTACTAGAATGCGGGGCTTGGATGCATGAATTCTGGAGCCAGGTCCTTAAGCCTGGATAATTTTGATCAAGTTATTTAAACTCATTGCAACTTAGTTACTTCATTTAAAATTATCAATATTAACTGTAAGGTGCTTAAAACATCAACTAGTACATAGTAAACTGTTAATTTTTGTTATGATTACAGTTATTTAAAACAGACCCTGTCTTTGATTTGCCCCTATAATAAATATCTGCTCTTCATTTTTCTAACGTACTCAGTTAATGCCTATGGCCAAGGACAGAAAATCCTCCATGGCTATTCTGCTAATGTTTCAGGGAAATATACACTCTTATTTTTCTTTGTGGATGAAGAAGTACTTAGTGGAATAAGCACTTTCCCAGCCACGCAATCTTTCCTTTGCAATTAATTCACTGTGCATATAGAATGAATGATTTATTATCTGGAAATCTTAGCTTATTCATTTATATAATGTGAAATGTTATCTTTAAAATTCATCATACCTGTAAAACATCATTATTAATGAGTAGCCTTGACACAAAAAGTATACTTTATTGTTAAGCAGCCGTATAAGAAATTATAAATACTTTCAGGTATAGCCAAATATACTCTACCTGGTGAAAATCTTGCAATGTGTTGCAGCTAATTCTTGGGCTTGGAGGGAATTTTAAATCTAGAGTTTATAGTTCACTGAGCCTAAAGTTAATCACACAGTATTTAAGGTTAATTGCTATATTTACAGAACTAGCAATTCCTAGAAAAAATACTGATTGGATTTTCCACACCTACCAATCACTTCCAGTCAATCAGGTAACTTTGTCTAGAACAGGAAAGGAAACTGTTCAAATCTATTGGATTTCTTTAATACATCTGAGTATATAGTGAGGCAAAATAATCTGCACATAAATATCGTAAGTAATAAAAGGGACATTTATTTTGTACATCTATCAATATATTAGAAAATATACTATCATTGATACTACCACTCCATGTATGTAAGTGTATATGTGTGTATACACATACATACATACATAGTATACATTCAGGGTTAGACACAACAATGGCAAAGATGTATGAGTGTGTATACAATTCATAATGTACTTAAAACACTGGAATGGTTTCAAGTCATTGCCGATTTCTGATTTACAGTTACTTGTAGATTGTTATTCTAACCTTAAGTGATATTTAAGCCTTATAAAGATTTCAAATGCTAATACTTTATAATTATTTATTTAAAAACCATCAAAATTATGTTAAATAGTTTCTAGCATGGTAAACTTAAGTAAAAACATATAGAACATTTGACAATGATACTAGCAAACTCTGCTGCAAAAAAATTAAAAGTTCAGCATGCCTATTAGAGATTGATTCATATCTTTAAAATAAGAAGTTTCCACGAGAATCTCTATGGTGCATGGTTTGAGGATATGATCTTTTGATATGGACTTCTTGAACTAAACTGACTTTGCTATTTAACTGTGTGACCCTAGGCACTCTGTTTCCTCATCTGTCAAGTATATCTAAGAGGTGTAGGACAATGCCTCACACAGCAAATAAAGTCATAATTATGATAAGAAACCTGAGATTCCTTTGAGCTTTAGAATTGTATGAAAGAACAGTAATACCTGTTTAAGAGATAATACTAAGGGCTTCTTTAGCCATACAATACCGAAGAAAATGAGCTCTCAATGAAATAAACACTTTAATTTTTATTGTATGCATTTATAATATAAACAATAGCTTATAGGAGTTAGCTTGGAGCTTGCAAGAATTCAAGGTGATTTGGGAAGACTGAATATGGTAATAATTGGAAATACTGCTCTGATTTATTTCTCTGATCTTGACATATAAGATGAAGGATTCATGTAGAATCACTTAAGTTTTATATGTTACTAATGTAGCTTTGTACTGATTAAAACTGAAAGAGAGCCTAATGCTTTCTTTCCATTTGCTGAGTTTCATGGGTATGTGTTTAATCTGAACTCTTTTTAATGAGAGTGAAATGAAGAAAGCTGAAAAAGGCCAGTCCTAAACCTAAGCATCAGTTAGTTACACAATAGGTTCAGGGAATGTGTTTAAAAACCAGAAGGCCAGTGCTTAGTCATCTGGCTTCTATCTGCCTTGTTCTCTGTAGAGACTTAGATAGTATACTTTATAAATTGCTGGAGAATGGAGATAAAACTTGACGATTTTAATGGAACTGGCTGTTGTTTCCCTAGAGTAATTCAGTTAAAGTTGCCCTGTGTTGAACATCAGTGAAACAATTTCTCTTTCTTCTTAGGTTCATTCTGTGAAGAGAATTAAATAGGAAAAAAAAATTACATTTCAGATCTTTTTTGTAAGACCAAAATTTTCTGGCCAATATTTGAACATTGCAAATAATTGTGTAAGTAAAGATTATTCATTTAGACAGTGTTCTCATTTCAACAATAGCTCATTTCTAGTATTTAATTACATGATGTTCCAAATGATATCATATCATTCCAGTAGAATAGGGGAGCTTTCCCAGTCACTGTTTTGAATATTTCATCTAATTAGAGAACAGAACTTTTATGTTGTGAGTGTAATCTAATGTTGTAGGATATAATCTCTATTTTATGTTTTTGGATAAAGAAGATGGGAGAGTGATCAGAGAAGAAATGTTTGAATAAACATTTAACATAAGTTCAAACGCTCATATGTGCTTTTTATTGATGTAAAACAGGTTACATCAAAAAATAATTTTATATTTTATAGTTTTACTAATCTCTAAGGGTTGTCTGAATGAAATACAGACATTAAAACTGATACCAGGATAGCACAACTAGTGAAAAAATTAATATGACCAACTCTAGTAATTTGCTTAAGAGCACTTAAGACCCAGAAATAGAACCACACAAATGCAAACATCTAATTTTTGACAAAGGTGTAAGAGAAATTCAAAGGAGAAAGGGTATTCTTTTAAACAAATGGTAGTAAAGCAATTAAACATCCATAGACAAAAACAATAAACCTTGATCCACATCATACACTTTTCTTAAAACCAACTCAAAATAGATAACTCAAAACCATAATATTTTTAAAAGGCAACATACGAGAAAACTCTGAAACCCAGGGCTCGGTCACATGTTCTTAGACATGATACCAAGAGTACCACCCATAAAAGAAAAAATCAGTAATTTGGACTTCATCAAAATTAAAAACATTTGCTCTGAGAAAGACCCTTATAA
>NW_012101755.1:51459-68959 GCF_000951045.1 Mandrillus leucophaeus | reverse complement strand
TGGGCTTCTGGGAGTGGGTTCACACTTCTGCTCTTCTGCCGTATTTGGACACAAGTTTGTCTGTTTTTGCTCTTCCAGTTTCCACCATGGGAAGATAGCGCAAGAAGGCCCTCACCCAACACCAGATGCTTGTGCCTTGATCTCCCAGCCTCAAGAAATGTGAGAAATAAATTTCTGTTCTTTATAAATTGCTCAGTCTTAGGTATTGACTAAGACCAGATGGTAACATAAACCATAAGATAATACTTGGTTTAGGGGTTACAGAAAAATATAAATATGTATTGTGCTCGTTTTGCTAGGGCAGCCGTAATGAAGTACCACAGACTGAGTGACTTAATCAACATAAATTATTTTTTCTCACATTTCTGGAAGCTAGAAGCTCAAGATCAAAGTATCCTCAGGGTTGCATTTTTTTTGAGGACTCTCTCCTTGACTTGTAGGTGGCCGTCTTATTCCTTTGTCTTCTACTTGCTCCTCTTCTGTGCTTGTATGTATTTTAATCTCCTCCTATAAGACCAATCATGTTGGATTAGTGCCTATCATTACAACCTTATTTTAACTTAATTTCCTCTTTAAAATACCTTTCTCCAAATATAGTCACATTCTAGCATACTGAGGTTTAAGACTTCAAAACATCAATTTTGGGGCGATATAATTCAGCCTATTACATATATATATATATATATATATACACACACACACACACACACATACATATGATAAATAAGTGTATTAGTCTGTTCTCACACTGCTGTAAAGAACTACTTGAGACTGAGTAATTTATACAGAAAAGAGGTTTAATTGACTCACAGTTCTGTGTGGTGAGGGAGGCCTCAGGAAACTTACTCACATGGTGGAAGGTGAAGGGGAAGCAAGGCATGTCTTACATGGCAGCAGGAGAGTGCAAGAGCAAGAGTGGAACAGCCAAACACTTTTAACCCATCAGATTTCATGAGAACTCACTACTCTCAGGACAGCATGGGGGAAACTTCCCCCATGGTCCTGTCACCTCCTAGTAGGTCCCTCCCTCAGTATGTGGGGATTATAATTTGAGATGAGATTTGGGTGGGGACACAAAGCTGAGCCATATCATTCCACCCCAACCCCTCCCAAATCTCATGTCCTTTGCACATTCCAAACACAATCATGCCTTCCCAATAGTCCCCCAAAGTCTAAACTCATTCCAGTATTAACCTAAAAGTACAGGTCCAAAGTGTCATCTGAGCCAAGAAAAGTCCCTTCTGCCTATGGGCCTGTAAAATCAAAAGCATTAGTTACTTACAAGATACAATAGAGGTACAAGCATTGCATAAATGCTTCCATTCCAAATGGGATAAATTGGCCAAAACAAAGGGGTTACAGAAACCCAATAAGGCCATCATTAAATCTTAAAGCTCTGAAATAATTTCCTTTCACTCCATGTCTCACATCTAGGGCATGCTGATGCAACGTGGGCTCCCAAGGTCTTAGACAACTCCACCCCTGTGACTCTGCAGGGTACAGCTCTCGTGGCTGCCTTCATGAGCTGATATTGAGTGCCTGAAGTTTTTCCAGGTGCACAGTGCAAGCTGTCAGTGTATCTACTATTCTGGAGTGTGGAGGATGGACCCTCTCCTCACAGCTTCACTAGGCAGTGCTCTAATGGGGACTCTGTGTGGAGGCTCAAACCCTACATTTCCCCTCTGCATTGCCCTGGTAGAGGTTCTCCATGAGGGCTCCACTCCTGCAGCAAACTTCTTTCTGGACATTCAGCTATTTCTCTAATGCTCTGAAATCTAGGAAGAGACTCCCAAAGCTCAACTCTTGTCTTTTTTGCCCCTGCAGGCCCAAAACCACGTGGAAGCTGACAAGGCTTGGGGCTTGCACTCTCTGAAGCCATGGCTGGAGGTGTACCTTGGCCCCTTTTAGACATGGCTGAAGCTAGAGTAGCTATAATGCAAGGCACCATGTCCTAAGGCTGTACAGAGCAGTGAAGCCTTGACCTGGCCCAAAAAATCATTTTTACCTCCTAGGCCTCTGGACCTGAGATGGGAGGGGCTGCTGTAACTATTTCTGAACTGAACTGCCTGGGAGACATTTTCTCCGTTGTCCTGGCTATTAACGTTCGGCTCCTTGTTACTTATGCAAATTTCTGCAGCCAGCTTGAATTTCTCTTCAGAAAATAGGTTTTTCTTTTCTACTGCATGGTTAGACTGCAAATTTTCCAAACATTTATGCTCTGCTTCCCTTTAAACATAAGTTCCAATTTCAGACTATCTCTTTGTGAATGCGTATAACTATACACTGTCAAGAAAAAACAGATCACCTCTTGAATGCTTTACTGCTTAGAAATTTCTTCTGCTAGATACCCTAAATCAGCTCACTCAAGTTCAAAGTGCTATATATCTCTAGGGCAAGGCTAAAAGACTGCCAGTGTCTTTTCTAAGGCATAGCTAAAGTGACCTTTACTCCAGTTCCCAATAAGTTTCTCATCTCCATTTGAGACCCCTCAGCCTGGACTTCACTGTCCATATTACTATCAGCATTTTGGTCAAAACCATTCAACAAGACTCTAGGAAGTTCCAAACTTCCCCACATCTTCCTGTCTTCTTCCGAACCCTCCAAACTCTTTCAACCTGTGCCCGTCAAAGTTGCTTTCACATTTTCAGTTATCTTTATAGAAGTGCCCTAAACTTCTGGTACCAATTTTCTGTATTAGTCCATTCTCACACTGCTATAGAGGAATCCCGAGACTGGGTAATTTATAAAGAAAAGAGTTTTAATTGACTCACAGATTCACATCACTGGGGAGACCTCAGGATACTTACAATTATAACAGAAGTTGAAAAGAAAGCAAGGCATGTCTCACATAGTGGCAGGAGAGAGAGAGTGAGGGGGGAACTGCAAAAACACTTTTAAACTGTTGGATTTTGTGAGAACTCAATATCATGAGAACAGCATGGAAATTACCACCCTCATGATGCAGTCTCAACATGTGGGGATTACAATTCAAGATGAAACTTGGGTGGGGCACAGCCAAACCATATCAATATGGTTTGGTTAATACCCCAGTATCTCATCCTATGGACCTTTTAGATTGGTGAAAGGATCTGTTGTCTTGGTTTAATTTGGGCACTCTTACCTCCTGGTCTAGAAGAAAACTAAAAACTGTTTTCTTAGTATTTGCTATGTTGCAATACTCAAATATATGATTTCCAGAATCTTAAATGCAGTTACAAAGCCACTGTCCCCCAAATAATCATTCACCAAAATAATAAAAACTAAACTTTATAAATGTTGAATTTATCACAAGAGAAAAACTTATTATGTGATCATGACTCTACAAAGAGTGATCCAGATTTGGATTGATCATATCCCCAGATTATATTGATTTGCTGTCCAGCACAGGCATAAGAACAAGAAAATACAGAGAACTCTGTCTTCTTGCAATAATATGATAACATATTTGTTTTGTCCCAGGAAACTCTTCACCAGGAAGATAGGAGTATAAACCAAAAAATAACCACTGTTTACTTCAGAAAATTACTGTGACCCGAATTGTCTGGGCAAACAGTTTGCTCCTTTGGACAAACAGCTCTCTTGTCTGGAAAACAGAATGTTCACTGGTGCAAACAGCTAACATAATATATGAGATTTTACAAATCCAAACCTGCCCTTCATAATGCTCACCATTCTAAACAATGATTTAGACTGAGTATTCTTACTTTATCTCCCTTTTTTGAAATACAGTGAGGACTCTGTCAAAGTGGTCATTTTCCTTATAGTAGAAAATCTGATCAACTTACCATTGTTTGATTAAAAGACTTTTAAAATAATCTTCTTGGGGATATAACGGTTGATATGTTTTACACCTAAACTGTAAGTAACATGTTAAAGTTATTAAGAATAATTGGTTTGCTATATTTACATATAATTTTGAGAATTTTAGTCTTATTTCCTCAGTGTTAAATTTTATCTTTCACATAAATTCACACTAAGTTAAAAACACATAGAATAACCTAGTATCAATGATAATAATATGTTATAATAATAAATAACATAATTATAGAGGCTAAAAATAGATTAGTGGTTACCAATGGTTAGGAATTAGGGGAAGGTGTGAGTGTAGCTACTAAGAAGTTACATAAGGGCGCCTCTGGTAATGGTACAGTAATGTATATCATGATTGTGATGGTGATTACAGAAAGCAACACATGTGATAGCATTGTACAGAGCTACACATGCACACATGCACACATGTATGCATTCCAAGTACAAGTATGACTGGTGACTCCTGAATAAACTCTATGAATTATACCAATTTTGATTTCCTGGTTTTGACATTGTACCATAGCTATGGATAATACTGACATTGAAGGAGGCTGGGTGAAGGGTGCACTGGACCGCCCTGCACACTTCTCTGCAAGTTTCTGTGAATCCATAATTATTTTTTAAAAGTTAAAAAAAAGCCCAACAAGATCACTTAATTTAAATTTTGGTGACTTAACACATAATCACATTATTTTATTGATTCACCTAAAAATTGTATTCAATGCTGAAATTTGATACTGCAGTGAAGCAGTGGCAGACACTGTGCTTTGACTACCTAGCACCATTCACTTTTCCCCTTCCTGCCAAAGGTCACTTCTCATTATAAAGGCTGAAAATGTCAGATTCCTATTTGTCAGGCTCTCTTGCAGTAAAGCTAGGTCATAGTGCTGGCCAAAAAGATGAAAGAAAAACTGTGTGTGTGTGTGTGTGTGTTTGTGTGTGTGTGTGTGTATATGTGTGTGTCTGAAAGAGAGAGAAATCTGTTATATATGAGAGCATCTGACATCTTCGTTGTTAAAAAGATAGTGTTGTGATGACAGAACCTTAACTTTCTTTTTCCTTTGAATGTTGTTGGTCAAGGATGTGATACAAAGAGATGCAACATTAATTTTAAAACCATGAAGCCACAAACTGAAAATAAGCAGCCAGCTTGCTTAGGATAATGAGTGGAAAGGCATTGGCATTTTAGTGGCATTGAGACATTGAATTCACCTTGAAAGTATCTACCTTTAGACTTCTTGTTATTTACGATAAATGTTTATTTCATTATTAAATTGTCAATAGGTTATTTCATTATTTGCAGCCAACAGCATCTGTAATTCAAATATTTGACACATTAATGATTTTTGAGTAATAAGTTATTTACTAGAACAATCTCTTTTATATGAAATAATATCCACTCAAGAAATGTCATATGCCTTCATAGAGACATTTAAAGACCACTTTAAAAAATCAATTTGTCATAGTCATTTAGAAGCTGAGATTTTAACAATTAGCCAAATTCAAAACATCACACATTAAAATAGATTATCAAAGAAAAATCATTTGTTCAGGTACTTGTGTGCACATTTAGGCTTCAATTAAAATTTAGTGATGGTGAGAAAGAGTGAATGATAATGCCACTTTTTGTTGAATACTTGTCACTTTTTCTTAAGAAAACTTCAAAATAGATATAAACTTTTAAATAAAAAATGCTGTTATATTTCCTTTTAATATAATGAAATGAGCATAAATATCTAATTTCCTGAGTCTTCTATGCAAATAATCAATAAAATACAACAAGGAATAACCTACAAGAATCCTGAAAATTAAATAATGAGTTTATTCATATGTTGAACACCTCAATGTAAACTATTTTCACAAATCGTAATTGAGATAATAAACATTATTTTATTAAGTAATGTACTCCACTATGAAACTGTATTAAAAAGTATTGAAACATTACCACATTTGTTTCAGTCCTCTGTGAACATTTTTTTTTTTCTATTTTCCTCTTTTATATATTTGAACAAATTCAGAGCTCCAGCCTTCATGAAAGGTAAAGAAAATGGGTTTTTGTTTATTAATGTGCTTTTCAAATTGAGGAAATTGTTTCAACACATTTTTGAAAACGATGGCAGTGATCTCATTCAGTTATAATTCCATAGCTTCATTTAGGGCAAATTTAATGGTCAGGTCTGTCTCTAGTTATCATTTGCAGCATTACACACTGGGCTATATTCAATAATTTTCATTAATTTATGTAACAATATTTGCACAAAATTACATTAGAAAATGTGTATACTTTTCATTTTTGCAATAATATGAAATTTAAATGTGTAAATGATGCAAATGGAACTGGCTTGAAAACTTTTGTTAATATTTACAATTTCTATTTTTTCATCTTTTTCTTTAAACAGGTAAAATTTTAACTGTATGTAATTTTTAAGAGCACTTCAAGCTTAATAAAGGGACATCAGATAAGAGGGACTCAGAATAGCCTATATTTTGACTTTTAAAAAGGAATTAATCAAAGTATTTTGAAACATAAATTATCTTTTTTATTTGACTTATAAAGGCATACAAATGTAGGACTGCTATTGACTTTTTTGGTGACAAATTAGCTTAGAGACCTTGACTTTTCCTCTGTCATATAGTTCTAGAAAGCAAAGTTTGCAAACTGCAGAGATCTTAAAGGAAAAAAAAATATTTCTAGTTGTTCCTTTGGAAAATATTTAGATTCATTTTTCTGCAGTCAGGTGAAATGGAAGTTTAAAGTTGAGACTTATTTCAGTTATAAATATAATTTTAAAATAACACTTTTGCATACCTCATTTTGTTATATAAAAATATACTTGCTAAAAACTAAAATATCAAAAGCTAATTACTGAGAGAAACAATACATGTAACGTAATATTAGTAACAAAATTCCAGGAAATGTACATGGAAACTGAGAAGAAGCTGTCAGGGTCTTTATAATTCCCAGGAAATCAGTATACTCTGTCATCTTGATATTGATAATTTGAGAACTGTAAGTCTAAATATCAATTTAATAAGAACATGAATTCCTGTAAAAGAAAAAATAACATGCATATTATATAAGTTTACAAGGATGAAGAATGTTCAAGAAAACATTGCACACAGAGAAAAATACATGGCAGTGAACAAATAGCCAGGAAGCCCCAAATATAGCATGCACAATAAAATATAAAAGAAGAAATGTATCAGCTTGACAATTCACATAAATAGTTAAATTTGTTTATGCAACAAATAGTTTCTCAAAATAGGTTCTAAATCAAGTCCATTCATATGATGTATGCAGAGCTACATTTAAAATGACATGGGGGAACGAGGGTGGAGCGGAGCAAGATGACCGAATAGAAACCTCTACTGATCATTCTCCCACACAGGAACATCAAATGTAACAACTCTCTACACATGCAAAAAGTACTGCATAAGAATAAAACAAATGAGGTGAGTAATCATAGTACCTGGCTTTAACTTCATATAGCTGAAAGAAGCACTGAAAACGGTAGAAAAGAAAGCCTTGAATCTCTGATGCACCCCTTCTCTTATCCCCTGACAGCAGCCACATGGTGTAAAGAGAAAATTTGCACTTTGGGGAGGGACAGCACAAGTGGTTATGAGACTTCGCATTGAACTGAGTGCTGCCTTGTCACAGTAGAAAGCAAAACCAGGATGAACTCAGCGGATGTCTGCTCACAGAGGAAGCATTTAGACTGGCCCCAGCCAGAGGTGAATTCCCCATCCTAGTGATTGGAACATGAGTTCTGGCAAGTCTTGCCTCATGGGCTGAAGTGCTTTGGGGTTCTAAGTCAACTTGAAAGGTAATCTAGGCCCCAAGGATGGCAATTCTTCAGCAAGTCCTAGTGCTGTTTTAGGCTTGGAGCGAGTAGACTTGCAGGGCACATGTTCTAGTGAGACACCAGCTGGTGTGGCTAAGGGTGTACTTGCACCACCCGTCCCCAAATCCCTGAGCAGCACAGCTCACAGGAGAGGAAAGAATATAGAGGACTGTGTCTTGCATCCTGGATACTAGCTCAGCCACAGTAGGATGGGGCACTGGCTAGAGTTGGTGGGGGCGCCCATTCCAGGCCCTATCTTCTGGAAAGCATTTCTAGACAAACGCTGGGACAGAAGGGGACTCACTGCCTTGAAGGGAAGGACCTAGTTCTGGCAGGATTTATCACCTGCTGACTAAGGACCCCTTGGGCCCTGAAGAACAAGCAGTGATATCCAGGTAGTACACCATGAGCCATAGGTAAGTCTGAGATGTGCTGGCTTCAAATGAGACCCAGCACACTCCCACCTGTGGTGGCTACAGTGAGACTCCTTCAGCTTGAGAAAAGCAGAGGGTAAAGGCATCTTCGTCTTGTGTCTTAGATACCAGCTTGGAAAACACTGGGGTAGAGTACCAAGGAGGCTCTTGGGGTCCCTGATTCTAGCCTTGTTTCTTATACAGCATTTTTGGATCTTCCCTGGGCAAGTCGGGAACTCACTGCCATGAAAGGTGATTCCCAAACCTGGCAGCATTCACCACAAAGTGACTAAAGAGCACTTGGATCTTAAATAAGCATCAGCAGTAGCATGGCAGCACTCCTTGTGGGCCTCTGGTGATGGTGGTGGCCATAAGAAGAGACTTGTCTGCCCCTGGAAAGGGGAGGGTAAATGGGAAGAACTTTATCTTGTACTTTGATTGCCAACTGAGCTGCAGAAGGATAGAGCACCAAGTAGATTTTCAAAGTATTTGATTCCAGTCCATGGTTCCTTGACAACTATGAACCCAGCTGGGGCCCGGGGAAACTTGCTGATCTGAAGGAAGAAACACCAGCTTAGCTGTCTTCACCACCTGCTGATTGTAGAACCCTAGCCTTAAGTGAACATAGGCGAGAGACAAGTAGTGGTTCCAGGAGGCCTTGGGTGAGACCTAGTG
Organism: Mandrillus leucophaeus; assembly: GCF_000951045.1. NCBI lineage: Eukaryota > Metazoa > Chordata > Mammalia > Primates > Cercopithecidae > Mandrillus > Mandrillus leucophaeus. The sequence goes on along the minus strand of NW_012101755.1, from coordinate 60,216 downwards.
CTGTGTTGGCTTTAGATATAACACAGCAGAGTCCCAGTGCTGGTGGCCAAAGGGGGGCTTATGTCATCCCACCTCTGGCTCCAGGCAGGTCAAGAGATAGAGAGGAGAGAGAGAGAGAGAGAGAGAGAGAGAGAGAGAGAGAGAGAGAGATGGTTTGTTTTTGAGGAAGTAAGGGAAGAAAACAAATTTCTGCTTGGCAATCTAGAGAAGTCTTTCAGATCTTATCCAAGACCACCAAAGAAGTACCTGGGCCAGTGTGCAAGAACTACAACATTACTAGGCTTAGATTATCACCTAATGCAGATATAGTTTAAATCATAACACCCAAATCACTTCAAATTCCTGGAAAGCCTTCACAAGAAGGGCAGGTACAAACAAAGCCTAGACTGAAAAGACTATAATAAATACCTAACTCTTCTGTGGGTGTCCAGAAACTGATGAACACCCACAAGCATCAAGACCATCCAGGAAAATAAGACCTCACCAGGTGAACTGAATAAGGCACCAGGGAGCAACTCTGGAGAAACAGAGATTTGTCACCTTTCAGAGAGAGAGTTCAAAATAGCTATTTTGAGGAAACTTAAAGAAATTCAAGACAACACAGAGAAAGAATTTAGAATTCTATCAGATAAATTTAACAGACTGAAATATTAGAAAGAAGCAGAAATTCTGATTTGAAAAATACAATTGACATACTGAAGAATACATCAGAATCTTTTAATAGCAGAATTAAGTAAAAAAAATGAATTAGTGGGCCTGTCAACAGGCTATGTAAACATACATAGTCAGAGGAGACAAAATAAAGAAAAAAAAAGAATAAAAAACAATGAAACATTCATACAGGATCTAGCAAATTGCCTCAAAAGGGCAAATCTAAGAGAGTTATTAGCCTTAAAAAGGAGGGGTACACAGTTTATTCAAAGAGATAATAACAGCAAACTTCCCAGACTTCAATATTCAAGTATAAGAAGGTTATAGAACATAAAGCAGATTTAGCCCAAAGAAAATATCTATATTCAAGTGTAAGAAGGATATGAAACACCAGTCAGATATAACCCAAAGAAGACTACCTTAAGACATTTAATAATCAAACTCCAAAAAGTCAAGGATAAAGAAAGGATCCTAAAAGCAGCAACAGAAAATAAACAAATAACATACAATGGAGTGCCAGTACATCTGTCAGACTTTCCAGCAAAACACTTACAAACCAGGAGAGAGTGACATGACGTATTTAAAGTGCTGAAGGAAAAAAACTTTTATGCTAGAATAGTGCATCTGGTGAAAATTTCCTTCAAACATGAAGGAGAAATAAGGACTTTACCAGAGAAACAGAAGCTAAGATATTTTGCCAACACCAGACCTGTCCTACAAGAAATGCTAAAGGGAGTTCTTCAGTCATAAAGAAGGAGATGTTAGTGAGCAATAAGAAATTATCTGAAGGTACAAAACTCACTGGTAATGAATGGTAAGTACAAAGAAAAACACAAAATATTGTAACTGTAATTGTGCGTAAACTACTCTGATCTAAGTAGAAAAACTAAAAGATGAACCAATTCAAAATAATTGCTACAACAATTTTTGAAGACATATACAGTATAATAAGACATAAAGAGAAATAGCAAAAAGTTAAAAAACAGTGGGATTAAATTGAAGTGTAGAGTTTTTATTAGTTTTCTTTTTGCTTGTTTATGTAATCAGTTTAAAATAATCAGTTATAAGAGAGTAATTGAAAACCTCCTAGTAACCTCAAATAAAAAAAAAATTGATACACAAAATATAAAAAGCGAGAAATTAAATTATACTAACAGAGAAAATCACCTTCACTAAAAGGAAGATAGGAAGGAAGGAAAGAAGGAGGAAAAGACCACAAGACAACTGAAAAGAAATAACAAAATGGCAGGAGTAAGTCCTTACTCATTGATAATAACATTGAATGTAAATAGACGAAACTCTCCAATCAAAAAACTCAGTGGCTGAGTGGATAACAAAATGAGACTCAATGATCTGTTGTCTACAAGAAACACATTTCACCTATAAAGACACACATAGATTGAAAATAAAGTGATAGAAAATATTTCCATGTCAATGGAAGCCAAAAAACAAAAAACCAAACCAAAACCAAAACAAAAACAAAGCAGGAGTATCTATACTTATATCAGACAAAAGAGATTTGAAGACTAAATCCATAAGAAGAAACAAAAAGGTCATTATATAATGAAAAAGGGGTCACTTCAGCAAGAGGAAATAACAATTGTAAATATATGTGTACCAAACACTGGAGCACCCAGATATATAAAACGAATATTAACTGAACTAGAGAGAGAGAGGTATACCATGATACAATAATAGCTGGAGGCTTCAACACCCCATGTACTCATTGAACAGATCTTCCAGAAAGAAAATCAAGAGAAAAACATGGGACTTAATCTGCACTGCGGACCAAATGGATCTAAGAGATATTTACAGAACATTTCATCCAATGGATGCAAAATACACATTCTTATCCTCAGCACATGGATCATTCTCAAGGATAGAGCATACGTTAGGTCACAAAATGAGTCTTAAATCATTGAAGAAAATGAGAATAGTATCAAGAATCTTCTCTGATCACAATGAAATAAAACTCAAGATCTATGACAAGAGGAATTTTGGAAACTATGTAAATACTTGGAAATTAAGCAATATGCTCCTGAATGACCAGAGGGTCAAGAAAGAAATTAAGGGGAAAACTGAAAAATTTTCTTCAAATAAACAACAATGCAAATACAACATACCAAGACCAATGGGGTGCAGTGAAAGCAGTACTAAGAGGGATGTTTATAGTACAAATGCATCAAAAATAAAGACAAATTTTACAAAAATAACTTAATGATGCATCTTAACAGACTTATAAATAAAGAGCAAATCAAACCCAAACTTAGTGAAAGAAATAAATATCACAGCAGAAATAAATTATACTGAAAACAATATATAAGATCAACAAAATGAAAAGTTGTTTTTTGAAAAGATAAACAAAATTGACAAACCTCTAGCAAGACTAAGAAAAAAGTGAGAAAATCCAAGTAAAATCAGAGATCAAAAAAGAGATATTACAACTGATACCATAGAAATTAAAAGGGCCTTTAGTGGCTACTATGTGCAACTATATGTCAATAAGTTTGAAAATCTAGAATACATGGATAAATTCCTAGACACATAGAATCTACCAAGACTGAACCATGACAAAATCTGAATAGACCAAAAACAAAACCTGAACAGACCAATAACAAGTAAAAAGAATGAAGCCATAATAAAAAGCCTTCCAGCAAAAGGATCCCAGAGCCCAGTGGATTCATTGCTGAATTCCACCAAACATTCAAAGAACTATTACCAATCCTACTAAAACTATTCTGAAAAATAGAGGAGGAAGGAGTACTTCAAAACTCATTCTACAAGGCCAGTATTGCCTTGATACCAAAAACAGACAACTACACATCAAAAAAAGAAAACTATAGGTCAATATTAATGAATATTGATGCAAAAGTCATCAACAAAATACTTGCAAACCAAATTCAACAACACATTGAAAAGATTATTCATCATGAACAAATGGGGTTTATCCCAGGAATTTAAGGATGGTTCAACATATGCAAATTAACTAATGTGATACAGCACATCAACCAAATGAAGGACAAAAACATGATTATTTCAATTAATGCTGAAAATGCATTTGAAAAAATTTAACATCTCTTCATGATAAAAATCCTAAAAAATCTGAGTATAGAAGAACATAACTCAACATAATAAAAGCTGTATACAGTAGACACATAGCTAGTATTATACTGAATGGGGGAAAACTGAAGGCATTTCCTGTAAGATTCAGAACATGAGAAGGACGGTCACTTTCACCACTATTATTCAACATAGTACTGGAAGTCCTAGCTACAGCAATCAGACAAGAGAAAGAAATAAAAGGCATCCAAATAGAAAAAAAAGGTAACAAATTATCCTTGTTTGGAGATGATATAATCTTATATTTGATAAAACTTAAAGACTCCACAAAAAACTATTCAAACTGATAAATTCAGTAAAGTTGCAGCATACAAAATAAACATACAAAAATCAGTAGCATTTCTATATGCTAACAGCAAATAATCTGAAAAAGAAATCAAGAATGTAATATCATTTACAATAGCTACAAATAAAATACCTAGGAGTTAACTTAAACTAAGAAATGAAAGTTCTTTATAAGAAAAACTAGAAAAACTATGAAACATCAATGTAAAAATTGGAGCAGACACAAAGAAATGAAAGAATTCCACGTTCATGGACTGGAAGAACCAATGTTGTTAAAATATCCATACTACCTAAAGTGATCTATAGATTCAGTGAAATCTCTATCAAAATATTGATGGCATTCTTCACAGAAAAAGATAAAAAATCCTAAAATTTATATGAAACCACAAAAGTCCCAGAATAGCCAGAGATATCCTGAACAAAAAGAAGAAAAATTGGAAGAATCACATTACTTGACTTCAAGCTATATTACAAAGCTATAGTAACCACAACAGTATGGTACTGGCATTACAAAAAAAAAAAAAAAAAAGACACATAGACCAATGGAACAGAATAGAGAACCACATATTTACAGTGGATTGATTTTTGACAAAGTTGCTAAGAACATCCATTGGGGAAAAATAGTCTCTTCAATAAATGGTGCTGGTAAAACTAGATAACCACAGGCAGAAGAATGAAACTATGCCCCTATCTCTCATCATATATAAAAATTGTTCCAAAATGGGTTAAAGACTTAAATATAAGACCTTAAACTATGAAACTAATACCAGCAAACATTGAAGAAGCCTCCAGAACATTGGTCTGGGCCAAGATTTCTTAAATAATACACTGCAAGCCCGGTTAACCAAAGCAAAATTGACAAATGGAATCACAAGTTTAAAATCTTCTCCACAGCAAGGGAAACAGTCAGCAAACTGAGGCAACAACCCACAGAATGAGAGAAAATATTTGCAAACTACCCATCTGACAAGGGATTAATGATCAGAATATAAAAGGGGCTCAAACAACTCTATAGGAAAAAAAAATCTAATAATTTGATTAAAAAATGAGCAAAAGGGCCGGGCGCAGTGGCTTACGCCTGTAATCCCAGCACTTTAGGGGACTGAGGTGGGCAGATCATGAGGTCAGAAGTTCGAGACCAGCCTGACCAACATAGTGAAACCCATCTCTACTAAAAAAAAATAGAAAAATTACCCAGGTGTTGTGGTGTGTGCCTGTAATCCCAACTACTTGGGAGAATGAGGCAGGAGAATGGCATGAACTCAGAAGGTGGAGTTTACAGTGAGCCAAGATCATGCCACTGCACTTCAGCCTGGGTGATAGAGTAAGACTCCGTTTCAAAAAAAAAAAAAAAAAATGAGCAAAAGATCTGAATAGCCATTTCTCAAAAGAAGACACATAAATGGCAAACAAATATATGACAAGTTGATAAAAGGTGCTCAACATCTTTCATTATCAGAGAAATGAAAATCAAAACTACAATGATATTCATCCCCCCCCAATTAAACTGGCTTTTATCTAAAAGATGAGCAATAACAAATGCTGGCAAGGACCTGGAGAAAAGGGAAACCCTGTACACTGTTGGTGGGAATGTAGATTATTGCAACCATATGGATGGAGCACAGTTTGGAAGTTCCTCCAAAAAAAACCCTAAAAACAGAGCTACCATATGATCCTGGAATCCCACTGCTAGGTATATACCCAAGAGAAAGGAAATTAGTGTATCAAAGAGATATTAACACTCCTATGTTTATTGCAGCACTATTCAAAATAGCCAAGATTTGAAAGCAACCTAAGTGTTCATCAACAGATGAATGACAAAAATGTGGTACATATACACAACGGAGTCCTATTCAGCCCTAAAAAAGAATACTCATTTTCAGCAACATGGATGGAACTGGAAGTCATCATGTTAAGTGAAATAAGCCAGGCACAGAAAGACAAACTTGACATGCTCTTACTCATTTATGAGACCTAACAATTAAAACAATTTAACTCATGGAGATCAAGAATAGAGGGATGGTTACCAGAGGCTGTGAAGGGTAGTGGAGGGAAAAAGGTCTATTTCAAAAATAATTTAAAAGAAGGAAAACAACTTACATTTTGATAGCACAGCAGGGTGACTATAATCTAAATAATAATTTAATTTTACATTTAAAAATAAGTAAAATACTAAAATTGAATTGTTTGTAACACAAAACATAAATTCTTGATGTGATGGATACTTCATTTACTCTGATGTAATTATTACATATTACATGTCTGTATCAAAATATCTCATGTATTCCATAAATATATACTGCTACTATGTATCCAGAAAAATTTATTAAAAAAATAGAAAATAATGTAGAAAGTTAGAATACAAAGCATATATAAAGCCAATCCAAAATGAAAAAAAAAAAAAGCAAGTGTCAGCATACTCTTATGAGAAAATGTAAAATTTAACATTGAAAATATTAAGTTGAAAATAATCGGTCATTCATATTTATAAAAAATGCAGTTTGCTAATAAATTAAATCTCTCAAGAAACTAGCAATCATAAGGAGTGACATAACCAATATGGCAGAATAAGAAGCTTGTCATGCTCCCTTTACACATTCGCAGCTAATAACCATATATTCATGGATCAGTTCTCTCTGGGGGAAAGTCAGAGACCATCAGGCGGCTCCTACTCACTGGACATTGAAGAGAACATCCACACTGAGTGGGTAGGAGAAACCGATGCACACACAGGCAAAAACATCACCCCAGGTATGCATTGTGCCATAAAAGTAGGAAAGAAGTTCCCAACATTCAGTTTCTCCCTGTGGAGAGGAGGGTCTAGATCTCACATTCAGGGTTCTAATCCCAAACTTCCCTGTGGTTTGACTCTTAATTCACTTACTCTGGGAATGGAGGGGATTAGGCACACACCTTTCCCTCCAGATCATAGGAAATAAAATAGCCATTTTCTATGGGCATGCGAGTACTTATAGGAACTTCATCCCCCTTGGAGCAGTGCAAAAAAAGGGGGGGGCTTAAAAAAACTGCAGATCTCTGTTTCTTCCTGAAAGGAATTTACAATACGTCCCTCCAGTGGCTGCTGGGTGGCCTGGCTTTTAACTAACTTGCAATGGCAAGTTAAAGAGGGAATCAATTATTAACTTACCACCAGTCTGGGAGGAGTTTGCACCCACACCATGTGCCTCAACTATTACAACATCCACCTGAGGGACTCATTCACAAATCTCCTACCTCTGGGAGTGGAATGGACTGTCATATGCATGTCTGTCTAGATGGCAGAAAAAAAAAACACTGTCCTTAAATGTGTATGCAAGCTTCTCCGGGGACTTCATCCTCCTGGAACTTCATCCTTCTGAAACAGTGCAAAGGACCTAAAAACAAACAACCCTATCCCCCGCAATTCCCCCCCATTTTTTTTTTCCCAGAAGGGATTTAGGATGCTCACTGAGAGCCCCAATTTTTAAAGTTACCTTTTGAAGAACTCCATCATAAACCTAGCACCTCCGGGATCAGATGAGACTAGGCATATGTGAGTATCCCTTGATCCCAGAGGTGGTTTTAAGTTGTTGTCCTAACAGTTCCAGGGGCTATGCCCCCTTAAAGCAGTGCAGAAAAGGGGCAGGAATGTGCAGCTCTCCTTTTCTCTCCAGAAGGGATTCAATGACGTAGACTCTAATAAACTGGCATTGGGGAGCTAACAGAGCAAAACAAAGAAACAAACAAAAAAACAAACAACAAAAGCCCATTAGCCCTTCCATGGCTGAGACTGAGCTCAGCACATCTTGAGATCTCCCTCTGGATCACTTTAAAGGTAAATTTATGCCTATCTAGCCTGGAACGTGTTTGGCCATGCCCCAAACAGCACAACTTTCATAGCTCCCATCTAAAAGGACTGTCCCTTTAACAACCCAGCTCTGGAAATTGAAGAAAGGTCTTTGTGATCCTGAGTGGCTCAAGACCACAGAAAACAAACAGGTGGATGTACAATGGGCCTACTCCCAGTAGCTATCCCTCCAGGATCAGAATGTGCAGCCTGATCATGAGTGTAGACATTTGCCACAGATCCTTTCCTTGGCTTAGTCCAGACAGATTGGGAGATAGACACCCAGATCCAGACTAACTGTGAAGACAGAAAGACCTGCAACTCACATTCAACACCCCAAACTCTTCAGCTATAAGGAGCTTGTCTCCTACTTTACTGGTCTTTGGGTACTGAAAGGCTGTGGCACATCTTAAGCTCCAGATTCTACCAAAACAAGACAGCACAATCTGACAAACACAAAGATTAGATCAGATAGGCACCTTAAAATCTCTGGCTGGATGGACTGGTGAAAATCTTCTCCTACATAAGTCCAGTCTAACAAGGTGGTGTCTTATCTAATGTGCAGATACCAACACAGAGATCAAGGAAAATGAAGAAACAGGGATATATTCCAAAAAACAGAACAAAGTAAATTTCCAGAAGCCAATCCAAATGTAGTAAACTTTTGTGATTTACTCAAGGAAATTCAAAATTATGGTAATAAAGAGGCTCACAGAGGTCAAGGCAGCAATGTAAGAACAAGCTGAGAACTTCAACAAGGAGACAAAAAGTATGAAGCAGTACCAAAGAGAAATATTAGATATGAAGAATGCTATAACTGCACTGAAAATTCAGTAGAAGCACTCAACAACATACTAGTTTAAGGTGGTGGGGAG
>NW_012101755.1:46067-51409 GCF_000951045.1 Mandrillus leucophaeus | reverse complement strand
GGACTGTCATATGCATGTCTGTCTAGATGGCAGAAAAAAAAAACACTGTCCTTAAATGTGTATGCAAGCTTCTCCGGGGACTTCATCCTCCTGGAACTTCATCCTTCTGAAACAGTGCAAAGGACCTAAAAACAAACAACCCTATCCCCCGCAATTCCCCCCCATTTTTTTTTTCCCAGAAGGGATTTAGGATGCTCACTGAGAGCCCCAATTTTTAAAGTTACCTTTTGAAGAACTCCATCATAAACCTAGCACCTCCGGGATCAGATGAGACTAGGCATATGTGAGTATCCCTTGATCCCAGAGGTGGTTTTAAGTTGTTGTCCTAACAGTTCCAGGGGCTATGCCCCCTTAAAGCAGTGCAGAAAAGGGGCAGGAATGTGCAGCTCTCCTTTTCTCTCCAGAAGGGATTCAATGACGTAGACTCTAATAAACTGGCATTGGGGAGCTAACAGAGCAAAACAAAGAAACAAACAAAAAAACAAACAACAAAAGCCCATTAGCCCTTCCATGGCTGAGACTGAGCTCAGCACATCTTGAGATCTCCCTCTGGATCACTTTAAAGGTAAATTTATGCCTATCTAGCCTGGAACGTGTTTGGCCATGCCCCAAACAGCACAACTTTCATAGCTCCCATCTAAAAGGACTGTCCCTTTAACAACCCAGCTCTGGAAATTGAAGAAAGGTCTTTGTGATCCTGAGTGGCTCAAGACCACAGAAAACAAACAGGTGGATGTACAATGGGCCTACTCCCAGTAGCTATCCCTCCAGGATCAGAATGTGCAGCCTGATCATGAGTGTAGACATTTGCCACAGATCCTTTCCTTGGCTTAGTCCAGACAGATTGGGAGATAGACACCCAGATCCAGACTAACTGTGAAGACAGAAAGACCTGCAACTCACATTCAACACCCCAAACTCTTCAGCTATAAGGAGCTTGTCTCCTACTTTACTGGTCTTTGGGTACTGAAAGGCTGTGGCACATCTTAAGCTCCAGATTCTACCAAAACAAGACAGCACAATCTGACAAACACAAAGATTAGATCAGATAGGCACCTTAAAATCTCTGGCTGGATGGACTGGTGAAAATCTTCTCCTACATAAGTCCAGTCTAACAAGGTGGTGTCTTATCTAATGTGCAGATACCAACACAGAGATCAAGGAAAATGAAGAAACAGGGATATATTCCAAAAAACAGAACAAAGTAAATTTCCAGAAGCCAATCCAAATGTAGTAAACTTTTGTGATTTACTCAAGGAAATTCAAAATTATGGTAATAAAGAGGCTCACAGAGGTCAAGGCAGCAATGTAAGAACAAGCTGAGAACTTCAACAAGGAGACAAAAAGTATGAAGCAGTACCAAAGAGAAATATTAGATATGAAGAATGCTATAACTGCACTGAAAATTCAGTAGAAGCACTCAACAACATACTAGTTTAAGGTGGTGGGGAGGATCAGTGAATTTGAAGACAGGTCATTCAATCTGAGGACGAAAAAAGAATGAAAGAGTGAAGATAGCTTAAAATCTTATGGGGCATTATCAAGGAGAACAACATACATAATTGGCATGCCAGAAGTAATAGAAAGAGAGAAAGGGACAGAAAATATATTCAAAGAAGTAATGGCAGAAAACTTCCCAAATTTGAGAAAGAAATCAGAGAACCAGATCTAGGAAGTCCATACGACACCAAATAAGATGACTCCACAGAGCCCCACACCAAAACACATGATAGTCAAATTGTCAGAAGTTAGTGACAAAGAAATGGTATTGAAAGCAGCAAGGGAAAAGTGAATTGTCACATAAAGGAGAATCACTGTAATACTATCAACAGTTTTTTTTAGCAGAAATTGTGCAAGCCAGAAAACTTCTTTCTTTTAAAAATTTGTACCTTTAATTTTTTTGTCACATTTCAAAACCATTTTCCCAACTTTGAGGTAGTATCCCATTCTTTCAGAAATAAAGACATAGTGAGTGTATATAATTTTCCCGAATTCATGATACATTTTTTAAAAGGTAAACCTTGGCAATTTTTCTACTCAAAGCAAGTGGAAACCAGTAGGAGAAGAAGTAAAACTATATTGTCATTGTGGTGGTTTTTGCTGCAGGATAATAATGACATTTGTATTTTTATTAAAATCCTATATGAAGTTGTAAGTACAGTATGTTGCATCTAATAATGAACTTCTTAAATGAAGGAAACTATCTAAAGACATTTATTCTGTGTTGAGGTTTATCTGAAACTAACTTCGCTTTTGTGGCTTTACATTCAGTATACAGTCTTTGGAATTAAGTTTCAAATGAATTTCAGGAGGATTTGCACAGCCTGTTTATATGGATTGCAATATTTGCTGGGGTTTTATTTAAGGATAAAAAACTTTTAGACACTGCTGTTCTGTAATGTAAGATAAAGATGTATCTTTCTTCCACTATCCTTTCTTTATATGTACAACTTTACTTCCTTTTATTGTTCTAATATACATACTCCACAACTTTTGGTTAAATATTTATTTTAAAAAATGCTGATTTTTTTATAGGTGAGCTAAGTACTACGATTATTTTCTCTTTATTTTGCATTTCACTTTGTAAACATAGTAAATAAACTGTGTTTTTTGATTTGCTTAGCTTTCTGTTCACCCTGCCAATAATTTACACGTAACATCTATAGTAGAATTGAAAATAATTCCTGGATATGTTAAAACATACCAAACATTCTATCTATTTAATTTTCTTCTAGCTAACAGTGCTCTTAGAACACGATTCTCCTGCTCCAGCCTCAGTTGTTTGCTCTCCAGTTTGTTTCAAAAACTATAGTTTTTAAATCCCCTTTCTTTGACTTGTATTATGTCTGTTGTTGTTTTTTGTATTTCTGTTTTCTCCTTGTTGGTTTACTCCTCCATTTTGGTGATGTACATTCACCACCAGTTTTCCAAAGAAAATTCTGAATTTTTGAATTTGTTAGCTGTTGTTTGGCTTTATCTCTTAAAGTTTTAGGTTTTCTGTAAGCTATTAAATCATGTGTCATTAGTTCATTTACTTGCTCAATTTCCTGTCTTCTGCTCTTCATTCATTTTGCCTCGGGAGTAAATGCCTGTTTTATATTTTTACTGTCAATTTAAAGGGTTTGGTAGACAGTATCTGAAATAGTTCCCAGTGATTCCTGACTCGAGGTATTCATGTCCTTGTATAATGCCCTTTCCCATCCTTGAATGAGGGCTGGACTTAGTGACTCACTTTTAATGAATAGTGTGGACTCAAGTCATACAACTTCACCTCTGAGATTAAGTTACAAAAAATTGTCATTTGGTCTTTTTCTCTTGCTTTTACTCTCATTCTTGTTCTGTTGATAGCTCTGAGAGTAGCAAGCTTCCATATTGTTAGCTGCCCTACAGAGGAGCCCATATGGCAAGGAGCAAAGTAGGCCTCTGGCCAATAACCCTTGAGGAATGTAGGCACTCAGTCCACCAGGCTGAGAGGAACTGAATTCTGCCATATCAATGAGCTTGGTAGCACATTACATCCCTCACTCAAGTCTTCAGATAAGATTGCAGTCCCTACTGACACCTTGATTGTAGCCTTCTGAGAAATCCTGAGGTACGGCAACCCAGATAAGTCATATCCAAGTTTCCGACCCATAGAAACTGTGAGATAATAAATGTTTATTGCTTTTCCAGCTTCTAAGTTGGGGTTATTTATTTCAGAACCATAGATAACTAGTGTAATTTTTAGGAAAGAATACAGATTATTGTGTGTGTTTGATTTGCCATGTTTGAACAGAAACTTGAAGGCTCTTCATAAGAAGTCACTATCTATATATCTTTAAAATAAAAGTCAAATGATAATTCTTTTAAAAAGTTATTATTTGGAAACCTTGTGGGGAATATACTACAGGGAGCAAGACTGGAATAAAGGAGCTACTGCAGTAAACAAATGAGTATTGATGAGGGCATGAATTAAGTCAGTATCAGAGGACATAGAGGAAAGAAGGCAAATTTGAGAGCTATTAAGGAGGAATCATTGATGCAATGTATTTATTGAGTATTTTTATTAAATAATTAGATTTTTTCTGGATTCCAATCTTTAGAGAATAAGTGGGTCATAGTTTTATTAATAAGAATAAATGCTAGAGAAAAAGAAGCAAATATGGAAAGGATGAAGATGAGTTTAGTTTTGAACATTCTGAGTTTGGGATACCCTGATATACCTGTGTAGAAATAAGAGTAATGAAAATAATAATACATGGCATGTATTAAATGCTTAATTATCAACAGGTTCTGTTTGATGCATTTTACATGGGTTTTTAAATGTTATCCTCATGACAATATTATCTAATAGTTGCTGTCATTGTTTGCACTTTACAATGAATAGTCTGAGGATTACAGAGGTCAAATAACTTGCCCAAACAGCATAGATCACTTTTGAGATAATATTGTAAACATAAGCAGTCTGTTTCATAAGCTCAAACTTCTTACCTTAATTCCATACTGTTCTCTTAGGACCAGCTTATACACACACACATGCACGTGTGTACACACACACACGCACGCGCACGTGTAAACACAAGCTGGGCATTGTCTTCAGAGCTTTTGAATTTCTTTTGGTCGCCCTAAACATTTCTGTAACCAGACAATTCTGGTTCTAATTATACGACTGGGCCTAAAGCCTAGAGGATAATTACAGGCGTTTAAAATTTTCTGGTGAATTATTATATTTTGTAAATCAATTACATGTAAGATATGTTGATAGATATGGGAAAAGACAGGTCTGGTTTTTAGTGTTAAAATTAATTATTATGGTACAAGCCTTCTGGGTGATGTTTCTTGCATTCATTTAAGTAGATTATAATTTTGACTGTTTAAATCCGGGATCTTAAGGAATAAGAGGTTGCATAGCATAAGGATAGTCTGTGATTTTTCAAATGTTTCAACTTGAATACAATACTGAAAAATTATGACCCAAATAGTGCCATATAATATCATTTATCTTTATTTGTTTTAACTTTGCTTTACTTTTTAGAAATAATATTCTGCAAATTGCAGCTAGCTTGGATTGACATAAAAGTTCATAATATTTTCTGAACTAATTATCAATTTGGCAGAACATGAAAATTACGACGCTATATATCTGAGAGAGACAGAGAGAAATATTGGGGGCTGTTCTTAGGGCCACTAGAAGATTTTTATTTTTGAAATGAGTAAGTAAACTTTTATGAGGTGCCTGAATAGAGTGTAGGAAGATATTAAGGCAATCAAAGCTATAGAGTTATAGAAGCTAATAGTGAAAGGTAAGGCAACTAAGGAAGACTTGAAACTTAAAGAATTTCAATTCTTTCAGTTAACTCTTC
>NW_012101755.1:37659-46017 GCF_000951045.1 Mandrillus leucophaeus | reverse complement strand
GAGGAGCCCATATGGCAAGGAGCAAAGTAGGCCTCTGGCCAATAACCCTTGAGGAATGTAGGCACTCAGTCCACCAGGCTGAGAGGAACTGAATTCTGCCATATCAATGAGCTTGGTAGCACATTACATCCCTCACTCAAGTCTTCAGATAAGATTGCAGTCCCTACTGACACCTTGATTGTAGCCTTCTGAGAAATCCTGAGGTACGGCAACCCAGATAAGTCATATCCAAGTTTCCGACCCATAGAAACTGTGAGATAATAAATGTTTATTGCTTTTCCAGCTTCTAAGTTGGGGTTATTTATTTCAGAACCATAGATAACTAGTGTAATTTTTAGGAAAGAATACAGATTATTGTGTGTGTTTGATTTGCCATGTTTGAACAGAAACTTGAAGGCTCTTCATAAGAAGTCACTATCTATATATCTTTAAAATAAAAGTCAAATGATAATTCTTTTAAAAAGTTATTATTTGGAAACCTTGTGGGGAATATACTACAGGGAGCAAGACTGGAATAAAGGAGCTACTGCAGTAAACAAATGAGTATTGATGAGGGCATGAATTAAGTCAGTATCAGAGGACATAGAGGAAAGAAGGCAAATTTGAGAGCTATTAAGGAGGAATCATTGATGCAATGTATTTATTGAGTATTTTTATTAAATAATTAGATTTTTTCTGGATTCCAATCTTTAGAGAATAAGTGGGTCATAGTTTTATTAATAAGAATAAATGCTAGAGAAAAAGAAGCAAATATGGAAAGGATGAAGATGAGTTTAGTTTTGAACATTCTGAGTTTGGGATACCCTGATATACCTGTGTAGAAATAAGAGTAATGAAAATAATAATACATGGCATGTATTAAATGCTTAATTATCAACAGGTTCTGTTTGATGCATTTTACATGGGTTTTTAAATGTTATCCTCATGACAATATTATCTAATAGTTGCTGTCATTGTTTGCACTTTACAATGAATAGTCTGAGGATTACAGAGGTCAAATAACTTGCCCAAACAGCATAGATCACTTTTGAGATAATATTGTAAACATAAGCAGTCTGTTTCATAAGCTCAAACTTCTTACCTTAATTCCATACTGTTCTCTTAGGACCAGCTTATACACACACACATGCACGTGTGTACACACACACACGCACGCGCACGTGTAAACACAAGCTGGGCATTGTCTTCAGAGCTTTTGAATTTCCTTTGGTCGCCCTAAACATTTCTGTAACCAGACAATTCTGGTTCTAATTATACGACTGGGCCTAAAGCCTAGAGGATAATTACAGGCGTTTAAAATTTTCTGGTGAATTATTATATTTTGTAAATCAATTACATGTAAGATATGTTGATAGATATGGGAAAAGACAGGTCTGGTTTTTAGTGTTAAAATTAATTATTATGGTACAAGCCTTCTGGGTGATGTTTCTTGCATTCATTTAAGTAGATTATAATTTTGACTGTTTAAATCCGGGATCTTAAGGAATAAGAGGTTGCATAGCATAAGGATAGTCTGTGATTTTTCAAATGTTTCAACTTGAATACAATACTGAAAAATTATGACCCAAATAGTGCCATATAATATCATTTATCTTTATTTGTTTTAACTTTGCTTTACTTTTTAGAAATAATATTCTGCAAATTGCAACTAGCTTGGATTGACATAAAAGTTCATAATATTTTCTGAACTAATTATCAATTTGGCAGAACATGAAAATTACGACGCTATATATCTGAGAGAGACAGAGAGAAATATTGGGGGCTGTTCTTAGGGCCACTAGAAGATTTTTATTTTTGAAATGAGTAAGTAAACTTTTATGAGGTGCCTGAATAGAGTGTAGGAAGATATTAAGGCAATCAAAGCTATAGAGTTATAGAAGCTAATAGTGAAAGGTAAGGCAACTAAGGAAGACTTGAAACTTAAAGAATTTCAATTCTTTCAGTTAACTCTTCTCTGAAATGTTCGTTTGCCTTCTTTCTTCTGTTATTTTTATATTTATATTCTGAACTTAACACATTATCACCTTAGGACGTTTGGTGAGTGCCTCATTTCCTCCGAACTTTTGATTATGAAAACTTTAAAACATACAGAAAAAAATGTATAGCAAACACCTGATCTTCTTTGTCTAGTTTTAGCAATTGTTAGTTTGTCATATTTGCGTGTGTGTGTGTGTGTGCGCGCGCGCGCTTTAATTCATCCTTGAATATTCCAGCATGTGTCTTCAGAAATAATGGATTCTTTAGGAGTTCTTTATCATTGTTAATGACAAGAGAGTGTGGTGTAATGATTAAGAGCAAAAACGTGAGAGAGCCAGGTTTGAATCTCAAACCTGCCACTTACTAGCTAAGTGAGCTTTACCTCTTTACTTCTTAAAACCTCAGTTTCATCATATATACAATGGGGATGAGATAGTTTTCTATGTAACAGGATTCCTGTAAGATGAAAGAAGAGAGTATAAGCAAAACACTTTAGCCTAATGCCTTGTAAGTGAATGCTCAGTAAAGAGTGGAGTTTTCTTAGGTACCTGATGTTTGTTCCCACGTTTGTTTCACTGCTTATTGTTCCTGTTGTTCACTTATTACATGCTAACACCCAATATAAAATCAAATTAAGATTGAGAATGGAAATTTGAAAATCTGAAGAAAAGTTTGGAGAAGGCACAGTTCTGTTGGTTAACACATATTTACTGGATTCAATTTACAAAACGAAAAGAAAAAAATAGCAGAAAGACTTGACTACAGTCACCCTTTGCTGAGAATAAACAGATCTGAGTTTCCTTCCATCCAAGCTAATTTTGCAATCTTATTTAGGAAGGCTTGTTTCAAAGATGGGTAGGGTTTAGAATCTTTTAAACAACCTATCTTCAAGTGAGTTTGCAGCCTGTGATCAAGGTTTATCATTTACAAATCTTTGTTGTTTGGGTATTTTCACAGAGAGCTTAATAAAAGTAATTGGGAGGCATCTGGAGGCCTTTGACAGATCTTAGAGAAACAAGCAGTATTTCTTTGGGAAAGGATTACTAGCACTCTATTTAAGAGAAAGAGCATCCATATATCCATATTGGGGTTGAGTCAGTGATACTGGCTTTAATGTTGCCCAGGGTGGAGCGGGAGCTGTTTCTTTGTCAAAAGACCAATTGGACTGGCTTCAGGATGAACTCTTCTTTATTCGGAGAAAAAGAGAAAGGAAAACACAGACTATTTCATTTTGTCAGATACTGAGCTAATATTATGTGTGCGTGTGTGTGTGTTTCTACTTTTATTGAATCTCCACAATGACCCTAAGTGGTATTGATGGCCATCTTTAACATATATTAGTGAGGAAACTGAGTGTTTGAGACATTAGGTCTTTTGTTCAATATCACACAACTAGTAAGTTATACAGTTACAATTTAGACTTAAATTTGTTTGCTTCAGAAATTGGTACTCCTTCCACTTTACCAATGGTTCTCACACTATAGCTCGTGACTCAGTGGCATCAATATCATTTGTAAGAAATCCAAATTTTTAGGCCTCTACCCAGATCTACAAAGTCAGAATCTCTGGAATTGGGGTTAGCAATCTGTGTATTAACAAATCTTCCAGGAGATTTTGATGCAGGCTAAAGAGAGAGGCCTCTTGCAATACATCGTCTTTTCCCTGGAGCATTTGAAATTTAGAGAATTTAGGGAAGAAAGTAACTGTTCTAATGACATCTCTCTGAAAGTATCATAATCAGAGGCTAAATCAAGAATGAAACTAGGGGACTTCCTTTGATAAAATCTATGAAGCCACTGGAGGACTGAGACTAAGAGAATCCATCCAAATAGGGCTCCCAGCAGAGGAGGACATTTGTGGAGGGAAAGTTGGATCATGCCAGTGGGGTTCACTGAAATGGTTCAATGAGAAGATCACTCAGAAAGGGACTGTAGCTGATTTTCTGGGAATTGTTGATTCTAATGCTCATTAGGAAAGGATTCTTCAGAGACTACTAAAATATTTGGTATGAGCACACTGTGATAGCTGTGATTTGCCTGATTCAAAATACACAGTATTTGTTGCTTTCTTCTATTATCTTTTAATAGAATTTTCTTCTAAACCACTGAGATCACTATCTTGCACGTCGGGTTATAGATAGTAGCCTCATACACTAACATCAGCACTTGAAATATACATATTGAAGGTCTAAACAAGGTTAGGCAGTAGATAAACAATATGAATATACTTGTTGGGGATCCAAGCCAAAATAAAAATGACCTTTTTAAAAATCTAACTTTCTGGCTGTCCTAGAATCTTTGACAAAGCAGAAGGGCAAAATTTGGTCTTATGCAAACTAAAATTTTGATTATGCAAACAAACTCTAAGCTGTAAGCTAAAGGGTTAGGCATAAAGTTGCCATTTATCAAAAACCAATTAAAAATAAATACGGTAAGCAGATGTGACATTATAACTAGAGGAAACAGAAGCAAAAATTAGATGATTTTACTTAAACAAATGAACAGATGCATGGAAGACAACAAAACCAGCAAAACAAACACACATTTGGAATAAGAATTTTTAAATTAAGAAATGAAGCAAAAGGGAACTGTCCTAAATTGAGATATCTGGTGTGGTAAAGTGTTGTCCATTCATTCCTTTGGCAAATCTCATTTTTTAGGCATCTGTGATTAGTACCGTGCTTTCCAGCTCCGGGTTTCTCCCAAATTTAGGTCTCATCCATGCCTAGATGCGGGAGGAGCATTGCCACCCATCCAAGGTTTCTGGATATTTAGTATTCAAGATGTCCAGTGAATAAAGCAAAGCCTGGCATGTGGCCACTGTGGTCATGTTTGTGGTTCCCACACTCCCAGACTCTTTGGACTGCCAGAATAAATTTGGCAGTAGCTAGATGAGTTCCTGCCAGTAATAGGTTTGAGCATTGTTTGGACCAATTTTTTGAGTATCTGGTTGCTTCAGAATTTCCTTATTTCTAGTGTACTGTATAAAGGAAGATATGGGAATCACTTAAAGTTTTTTAAAAAGGTTTTTTAAAAGGATATATTTGGAAGGCTTTTCATAGTAGAGCTAAAGAATTACAGATTTGAATAAGTTCACTTTAATATCCTTTTCTGTCTTTTGGCAATCTGTGTATTAACAAGTCTTCTAGGTAATTTTGATGTACACTGATGTATGAGAAACACTCAGACAGATATCCCCTATTTACATGCATACTCCTTCTTCTGTAATAGCGTCTCTGTACTACTGACTTTTCATATTTAGATTATAGCCCTCTAGCAAAGTCACTTCTTTTTTTTTTCTTTTTTTTCCCAGACTCAGTCTCACTCTGTCTCCAGACTGGAGTGCAGTGTAGTGCAGTGGCATGTGATCTTGGCTCACTGCAACCTCTGCCTCCAGGATTCAAGCGATTCTCCTGCCTCAACCTCCCCAGTAGCTGGGACTACAGGCGGGTGCCACCATGCCCAGCTAATTTTTTTTTTTTTTTTTTTTTTTTTTGTAGAGATGGGGTTTCACCATGTTGGCCAGGATGGTCTCAATCTCTTGACCATGTGATCCGCCCTCCTTGGCCTTTGAAAGTGCTGGGACTACAGGTATGAGCCACCATGCCCGCCCACAAAATAACATTTTTATAGAGAAATGCTATACTCTACCATACATGAATACTATATGGCAGTGCAATATAATATTTGAATTTTGAATTTTGAATCCTGGCTTGGTCATTGACTGTCTTTTCTGCATTGGAACAGAAACTTAATATGTCTTATACAGGCACACCTAATTTTATTGCACTTATCTTTATTGCACTTTGAAGATGACTGGGTTTATTACAAAATAATAGTTTGTGGCAACACAGCATTGAGTAAATCTCTTGACTCAATTTTTCCATTAGAATGTGCTCACTTTGTTTCTCTGTATCACATTTTGGTAATCCTTGTAATATTTGAAGCATTTTCATTATTATTACATCTGTTATGGTGATTTGCAGTCCATGATCTTTAATGTTATTATTGTAATTGTTTGGGGATATTATGAACCATGGCCATGTAAGATGACAAACTTGTCTGGACATGGTGGTTCATGCCTATAATCTCAGTACTTTGGGAGGCCAATATGAGTGGATCACCTGAGGTCAGGAGTTCGAGACCAGCCTGGCTAACATGGTGAAACCCCGTCTCTACTAAAAATACAAAAATTAGTCAGGTGTGGTGGCACACACTTGTAGTCCCAGCTACTCTGGAGGCTGAGGCAGGAGAATCGCTTGAACCCGGGAGGTGGAGGTTGTGGTAAGCCGAGATCATGCCACTGCACTCCAGCCTGGGCAACAGAACGAGACTCCGTCTCAAAAACAAAACAAAAATGAAACAAATAAATAAAAAAGATGACAAACTTAACAGATAAATGTTTGTGTTCTGACTGAACCACTGGCCGGTTTTTTCCCCATCTCTTTCCTTCTCTTTAGGCCTCCGTATTCCAAAAGACATACAATATTAAAATAGGTCAACTAATTACCCTACAATGACCTCTAAATGTTTAGGTAAGAGTTGCATGTCTTCCACTTTAAATAAAAAAGTAGAAATGATTAAGCTTAGTGAGAAAGACATGTCAAATTGTGAAAAAGACTGAAAGCGGGGACTCTTGTGCCAAACAGTTACCCAAGTTGTGAATGCAAAGGAAACATTCTTGAAAAAATTAAGACCACTACTCCTGTGAACACGCAAATAATATGAAAGCAAAACAGGCTTATTCCTGATATGGAGAGTTTTAGTGATCTGTACAGAATATCAAACCAGATACAATATCACCTTAAGCCAAAACCTAATATAGAGCAAGGCCCTAACTCTTTTCAATTCTATGAAGGCTGAAAGAGGTGAGGAAGCTTCAGAAGGAAGATCTGAAGCTACCAGAAGTTGGCTCATAAGATTTAAGGAAGGAAAGCTGTCTCCATAGTATAAAAGTGCAAGGTGAAGCGGCAGGTGATGTAGAAGCTGCAGCAAGTTATCCAGAAGATCTAAGTAAGATAATTGATGAAGGTGGCTACACTAAAGAAAAGATTTCCAATGTAGATGAAACAGTCTTACATTGGAAGATGTTATCTAGGACTGTCATAACTAGAGGGGAAAAGTCGACATCTGGCTCCAGTGCTTTAAAGGACAAGTAACTCTTTTGTTAGGGGGTAATGCAACTGGTGACTTTAATTTGAAAGCCAATGCTCATTCACCATTTCAAAAATCCTAGGTCCCTAAAGAATTATGCTAAATCTACTCCCTCTGTGCTCTATAAATGGAATAACAAAGCCTGGATGAAAGCACATCTATTTACAACATGGTTTACTGAATATTGTAAGCCCACTGTTGAGAACTACTGCTGAGAAAAAAAGATGCCTTTCAAAATAGTAGTACTCATTTATGATGCGTCCAGTCACCCGAGAGCTCTGATAAAGATGTACAAGGAGATAAATGTTTTCACGTCTGCTAGCATAGCATTTATTCTGAAGTCCATAGATCAAAGAGTAATTTTGACTTTTGAGTTTTATTTTATATAAAATAATATATTTACTTATATAAAATATATTTTTTAAGTCTTTAGCTGCTATAAATAGTAATCCTTCTGGTTGATCTGGGCAAAGTAAATTGCAAAACTTCTAGAAAAAATTCACCAATCTAGATGCCATTAAGAGCATTTATTAGAATTAAAAGTGGAGCCCAAAGTTATGACTAAGTTGCTGCAATCTAGTGATCAGACTCGAATAGATGAGGGGTTGTTTCTTATGAATAAGCAAAGTATGTGGTTTCTTCAGATGGGATCTACTCTTGGTGAAGATGCAGTAAACATGGTTGAAATGACAACAAAGGATTTAGTATATTATGTAAACTTAGTTGATAAAGGAGCAGTAGGGTTTGAGAGGATTTATATCAATTTGAAAAAAGTTCTACTGTGGGTAAAATGCTATCTGACAGTATCCTATATTACAGAGAAATCTTTCTTGAAAAGAATAGTCAATCAATGCAGCAAATTTCACTATGGTCTTATGTTTAAAAGTTGCCGCACCCAGTGCATCTTTCAGAAGTCACAACCCTAATTAGTCAGCATCCATCAATATCAAGACAAGATCCTCTATAAGCATAAATATTAAAATTTACTGAAGGCTCATATAATCGTTAGAATTTTTAGCAAACTATATTTTTAAATTAGGGTATATACAGTGTTATTGATGATATAATGCTATTGCATACATAACAGACTATAGTATATGGTAAATATAACTTTTTATGTGCTGAGAAACAAAATTTTGTGTGACTCACTTTCTTGCTATTTGCTTTACTGAAGCTATTTGCTTTACTGGAGCAGAACTCGAGATATCGCCAAGGTATTCCTGTACTC
>NW_012101755.1:35154-37609 GCF_000951045.1 Mandrillus leucophaeus | reverse complement strand
TGAAAGCACATCTATTTACAACATGGTTTACTGAATATTGTAAGCCCACTGTTGAGAACTACTGCTGAGAAAAAAAGATGCCTTTCAAAATAGTAGTACTCATTTATGATGCGTCCAGTCACCCGAGAGCTCTGATAAAGATGTACAAGGAGATAAATGTTTTCACGTCTGCTAGCATAGCGTTTATTCTGAAGTCCATAGATCAAAGAGTAATTTTGACTTTTGAGTTTTATTTTATATAAAATAATATATTTACTTATATAAAATATATTTTTTAAGTCTTTAGCTGCTATAAATAGTAATCCTTCTGGTTGATCTGGGCAAAGTAAATTGCAAAACTTCTAGAAAAAATTCACCAATCTAGATGCCATTAAGAGCATTTATTAGAATTAAAAGTGGAGCCCAAAGTTATGACTAAGTTGCTGCAATCTAGTGATCAGACTCGAATAGATGAGGGGTTGTTTCTTATGAATAAGCAAAGTATGTGGTTTCTTCAGATGGGATCTACTCTTGGTGAAGATGCAGTAAACATGGTTGAAATGACAACAAAGGATTTAGTATATTATGTAAACTTAGTTGATAAAGGAGCAGTAGGGTTTGAGAGGATTTATATCAATTTGAAAAAAGTTCTACTGTGGGTAAAATGCTATCTGACAGTATCCTATATTACAGAGAAATCTTTCTTGAAAAGAATAGTCAATCAATGCAGCAAATTTCACTATGGTCTTATGTTTAAAAGTTGCCGCACCCAGTGCATCTTTCAGAAGTCACAACCCTAATTAGTCAGCATCCATCAATATCAAGACAAGATCCTCTATAAGCATAAATATTAAAATTTACTGAAGGCTCATATAATCGTTAGAATTTTTAGCAAACTATATTTTTAAATTAGGGTATATACAGTGTTATTGATGATATAATACTATTGCATACATAACAGACTATAGTATATGGTAAATATAACTTTTTATGTGCTGAGAAACAAAATTTTGTGTGACTCACTTTCTTGCTATTTGCTTTACTGAAGCTATTTGCTTTACTGGAGCAGAACTCGAGATATCGCCAAGGTATTCCTGTACTCAGATATAAAGTGAGATAATAATTGCATCTAACTTACCAAGTGATTATGAAACTTATGAGAACGTTATAACGTATTCAAGTTTTTTTTTGAGCTGGTATGGTATGTGTCTGGTATAGTGTTAGAAGCCAGGCATACAGCAGTAAACAAGATTTTTTTTTTTTTTTTTCCCCTTAAGAAATAGTAGAGTATTCCAATATGTATAAGTACTGCTGGGTGCGAAGCTGTGGACATAACTCATTTTAGTGTATATAGTAATTGGAAAGAATCGGACATAACTTCTCAGAGAGATGTTCTCTTGGGAGAAAGATACAATTAAAATAGAAAAAAAAATGATGGAAATGGATGGTGAGTGGAGCATTCTGGGTAGAAGATATAACATTGGCAAAAATTTTGGAACCAAGAAAGAGCATTGAGCATTAATGGTACTGCAAGTAATATAGTTTGATGTGCTAATGGAGGTAAAAGTGAAGTCCTCAGAGATGTGAATATGTAAATGCAAGTAGATCAGTAAGGGATTTATGCATTATAACCTGTGTAATGCGGAGCCAGTAGTGAGGAATTTTAAAAAGACTTTAGCACAGTTAGATTCACATTTGGTAGAGATCAGTTGGCTGCATCATGTAAGATGGGTAAGGATTCCATTTAGGTGACTGTTGTGATAATGCAGCCAACAGATAATAATGCACTAAACTAAGACAATGGCGATGAAGATAACAAGAAGTAGAGAGATTTGGCTACTTTTTGAGGTGTAAAGGATATAACTTCAATGTCATTTGGAAACCAATAGGATTTGACTGAAAAAAAAATTAACATTAATTTCCCAGTCCCTGTTAGCCTATGGTTACAAAAATTTTTAAATACTCAGATTATAATCAATTGAACTCTGACTGTTCTAATTGTTGGCAATCCATCTTCCTCCAAGTTTCCATCATCTCAGAGGAGTTTTTGAGGGAGCAGTCTCTTACGTACTCAAGGTCAAGTTCCTAAAGTTCTTCTGCTCTGTTCCTCTGTCATGCTACCCTATGGTGGACTGTTTTATGGGCAATCTTAAAATCTTCAGTTTTAGGGTACAGGGTTCCTCTGCTGGATTGGTGGTTGCAATTCCCATTCTGACCACACAGAAAGGCTTCTGCTCTGTTATTTAGACCTCTGTTGCTGTATCAGATGCATGGAATGTCTGATTTGGAGAGGCTAATTCTATAAAGCACAACTCCAGCCAGACCATAGCTTTTAAGAGTACATTCCAGAAGGACCAGGGAACCAAAGGATCCAGGGAAAGATAACATAGAAATTGATTTTCGTCAATGTGTGGACTCCATCTCATACTATAACCCATTTTCTCACATTTATGTTTTTGAGATAGGGTCTTGCTCT
>NW_012101755.1:28965-34539 GCF_000951045.1 Mandrillus leucophaeus | reverse complement strand
ATAACCTGTGTAATGCGGAGCCAGTAGTGAGGAATTTTAAAAAGACTTTAGCACAGTTAGATTCACATTTGGTAGAGATCAGTTGGCTGCATCATGTAAGATGGGTAAGGATTCCATTTAGGTGACTGTTGTGATAATGCAGCCAACAGATAATAATGCACTAAACTAAGACAATGGCGATGAAGATAACAAGAAGTAGAGAGATTTGGCTACTTTTTGAGGTGTAAAGGATATAACTTCAATGTCATTTGGAAACCAATAGGATTTGACTGAAAAAAAATTAACATTAATTTCCCAGTCCCTGTTAGCCTATGGTTACAAAAATTTTTAAATACTCAGATTATAATCAATTGAGCTCTGACTGTTCTAATTGTTGGCAATCCATCTTCCTCCAAGTTTCCATCATCTCAGAGGAGTTTTTGAGGGAGCAGTCTCTTATGTACTCAAGGTCAAGTTCCTAAAGTTCTTCTGCTCTGTTCCTCTGTCATGCTACCCTATGGTGGACTGTTTTATGGGCAATCTTAAAATCTTCAGTTTTAGGGTACAAGGTTCCTCTGCTGGATTGGTGGTTGCAATTCCCATTCTGACCACACAGAAAGGCTTCTGCTCTGTTATTTAGACCTCTGTTGCTGTATCAGATGCATGGAATGTCTGATTTGGAGAGGCTAATTCTATAAAGCACAACTCCAGCCAGACCATAGCTTTTAAGAGTACATTCCAGAAGGACCAGGGAACCAAAGGATCCAGGGAAAGATAACATAGAAATTGATTTTCGTCAATGTGTGGACTCCATCTCATACTATAACCCATTTTCTCACATTTATGTTTTTGAGATAGGGTCTTGCTCTGCTGGCCAGACTGGAACTCAGTAGCATGACTATGGTTCACTTTAACCTTGAACTTCTGGGTCCAAGCGAGCACCTCAGCCTCCTGAGCAACGGCTGGCTGGGACTACAGGTATGTGCCACTGCATACATCTAATTTGTAAAATTTCTGTAGAGATGGGGTCTCACTATATTGCCCAGGCTGGTCTCGAACTCCTGGGCTCAAGCAATCCTCCAGCCATGGCCTTCCAAAGTGCTGGAATTACAGACGTGAGCTACCATGCCAAGCCTCATACTAGAACTCTATCTGGCTTCATTGCCCACTATCCTTCATGTGGTTGGAAGTGTCTGAACCCCCACATCGAAATTCCCCAGGATATGCACACATTAGAATCAGACTAAATCTCCTTTTGACTCTAGATAAAAAAAGAAGTTTGCTTCTCACCCAAACTAAGGCTTGAACCCTGAGTCTTGACTTCTTTAAGGAGCCTGAGTCAAAGTGAGCATGTTCTTTTAGGAGAAAACTCATCCTTATTCACAGTTTTATAAGCTATTTTCATGGCCCCAATGAAACAACATAACATAATGGTAAAACATCAGTTTGTTTCTCAGACTCAATGTTATTTGGTTTTAAACAGTACCATGTAAAGAATAGGAACAGCCTTATCCCATAGGCTTATCAAATATAGCCTAGTTTCTTTTTTGTCTCATTTCACCAAAGATTTAATAATCTTGGAGTAAAAACTCATTAGTGGTAAGCTTATTATTTAGCATACGTAAGTGCCTTTTTAGACTATAAAACACAAAACAAATATAAATGTTACAATTTTTTATGAAAGAATCAAAGTCTAAATTATTTAGTACAGTTCAGTGAATCCTAAAAAACAAGTTGCTGCCTAGAGTATGATGATATAAAATTCTGTATCTTGTTGTTTTATTCAATAATACATCAGAAATAAAAATAAAACATAATTTATGACAGTTTGACTCATTAAATCACCCAAATCCTGCTGGGTGTGGTGGCTCATGTCTGTAATCCCAGCACTTTGTAGGGCTGAGGTAGGCAGATCACTTGAGGTCAGGAGTTCGAGACCAGCCTAGCCAATATGGCGAAACTCCATCTCTACTAAAAATACAAAAATTAGCCGGGTGTGGTGGTGAACACCTGTAATCCCAGCTACTCAGAAGGCTGAGGCAGGAGAATCACTTGAACCAGGGAGGCAGAGATTACAGTGAGCTGAGGCTGCGCTACTGCACTCTGTCAGGCCTCTGAGTCCAAGCTAAGCCATCATATCCCCAGTGACCTGCAAGTATACATCCAGATGGCCTGAAGCAACTGAAGATCCACAAAAGTGAAAACAGCCTTAACTGATGACATTCCACCATTGTGATTTGTTTCTGCCCCACCCTAACTGTTCAATGTACTTTGTAATCTCCCCCACCCTTATGAAGGTTCTTTATAATCTCCCCCACCCTTAAGAAGGCTCTTTGTAATTCTCCCCACACTTGAGAATGTACTTTGCGAGATCCACCCCTGCCCCCAAAACTCCACCGCCTATCCCCAAACCTATAAGAACTAATGATAATCCCACCACCCTTTGCTGACTCCTTTTCTGGACTCAGCCCGCCTGCACCTAGGTAAAATAAACACCATGTTGCTCACACAAAGCCTGTTTGGGGTCTCTTCACACAGACGTGTGAAACAGACTCCAGCTTAAAAATCACCCAAATCCTAAGCAGACATGATTTATACTAGAATATACCTGATAATAAATTTTTCATAAGGTGAAATAAAAAGGAAATCATATTTTATTATACCTTTATCTGACTAATTTTTTTTTCTTTTTTGAGATAGAGTTTTGCTCTGTTGCCCAGACTGGAGTGCAGTGGTGCAATCTCAGCTCGCTGCAGCCTCTGCCTGACAGGTTCAAGTGATTCTTGTGTCTCAGCCTCCCAAGTAGCTGGGATAACAGGCATGTGCCACCGTGCCCAGCTAAATTTTGTATTTTTAGTAGAGACGAGGTTTCACCATGTTGGCCAGGTTGGTCTTAAACTCCTGGTCTTGCGTGATCTGCTCTCCTTGGCCTCCCAAACTGCTGGGATTACAGACATGAGCCACCATGCCCAGCCCTTA
This sequence comes from Mandrillus leucophaeus, assembly GCF_000951045.1. Taxonomy (NCBI): domain Eukaryota; kingdom Metazoa; phylum Chordata; class Mammalia; order Primates; family Cercopithecidae; genus Mandrillus; species Mandrillus leucophaeus. Next base: position 31,581 of record NW_012101755.1, on the reverse strand, counting down.
TCTGACTCATTTTTATTCATCGGTTCTTTTTTTAGAGACTGAGCAACATTATCTTCCTGAAGTTGAAACAAAAATTTACCTTGTGCATAAACTTGTATAAAAATTAACACTAAGGCTTGCCACTGAAAACTGTGGGACAGCCAAAAATCTGTGAGCACCAAAGTCCACCTCTGAACACACATCCTCACTGGGGAACCTGAAAATCCAGATCATGTGAGAAAGATTTAATCATATGTAGAGCTGAAACAAATTTAGAGAGCTGAGTGAAATAGAGAAGTAGAAGAAGCAGTGAGAAGAGTGCTGCAGGCACTCCTGGTCCCCAGGGAAGCCAGGGAAAACCATTTCTGACTTTATCTCACAGTGGTGCTTGGGGAGGGCAGTCAGTGGAATTAGGGAAGGGCCACAGGGAGGAGATTTCCAGTTAAACTTTGTAATAATTCCAATCAAGCGTGAATTTTCTTGGGCAGAATCTGGGTGGACGAATGGGAAATGCAGGTATGAGCACAGAAGCTGCAGCAGGCAGGGAAGGTCAAGGCCTGAAAGCCCTGCTTGTTTTCTTAGCAGGGAGGCTTCTAGGAGTTCTATGGCCCTGCCCATCGCCGAGAAACCTGAATGCTTATCCAGGCAAACTTACGGCAAGCCTGTATTTCCCCCTACACTACCACAACTGATGCTTTCTTGAAAGTACCATCTACTGGCTGGAGGTTAACCAACTTAAGCCATTACAGCAAATCATAACAGAACACCCATGCTCCAAGAAAGGAGAAAGCAACAGCTAATTTTACCACCTGTAATATGGAGGCTAACCAGATGTCCTGAGTGTGTCCATATGATAACTTCACTGCCAGCATAACCAGCATTCGAGAAAAACAGTGCACTAAACAAAAGTACAACCAAGGACTCTCACAGGGTCCACTTGACTTCCTGGCACTTCCAGTGGAGCAGGTGCTGGCATTCATGGCTGACAGACCTTAAGATGGATCACATCACAGGACACTTTGCAGCCACTCCCCAGTACCAGCCTAGAGCCCAGTAGCTCCACTAGGTGGCTAGACTCAGAAGAGCAATAATAATCACTGCAAACCAGCTCTCAGGAAGCTCCGTCCCTGCAAGAAGCGGGAAAGCACCACATCAAGGGAGCACCCCACGGGGCAAAAAATTCTGAACAGCAGCTATTCAGCCACAGATCTTTCCTCTGACGTAGTCTATCCAAATGAGAAGAAATCAGGAAAATATTTTTGGTAATATGACAAAACAAGATTCTATAACACCCCCCCAAAAGATCACACTAGCTCACCAGCAATGGATCCACACCAAGAAACAATCTCTGTATTGCCAGAAAAAGAATTCAGAGGGTCAATTATTAAGCTACTCAAGGAGGCACCAGAGAAAGGCAAAAACCAACTTAAAAAAAAATTAAAAAAATAATACAGGATATGGATGAAAAAAATCCCCAGATAAATAGATATTACAAATAAAAAACAATCGCAACTTCTGGAAATTAAAGACAAACTTAGAGATATGCAAAATATACTTGAAAGTTTCAAAAATAGAATCGAGTGAGTTGAAGAATGAACTCCAGAGCTTGAAGACAAGGCTTTCAAATTAACCCAATTTGAAAAAACAGCAAGAAAAATAATTTAAAAAATGAACAAAGACTTCAACAAGTTTGGGATTATGTTGAATGACCAAACATAAGAATAATTGGTGTTCCTGATTAAGAATAGAAATCTGTAAGTTTGAAAATCTTATTTGAGGGAATAACAGAGTAAAACTTTCCTGGCCTTGCTAGAGATCTAGACATTCAAATTCAAGAAGCTCAAAGAACACCCAGGAAATTCATCACAAGATCATCATCTAGGCACATAGTCATCAGGTTGTCTAAAATCAAGATGAAGGAAAGAATCTTAAAAGCTGTGAGGCAAAAGCATCAGGTAACCTACAAAGGAAAACTTATCAGATTAACAGAAGATTTCTCAGCAGAAGCCCTACAAGCTACAAGGGATTGAGATTCTATCTTTAGCCTCCTTAAACAAAATAACTCTCAGCCAAGAATTTTGTATCAGTGAAACTAAGTTTCATAAATGAAGGAAAAATAAAGTATTTTTTAGAAAAACACATGCTGAGAGAATTTGCCACTACCAAGCTAACACTACAAAAACTGCTAAAAGGAGTTCTAAATCTTGAAACAAAACCTTGAATTACACCAAAATAAAACCTCCTTAAAGCATAAATCTCAAAGGGACTATTAAACAGTAACACGATGAAACAACAACAACAACAAGAAGTTATTCAGGCAACAACTAGCATGATGAATAGAATAGTACCTCACATCTCAATACTAACATGAAATGTAAATGGCGTTAATGCTTCACTTAAAAGATACAGAATGACAGAGTGGATAAGAATTCAGCAACCAAGTATCTGCTGCCTTCAAGAGACTCATTTAACACATAAGGACTCATCCAAAGCTTATGATTAAGGTGAAAAAAGACATTCCATGCAAATGGACACCAAAAGAGAGCAAGCTTAGCTATTCTTCTATCAGACAAAGCAGACTTTAAAGCAACTACAGTTAAAAAATAGAAAGAGAGACATTACAGAATGATAAAAGGA
>NW_012101755.1:12548-28005 GCF_000951045.1 Mandrillus leucophaeus | reverse complement strand
TTCAAAGAAGAATTGGTACCAATCCTACTGAAACTATTCCAAAAGATAAAGAGGGAATTCTCACCAAATCATTCTATGAAGCCAGTGTCACCCTAATACCAAATCTAGGAAAGGACATAACAAAAAAATGAAAACTACAGACCAATATTCATGATGAACACAGATGCAAAACTCCTCAACAAAATACTAGCAAATCAAATCCAAAGGCAACTAAAAAAGATAACCTACCGTGGATCAGGTGGGTTCTATAACAAGCATGCATGGATGGTTTAACATATGCAAGTCAATAAATGTGATACACCACATAACATAACTAAAAACAAGAATTATAATCTCAATAAGTGATTACAAAAATCAACTCAAGATGGATTACAAAAATCAACTCAGGATGAATCCAAGACTTAAATCTAAGACCTGAAAACATAAAAATTCCAGAAGACAATATTGGAAATACTCTTCTAGGCAATGACTTAGGCAAACAGTTTTTGACCTAAAACCAAAAGGAAAATGTAGCAAAATCAAAGATAAATAGATGGTATTTAAACTAAAAAGCTTTTGCACAATAAAAGAAATAATCAGCAGAGTAAACAGACAACCCACAGAGTGTGACAAAATGTTCACAAGCTATGCATACAACAAAGGACTAATATTCAGAATCTATAAAGGACTAAAAAAACTAAAAAGCTTCTGCAGAGCAAAAGAAATAATCAGCAGAGTAAACAGACAACCCATAGATTGTGACAAAATATTCACAAACTATGCATACAACAAAGGACCAATATTCAGAATCCATAAGGGACTCAAACAAACCAGCACAAAAAACAAACAATCCCATCAAAAAGTAGGCTATGAATATGGATAGACAATTCTCACAAGAAGATATATGAATGGCCATCAAACATGAAAAAATGCTCAACATCACTAATGGGGAAATGTAAGTCAAAACCACAATGCAATACCACCTTAGTTGTGCAAAAATGGCCTTAATCAAAAAACAAAAAAATAATAGATGTTGGTGTGGGTGTGGGGAAAAGGGAACACTTTGACGCTGCTAGTGGGAATGTAAACTAGTAAATTCACTATGGAAAACAGCATGGAGATTTCACAAAGAACTAAAAGTAGAACTACGATTTGATCCAGCAATTCCACTACTACCACTACTAATATCTATCTACCCAGAGGAAAAGAAGACATTACACGAAAAAGACACTTGCACATGCATGTTATAGCAGCACAATTCACAATTGTGAAAATATGGAACTAGCCCAAATGCCCATCAATCAACAAATGGATAAAGAAAATGTGATATATTTATACCATGGAATACTACTCAGCCATAAAAAGGAATGAAATAATGGTATCCACAGCAACAAGGATGAAGTTAGAGGCCATGATTCTAAGTCAAATAACTTAGGAATGGAAAACCAAACATCGTATGTTTTCACTCATAAGTGGGAGCTAAGGTGTAAAGATGCAAAGGTATAAGAATAATACAATGGATTTTGGGGACTTGTACAGAAGGGTGGGAAGGGACTGAGGGATAAAGAACTACCTATTGAATACAGTGTACACTGCCCTGGTGATGGGTGCATCAAAATCTCAGAAATCACCACTAAAGAACTTAGCCATGTAGCCAAACACCAACTGTTCCCCTAAAACTACTGAAATAATAATTAAAAAGAGAATGCTCATTTGACAGCAAAAATAAATAAATAAAAAAAATAAACAAGAGCATTTATTAAAGATCTGCCTACATGTGTCATGGTCCTATAATCTGTACAATATAGGTCATCTAGAAAATATTTCTAGCTTCTAGAATCTGACCATTTAAGCTAAATAGTACGTATACAGACCAAAACAATAATTTCCATAGTTTGAATATTTTTACTGTTCAAAACCCATGTGGCATCCCCAATGTGGTAGTTTTAATAGGGGGGCTTTTAAGAGATGACTGGGTAATGAAGGTTCTACTTTCATGAATGGATTAATTCATTCATGGTTTAATGGGCTAGGGTTTAATGGATTATCATAGGAGTGGGACCGGTGGCTTTGTAAAATAAGGAGAAAATACCTGAGCTAGCATACTCACCCCCTTCTTCATGTAGTGTCCTGCACTGAGTTGAGACTCAGCAGAATGTCCTCATCAGCAAGAAGGCCCTCACCATACATGGCCTCTTGACTTTTGGCCATTGGCTTCTCAACCTTCACAACTTTAAGAAATTTCTTCATTAGTTAGCCAGTTTCAGGTATTTTGTCAAAAGCAACAGAAAATGAAGACAATCATTTATTTAAAACACCCAGAAGAAATAATAATACATTATTCATTAGATAAGATAGCCAACAATTGAAAATGAATCTTGAGGATTCTTGGAGTGGGAAAGAAAAAAAGAAATCCTTTCTTTCGGGTTCAAATGACAAAGTACTCTCTCTGCAGAATTCACAGGGTGTTTGAGACTTGGGTGTAATTTTCTACACCATAAGACAGTTGCACACCTCCATCCCTACCAGGCCCATTTGCTCCAGAGAACTTATGACATAATTCTCTCATTTAACCTTCAAAACCTACTTGGCTATTGCTCCCCAGTAAACAAAATCCCCTTCTTTGTTGGACTCTTCTTGTCTTTCCCCTATTAACACTCAGCCCACTTAAATTATTTTCTGTCCCATTGAGGGTGTCACCTCTTCTGACATTCAGCACTCTGCTCTGAAATTCGGTCACTTGGGTCCCTCTATTTCCATTGCTGATTGGAGACGTAACAGTTGGAAATGGGTTTCACCATGGTCTGACTCAGAGTAAACAGTAGACACTCTTGAGTTTTCTTGTTGCTCAGAAAATACCTACTTCCATGTTGCTTCTAAGGTATGATAAAATGGTTTTTTAACCTTTTGTTGTCATATGGTTAATGCCTCAAGAAAAAGGTAGAAAAGTAGACCAAAAACTGCCACCATCTCTTGCTCTGCAGTCTTTACTACCCCCTTTCTCAATAGTAGATGAAGAAGAACTCACACAAATAACTGCATGCTACACAGCAGGGAGTTTCTAGTTTCCCTGTACACCCAGCTGGCTGCTTTTAGGTCAGTTGTCTGTGGAAAGTTGTCATTTACTGCTTTGCTTTACAAATTGGTCATTTCTTCCTTTGAATATACTCCTCTTTCCACAATGCTGTCTTTTTAAATCATTTCTTCTCCGAGCTACATTGATTTCCTTCAAAGCCTCCTACCTGCTTCCTTGAATACTTCCCACCAAAGAGCGCTTTTTCCTGGCACAAGCTGGGATAGAAAATATTCCATCTAGATTCATGCTTGAGAGTACCTATATCTTCTCACAGGAGTTTCTAGTTTCCCCACCGTTTCCTATGTAAATATGTACCCCTCACTGTCTGCTGAACATGCCATAGTTATGGCCAAATTCTGAAGTGGCATAAATTCTTCTCTGGGTCAATTTGTGAGTAAGTGTAAAGATATCTCTGTATACTGCCTTAGCATTCCTGGTTCTGGCTTTAGACTTTACGTTATCTATTGGCAAAAATTCCAACTGGTCTAATATCAAATATAGATCTTGCTAAAGAAGAAGATCTTCTTGCTAGCTAAAAATCTGTTGTGAGAGCCAATGTTCTTATTACAGTTTATGGTTCTATATCCACATGCATAGATTTTTTTTTTCTGTTACATAACCAAAAGCAGATGCATTTATTGGCACATGACCTGCACACTTTGACATTAAAAGAGTACCTTTTTCTGTTTTAGCCAAGACTCTTAACCCTGTAAATGACAAAATCCCCATCAAATTTTGCTTAAGCAAAAAATAAATTTATTGGGTCTCGTAACTAAAATTGCAATGGTAGATTTGGCTTCAGAATTCAATCTTATTAGAACTCATTTTATCTTCTGTCATTTCTTGGTTTGCTTTTATCTTTTGGGTTCCAAGTGGTAATAAGATGACTGTATGAGCTCCCGTTCGTACACAATCTCAGGCCTTACAGGAAGGAACAGGAATACCTTTTCTAGAAATTACAACAAAATCCACTTTCATCTCCCAAACTCAGTTTTCCTTATACGTCTGTTTCTTCACCATCACAGTGACCAGGCAAATAAATGCTCCAAATTTCCAGGTCTAAGTCATACAGAATGACAGATGGACAGAACTCTAAGATAAACAAAATGGACTGAAAAAAATTGAAAAGTTGTCATCAGAAGGTGCTGCATAGCAAAAACAATGGATGTTCACTATAGTCCCTCTAACCTTGGTATGTGGCAGGATCCAGGAAAGAAATGGGCTACAAAAATGTAGGGACCAAGTATAAAAAATTTGGCACCTAAGTAAATTAAAAAGCTTCTATACGGCAAAAGAAATAATCAACAGAATAAACATACTTACAGAATGGGAGAAAATATTTACTAACTATGCATCTGATAGAGGACAAATACGCAGAATCTACAAGGAACTCAAAACAACTCAACAAGAAGAAAACCAAATAACCTAATTAAAAAGTGGTTAAAAGGCAGGGTGCAGTGGCTCATGCCTGTAATCCCAGCACTTTGGGAGGCGGAGGCGGCTGGATCATCTGAGATCAGGAGTTCGAGACCAGCCTGGCCAACATGGTGAAACCCCATTTCTACTAAAAAAAAGAAAAAAAAAATAGCTGGGCATTGTGGCACGTGCCTATAGTCCCAGCTACTAGGGAGGCTGAGGCAAGAGAACCACTTGAATCCAGGATGACGAGGTTGCAGTGAGTCAAGATCATGCCACTGCACTCTAGCCTGGGGGACAGAGCAAGGCTCCATTTCAAAAAAAAAAAAGAAAGAAAAAAGTGGGCAAAGGATATGTAAAGGCATTTTTCAAAAGAAGACATATAAGCAACCAACAAATATATGAAAAAATACTCAACATCACCAACCATCAGAGAAATGCAAATTAAAGCCACAATGAGATATCATCTTACACCAGTCAGAATGGCTATTACTAAAAGTCAAAAAAGCACAGATGTTGATGAGGATACAGAGAAAAGGAGACACGTACAAACTAGTACAATATGTAATATAAACTAGTAAAACCTCTATGGGAAGTGTATGGTGATTTCTCAAAGAACTAAAATAGCAGTTTCATTCAACCCAGCAATTCCTCTGCTAGATATCCACCCAAAGAAAAAGAAATCATTATATAGGTTGGGTGCAGTGGCTCATACTTGTCACCTCAGCACTTTGGGAGGCCCAGGTGGGATGATTGCCAGAGCCTATGACTTTGAGACCAGCCTGAGCAACACAGTAGCACCCTGTCTCTACACAAAGTTAAAAAATTAGTCAAGTATGGTGGTGCACACCTGTCGTGCCAGCTACTTGGGAGGTTCAGGTGTGAGGGCTTGCTTGCGCCCAGGGATTCAAGTGTGCAGTGACCTATGATTACACCACTGCACTCCAGCCTGGATGACAGAGCAAGACCTTGTCTCAAGAAAAAAAAAAAGGAAAAAAAATTATATAAAAAAGACACCTGCACTTGTATGTTTATCATAGTACTATTCACAATAGTGAAGTTTTGGAATCAACCTAAGCACCCATCAATGGATGATGGATAAAGACAATGTGGCATATATACACCATGAAATACTCTGCAGCCATAAAAAAGCAATGAAATTACGTCTTTTGTAGCAACGTGGATGGAGCTAGAAGCCAGTATCCTAAGCCAGTATACATGGACATACAGAGGGGAATAATAGATAATGGCGACTTCAAAAGTGGGGAGGGTGGGAAGGAGTGAGGGTTGAAAAATTATCTCTTGGGTACAATGTTCATGATTTGGCTTATGGGTACACTAAAAATTTAGAGTTCATCACTATGCAATATATTAATGCAACAGAAACTGTGCTTATACCTGCTGAATCTATTTTTTTTTAAGTTGGCATCATAGGAAATATTTAGCAAGAATTTGAAAAGAAGACATGTTGGCATATTATGGTAATTAAGATTCTGGATATTAAGATTTTGAGAAAGTCAAAATACAGTAGGATGTTATTGGGTATGCAATACATGATATAATACATATGTGTATATATCAGAGGTATTATTGTCAATAATTTTCCCTGTTTCTGAGGCTTTCCTTTTCATTCTTTTTAAATTTTCTCCTCATTTATCTGTAATTGATTTCTCCTGTTACCTTTATTATTTTACTCAGTTTTATTTTCTTCTCTTATTTTCAATTTTTAAATTGGAAGAATAGAATATTGATTTTACACCTTATTTTTCTAACAGGAGTATGTAAAGCTGTATATTTACATTTGGTACTTCAATAGCTGCATTTTTGATATGTGGTGTTTTCAGTACCGTTCAATTTGAAAAAAAGTTTTTGCTTGGGATTTCTTCTTTGACTTATGAATGATTTAGCAGTGTATTATTTAATTTTAAAAAATAGGAATGTTTTGGTATTTGATTGACACTGATTTTTGAATTTGTTTTGGTTATGATCATAGTACACACTATGTATATTTTCAGTATTTTGAAATTTATTGAGACCCATTTTATGACTCATTATATTGTTTATCTTGGTGAATAATACACGTGTAGGTAAAAAATGAGTAAATGTTCATGCTGTAGTTGTGGGGTGAAGTATTCTGTAATATCAACTAAATCAATTCGGTTGATGATTCAAAGTTTTAATATTTTTACTGATTTTTTAGTCTAGTTGCTCTATAAATTATTAAAATATGACATTAATACCTCCAATTAGGATTTTATATTTTTGTATTTCTTTCTTTAGTTCTGTTTTTGTTTCATGAAATTCTGTTATTTAGGTCCACTAAGTTAAAAGGTTATATTTTCCTTATAATAGTGTCATTTTATAGTTTGAAATATGCATATTTATCTCTGTAAATATTCCCTTGTCTTAAAGTACCTTATGTCTGATATAAATTTATTTAAACAAACTGTTAGGATAGTATGTCTTTTTCTGTATTTTTTCTTTTCCCACATCTTTATCTCAAATTTTGAATGTATTTATTGTGAATACAGTGCAGTTGGGCATCCATATTGTATACAGTTTGATAATCTCTGTCTCATAATTACAGTGTTTAGTACATTTATGCTTAAAGCAAATATTGATAGGGTTTGATTTAGATCTACAATCTTGGTATTTGATTTCTATTTGTCCCATATTTAAAAATTTTAATTCTGCTGTTGTTTCTTCCTTTCTTTCCATTTTAACTCTTCTGAAAGCTTTATAACTGTAACTCTAATTTTTTTGTAGTGGTTTCTCTAGTTATTTCAATATACATCATTAACATATTATGGTTTGCTTAGAGTAAATATTGTACCACTTCACAAACAATGTAAGAACCTTATATAACTCCATTTATGCCTCTCTAAATTTTTGTTATTTTTGCCATAAATTTTACCTTTGTATGCATTCTAACCATCATAAGATAATGTTATCAGTTTTGCTTTAAACAGTGTATTTTAAGGAAATTAACAGAAGAAAACTATTTTTTATACTCACATATTTATTATTTTATAAGATTTGGGTTTCATTTGAAAGACTTTCCATTAGCATTTATTGTAGTTCATTTAGTTCAGGTGTAGTACTAACATATTTTTTCATTTTTTGTTTATCTCAAAATGTTTTAATTTCAGCATCATTTTTATACAATATAGAATTCTGTATTTACACACTTTAAACAGATCTTTCTATTGTTTTGATGAGGAGTCAGTCAAATATTATATACAATGTGTCTTTTTCCCCTTTCTTCTTTTATTTTCTGGCTGTTTTAACATAGGTTTGCATATGATACATCTAGGTGTTGTTTTCTTCTTAGTAGGTTTTTAGATCTGTAACTTGACATTTTTAAAAAAGATTTCAGAAAATTTGGGCAATTATGTATTCCCCTACAAATAATGTTTTTATTTCCAAAGTATTTTAGTCTCTTTTTTAGGAATGCAAATTATATGTATGTTGGATCAATTGAGATTTTCCTACAGGGTACTGAGTACCTATTTATTTGTTCCTTTTTTTCTCTTTCTTTTAATATTGGAATAGTTTCTATTGTTCTGTTTTCACATTAACTGACCACTCATTTTATAGTTTTTAGTATGTTGTTAAACCTATCTAATGCAGTTTTTCATATCAAATGAAGTACTTTATTTTTTAGATATTAATATTTTCATTTTGTTCTTTTAACATTTTTCATATCATTGCTGAGATTTTCTATTTAGATGTTTTTCTTTTCCTTTGCATTCTTACTCATAATTATACTTACGATTCAAACTCTTTGTCTACCAGTTCTAATATTTGAGTCTTTTTCTCATAGATTTCTTTTGGCAGCTTTTTTTCTCTCTTGATTGTTTTGACATTTTCATGCTTCTTTGCCTTTAGTGAATGTTTTAATTACATGGATATTGTCAATGTTATGACACTGAGTTTTGCTTAACTAGTCTTCTTTTATGGGTATTGAATATGGTTCTAGAAAGCAGTTAAATTACTGGGAGATCCATTGATATCACCAGACTTGGCCCTATTCTTTGTAAATGACAGTTTCATTTTGTTCTTAGTCCTAAGATGTGCCTTTCACGCAGTAAGCATTTCTCATTACTGATCTGTAAATTCTCTGGGGTGTCACTGAAAGGGCTAGGTGCTCAGGGAATTCTGTCTACTCTGGCTGGGCCAGAACTTCACTACTTCTCAGCACTGTGTGACCTATGCTATCTCAGTTCAACTCTTACTCAAGCAATAGCTCCTGTTACTTAGTCCTCAAAGAATGTTTCCTGCTGATGAACAGCTAAGCTCTTGACAAATGACCTGTAGGAAACCCTCAGAGATTTTGATGTCCACTTCTCTATTACATTTCTACTGCTGTGAAACCAATTACCACAAATTTAGCAGCTTAAAATAACATCCATTTATTAAGTGACAGCTCTGAAGCTCAGAGGACAAGGCACAGAGTAGCTGGTCCTCACCTCGGCTTCTTAAAAGGCTAAAATCAAAGTTTTGACAGGGCTATGTTCCCTTCTGGAAGCTCTGGTGAAAGAATACTTCCAAACGAAATCAGGGTATTGATAGACTTCAGCTTTTTGAGACTAGAGCACCGAGGTCCCTATTTCCTTGTTGTCTGTCAGCCAGTGGCTACATTCAGCTCCTAGAAGTTACCTGCATTCCTTGCCATGTGACCTCAATGGGCAGTTAACAACGTGGCTGGAAAGAATGTCCTCTGCAACTATTTGGAGAAGACAAAAGGACTCACCTAACCAGATTAGGCTCATCCTGAATAATCTATCTTATTCAAAGTCAACTGTGCCATACAACAAAACCTAATCATTGGAGTAAAATTCATCATATTTGAAGTCCTGGGATGTATACAGTTGTGTACACCAGGGGACAGGGTCTCAGGGCCATTATAAAATTTTGCTTACCATGTCCTCTATGTATCTCACTTCTCTTTGGTACCTTACCCTAAAAATATAGCCTCTTCTATTACTGCAACTGATATCTGTCTTCTTAGCTCACTGAGAATAAGGTTCTGTGCTTAAATTCTATCTCCCTGCATAGCATTGTGGGGAGTGTCCCTAGGCAGACAGCTGATGTGAATATAAGGCTTACCTCATGTGTTTTTCTTCCCTCAAAGACCACAGTGTTTTTTTATTGAATGCTTGAAAACAGTTGACTTATGACTGTTGTTCAGCTTTCTAGTTGTTTACTTCAGAGGGGCAAGTCTAATTTCAGTTATTCCATCACAACTTGAGAAACAATGGGAAGTACTTTTCTAAAGAGATGAGTCATGCAAATATCTGAGAAAAAGTATACTAGGAATAGATAACTAGTGCATCCTTCTTACACTATTATCAAATATCAAATACGTTATCCACACTATATATAAAAGCCCACAGTTACAGAAGATATAATACTTTGGGGGAATGCAATTTATGTAAGGAAGCTTATTTATTTATTTATTTATTTATTATATAGTCTTAGTGGGCATGGAAAACAAGAGATATTTTGTATATAGAGAGCCTATATACAAAATCAGATAGAACACAAATATCCTCCCTTTGTTATTTGCATATACTGCCAAAGTAATCCGTCCAATCCTATGGCTTACACATTGTCCCATGCTCAAATGTGGTACACTCTCAAATATATTTCTTCAGCCTTGATTTCCCACTTTTAGGCCAGTATATCTGATCATCTACTCAACATATTATCTTGGTTGGTTAAAAAGAAAATTAAAATGAATATATCTAAAATCAAATTTGTCCCCACTCACCCAATGAAACAACTTATCTTCCCTAAGTCTTCCCTATCATAGTGAATGATAATTTTTATTCTTTCTATTGCTGAGGCTAAAAGCAAGGGGAAATCCTTGAGTTCTCTCTTTCACAACTATATCACAATGATATTCAAATTTTATTACTTTTTACTTTTAATCTTGAATCCTACCAAACAGCGAAATTTCTTGGCTATACCTCAAAATATGCTCCAAATTTTACCACTTGTTACTCCCTCAGGAACTGCAACTCTGGAGCAAGGTCACCAAAATCTCTCACCTTGATTATTGCAATTGATTCCAAACTGTTTATATTCTTGTCCCCAGCCCCAGTAGACCCTTCTTACAACAATCAGATGATTCCTTTAAACTATGAGTTGTAATCTCCCCAACCAAAACCCTCCTATGTTCCCCAAGCATGCCTAGGAAAAAAAAGGAAATGCAGTATATGCAAATAGCAAAGGAAGGATATTTGTGTTCTATCTGATTTTGTATATAGGCTTTCTATGTACAAAATATTTCTTGTTTTCCATGCCCACTAAGACTATATAATAAATAAATAAATAATCTTCCTTACATAAATTGCATTCCCCCAAAATATACCAACTTATGTGATTATTTCCTTGCTACTTTTCTAACTGTATCATCAACCATTATTTATGGTAGCACACTGATCCCCTTACTGTTACATGAACAAATCAAACATCCCATCATAGGTTCTTTACAACTGATATTTATTTTCTGGAAAATTCTTACCTCAAAATCCATGTGATTGGTTCTTTCCCTCATATCACTATGGTTATTTCTCAGATGCCACCTCCAAAAAGAAATCTATCAAGACCATCCTATCAAAGTAGCAATCCTCTCACTGTGCTTTATTTTTCTCCTAGCATTCATCACTTTTTGACATTATATTAGGCATCAGTTTGTTGTACTCCTCCTCCACTACCATGTAAGCTAGATGGAGCCAGGAGTCTTGTCTACCTTGCTTGACGTTGTATCCCCAGCAACTTTGATGTAGAAAGTAATCCCAATTTATCAGAGAGTAAATTGCCTGAGTTTCAATGGTCACAAAACTGAGAAGATACAGTTTTGCAACAGAAAAACATTTAGTCATTCATGCCCTTTTTACTGTCTACCGTCAACAAGACAGCATTAAAGAGCAAGTTACTGAACCTGATTTTCAAGTAAAGAGACATTTAGCAAAGAATTTGTAGACATTGTAGATATGTGTAATATCTAATAGAAAGAGCATACAGAGTTGTTATATGTTAACATAATAGATATACATGATTAATGCTATGTGTTTTGTGAAAATGGTGGCTTCAGAATTTTTTAAGACCTGTGTTAGAAATATTCTAAAGTGTTTCTCAGCAACCATTACCTATCAGGGAATAGTTCCTCTCCAATATATCCTTTTATTTTTTTCTTTATTGATAAACTTTCACATTTATTATCACCAACAATACAGATATCCACATCTTATTCTTTATATAACAAAATGTTGACCCCTATGATAGACTGTAAGATACAAGACAGATTTTGAATCACCATAGCTTACATTATCTCTTAAAAGGAGCTTCCTATTTATAAGATTGGGTCTTAGATGGCAAGTAGGCCAATTAAATATATTTATTATTCTTCCTTTTGTTAGTATTGTTGCATTTTTTCTCCTTTCCCAGATGTAACATTTCACAAAGTTTACTGCATGTGCTAATTATATTAGCAATTACCCATTAAGTTAGATTTCAAAGTACGAATCACATTTTATATCTTAATTTGTTACTTCGTCACTAATTAGAACAGCAGTTTTTCTAATGGATTAAGTTTAAATTATAACAATTCAGTGCAATTTTTATAAAGTCTACATATATTTAAGTAATTGAAATAGTAATCATTAGCTTATATTTGAATTTAATATGTCAAGTTAGTAAAAAGTCATACGACAGTTCAAGTCTGTGTAAAATATGGGAAAACTTATCACAAACAACTAGAGTTAATCATTTCAGTACTGTCCAATTTTATCCAGGTTTGAGTTAAGAGACGAGTGACATACTACCTAATCATGCTTTTGAAGACAGATAAACTAAGTTCTCTGATAACAACAACAGAATACAAAATACAATATATTAAAATATCCAAAGTACACTTTTTATGAATGAGCCTTTCATCTGGCAGTAGGTGATTAGTATACCTTCTGGTGCAGTAGTAGCCAAGAGGCATGGACTATATCAGAGACAAATAGATTAAATTTCAATTTTAAAATTTCTGATTAGTTTTGACATCTGAACTTTCAAAATTGTTCAAAGATCTATTTACTTTTGCTTTTAACAAATATTTTGTGAACAATTCTTTTGACAGATGTTTTCTTACTATCGTATTAGAGATACATCAAAGACATATAAAATGTTAACAGTATGATACCATAGATGTACATCTGAAACTGCCTTTGGTAAATTATGACAGTAAGAGAAATCTGACCATTGACTGCCCATCTTGCTTCTAACCTCCAAGCTTTCCTTGGTCATCCTCAGCATAAGCCATGCTACTTTGGGAGGAATTTAGTTTATAGTTTAATTTTGAAATAAGAATAATAATAGTCCCGCTGTATAACTAATTGCCTCCCTGTTTGAGTATTGAAATTGCCTTTGTAAGACTGATGAGAGGTCACAAGACAGGTGTAGTTTCTACAATCCCTTACTAGGCAGGGGTAATCAGGCCAGAGGTCACAAGATTTGTGACTTTCTCAGTTGCTCCTATAGATAACATCTAGGATTGTTCTTTTTTTTTTTTTAAAGATGTTTTTCAGACTGATCCCGCCCAGACTCATGACTCAACTAATCTGTTACTCCGCCCAGAGGCATACAAAGCAGCTCAGGGACTATTTCTCACAAATTGTACGATTTCTGCCCCAACTAATCAGTGGCACCCATGCCCTAGACTCTGTCCACCAAATTGTTTGTAAAAACCCTAACTGCCAGGCATTCCCGGAAACTGATTTCAGTGATAACTCCAGTTCTTCTGCATGGCCAATCTCAAGTCAATTAAACTCCTTCTACTGCAATGCTATCATCTCAGCGAACTGATTTTGTTTGTGCAGCAAGCAGGAAGAATCTGTCAGGCCATTACATATTTATTGGATAGACAATAGCCTATAAAATGAATATAAAATCTTGACTACATTAATGCCTTCCTACATTTACTACATTAACATTATTATTCTTTTGTCTATTCACTGTATTTAATAATTATCTTAGTCAGGCACAAGACACCGAATTGTTTAGCACAGTTCCCTAGTCCTAGGCTAAATACGAATACCAGTAGAAAAAAATACAGCCGTTGTCAATTATAAACTCGTATAAATCCTGAAATTGCACTCGGCCTCACTAGACTATTACTGTGTAACTCACTCTGGTTCTTTGCTCTTAGTTATGACCCCAATATGTTAAAAGCTCATGTACATTTATAAATTAGTAAATACAGGTATTTTAAGATACTGATAACTAAAAAATAGGCCCGTTAACCTATTAGGATAACAAACGTATTACTGTCTGTTCTCCAAAAATAAAATTAAATATTACAATAAACAAGTTACAATTAACGCTGCAAATATGTTAATGATAGAACTCTTGACAAACGAACGACTCACTACTTGCTTATGAAAGAGTCTGTATCTATGGAATGCTTTTAGCAAATTGTCTACAATAGGTTCATGGTAAACAAATACAAATCTTCGTATTTATGGGACAGCTCTCTGGAAATGTCTCAGAAGCCATGTAACTATCTAAATAGAAAGTGGAGCTGTTTTTTGGCCCAGGCAATTCTCCTCTGTGTAAGTAATGTAGTTACATATATTATCCCAGATCTTTCCTTGTTTGTCTAGGCTTGTGATTATTTATAGAATCTAAATGATTTGCTAAAGCTATCGGACTAGGTTAGATCTCTGATTCATATGAGTGAGATTTGACAATCTGATCCTTGGTGTTATATCATAGTATATGTTTAATATGTTAGGTTAACTACATGGCAGACTAAGTATTTTTAAACAGTCACATGATTGGGTATAAAATATGTCACAGCCACTTAAAGTAGCTGTCATTCAAGAATATGTGAAAAATGTAAGATCTTCATCCTTGCAACAAATATTCCTAAAATTAACTCTTTGTTTAGGAATCCAATAGCACAATCTAAAGATCTTTTGTCTATTAAGCCCAAGTATAAACCAATCCAATTTTTATTAAGATTTTAGGAAGATGAGTTATGACACAAAACCTATTCTGTATAGAGGGTAAGAGAGTGGGAATGAAAAATCAAATCAGGAGGTTAATTTTCACTCATCTATTTCAAAGCTATAATAACATATCCTCCATTTACTTTAGGTTTCGATCTTCTCTTTAAATTCCCTGTTATTATTTATATCCTCTAAGTTTTTCCTCTCACCTTAAGCCATATGACTTCGTGTTCTCTTAATTATAATCATCTCCTGCTTTTGCATGGATCTTTCTGGTTATATTTATGATTTTACAAATATAAATGCATCACATGAAAACTTGTACATTTCTTTCTAGATTTCTTTTTTTCTAAGTCCAGAAAGTGCCATTCTATTAAGCAAATTGCCCTTTTCTTTTTAACAAATTATATTTACTGTCATTAAAAATGAACTCGTAAAAAAAAAGGGCTTACTATTCATAGAGACACTTCTTTCAGAATTCAGATTTTGATGAAGAGAGATTCTTAAAAATTATAACCTCACTACTTTTCAATCTCTGTCTTTCTCTTTTCTTTTTACCCCTGCTCAGTTCACCCCTATATAAGAATGACTTATCTGACAGGTAAAATTCGGAAAAACTCACAAGGCTCCTATGGAACATAAGGTAGCTGCTATTTCATGCTCTAAATCTTCCCATGTCATCTACGTGCCCTCATGGGGAAGTTTGTCTGAGATCAGTTAGCCAATGGTAGAGTCACTTTCTGTCTGTTTAATGTTGAGGTTTACTGTGGGATTGAATATTTCACTTTCAATAATCTTTAGGTTCCTGGAAAGATCTCAATGAATCATTATTTCTTTAACTTATCAATGGATAATTAGGTTATTTTTAAATTTATATGTTTACAGTAAGTTTGTAACAAACATATTTGTAGCTATATTTTCATATATTTATGTGATTTATGTCTCTAGACCAAATTTCTAAAATTGAATTTGCTTATACAAA